>NC_133324.1:755924272-756224272 GCF_042186555.1 Aquarana catesbeiana
GTTTCCCATCTATAGCCCCTCCACAATTGGGAAAGTCCCAATGGGTGGCAAAATGGGATGCTATTCCTGTGGCGTTGAAGGAAACTGGGGAGTTAAACAAGAAAACAAAACTCAGTAATTTATAAAAGAACATTGCAACAACATTATACACTTAAAACATTATTGCCCAGCATCAGTATAACATTAAATAATTGAAATCTTCTTGAATAAATAATATGGAAAGGCACACTTATTAGATTGCTCACCCCCTCTGATGGCACATTGTTACATTTTAGGGGGTGGTGAAATTAGAAATTAATTAAAAGTTTAAGGACACGCAGGGTTTTATTGACTAAAGGCTACAAGACTGTGCAGTTGTCGCACTCTGCAAGTGCAGTTGCTCCACATCTTAGTAAATGAGGTAAGGTAAAAAGGCTTTCATGTTGCAAGGATTACCCAATCACATGCAAGGGCAATTCACCAAAACACTTTGTGGCTTGCACATGATTGGATGATGGAAATCAGCAAAGCTTCTGCTCATTTACTAAAGCACTGGAGCAAATGCACTTGCAGAGTGCAAATGCATTTTGCAAAGTGCAACATATATTTGCTTTGTAAAAATCAACACCACAGAACATTATAGCAAATTATTAGGGAGGGGTTGGAAATCAAGTTAATTACATGCACACTATTTGGATTGAGTTTAGGTGGGGGGAGGGGTTTGGAAATCAAGTTAATTACATGCACACTATTTGGATTGAGTTTAGGTGGGGGGAGGAGTTTGGAAATCAAGTTAATTACATGCACACTGTTTGGATTGAGTTTAGGTGGGGGGAGGGGTTTGGAAATCAAGTTAATTACATGCACACTATTTGGATTGAGTTTGGGGGGGTGGAAATCTAGTTTAGGACACGCACACTATTTGGATTGAGTTTGGGGGGGTGGAAATCTAGTTTATGACATGCACACTATTTGGATGGAGTTTAGGGGAAACAAAATACAATGCAGCTGACTAAATACATTCAAACTGAGTAGACTAGGTGGATATGTGCCCAGCATTGTATGCTGGGGAGGTTAGTGAAGGCAAATATACATGCATGACAAAAAAGAACAGGAAAAAATTCCAGCATGCGTGAGGAGAAAAAGGGGACATTCACACTATATTGCAATGATGGTAAGTAGTGTTTGAGTTAAGAAATACATTACATTATCAAAGATTAAAGAAAAGAACATGTGATGCTAATAAAAGAAAAAATTCTTACCTTAATATAGTCCTTCTGCAGGACCTGGATGATGGCAGAACAGGTCTCTGGGATAATGATCCCCAGAGCCTGGGGGGAGATGCCTGTCGAGAACTTGAGGTCCTGCAGGCTTCTCCCTGTTGCCAAGTACCGCAACGTGGCAACTAGCCTCTGCTCCGGAGTGATGGCTTGCCTCATGCAGGTATCCTGCCTCCTGATATAGGGGGTCAGCAAAGCCAACAAACGGTCAAAAACGGGGTCCGTCATCCGGAGAAAGTTCCTGAAATCCTCAGGATTATTCTCACGGATCTCACGGAGCAATGGCATGTGACAGAACTGGTCACGCTGAAGCAACCAATTCTTGGTCCATGAACTCCTCCTCGCCCTGTTCATGGACTGGTCTTGGGCTGAAGAATGAACTACAGCACCAAACACATACAATGCACAAGCTCGATGATGAGTACGTACAGGTAACATGGCTTCAAAACGGTCGGCTGGTCAGAACGCACTTAACAGAACGCACTAAAGAACAGCAAGGCCTGTGAAGAGCGACCTGAAAATCAGGAACGAGCGGACAATAAAACAAAGGTTTCTCAATGCCAACTGACAAAACGCACTGAAAAGCAGATACAAACCTCACAAGCACAGACTGAACAACAGTTAAAACGAACTGAAAAATACGAGTCTCACAAGCGCGAATCGTCTCTCACCAAACTTCTACTAACACGAGATAAACACGAGATTAGCAGAAGGAGCCCAAAGGGTGTCGTACGGGCTATTGAACTTCCGTTTTATAGTCTCGTCGGACTTGGTGTACGTCACCACGTACTAGGCTGTCAAACTTTTGTGTGATCGTGTGTAGGCAAGTCCGTTCATTAGAAAGTCTACCGCAAGTCCGCCGCAAGTCCGCCAAAAGTCTGCCGAAAGTCTGTCGGACAGGCTGTCAGACTTTTGTAGACGAAAAGTCAGACCGTGTGTACGCGGCATTACAGTAAGACATACCATACCTGCAAAGCAAATACAATAAAACATAGTAAAAATAAAACATTACAGTTCTAAAATACAGTAACAACAGAGAGAGAACAATAGATATTGAACAATAGTAAGCAAACAATAGAGCGGACAGTAGAGAGCGAACATAAGATGGAGAACAATAGAGTAGTAAGAAGAGTCGGTAAAACTGTAGTCCTTGAAGTGTCGTTTATTGGTACATCAGAGTGACAATAAAACAATAAAGCTGACGCGTTTCGGCAATAGCCTTAGTCGTAGCTAGTTTGAAACAGATATGGCAAAAAAAAAAAAAATATATATATATATATATATATATATATATACTCACATACACATATGCAAACTCCATCTCTACAAAATTGGCCTATCAGGTTAGTGTCACAGAAAATTAACATATTTAATTGATACCACCAATTATTCAAGAGGTTAGTGACTAAACCTGTTTTTAGCCAGCATGAGAAGGGGGAGAGGAAAGAAAGGCAATATAAAAAGTTATTTTGTTGAGCCAAAAAGAAGTGTGTAGAAAAAATGCTACATGACATATTAGGACCTTATTACTCCAAGGGAGAAATTTATTCCTTAGAAGAAGGAGAAAATGCAAACTCATGTTCAAGTAGAATACTTTGTGGTAGCAACACAATGTAAAGTCAAGATTAATGGCAGGATCAAAAAAAAGGGGGGATTCAATTTATGGTAGGATCAAAAAAGAAAAAGGGGGATTACATTTTTGGCAGGATCAAAAGAGGAGGGATTAAATTTATAGAAAGATCAAAAAAGGAGGGATGCAATTTATATCAGGATCAAAAGAAAAAGGGGGATGCAATTTATGACAGGATCAAAAAAGAGGGATTCACTATATGGCAGGATCAAAAAAGAGGGATGCAATTAATGTCAGGATCAAATAAGAAGGAAGCAATGTATGGAAGGATCAAAAAAGAGGGTTTAAATTTATGGCAGGATCAAAAAAGAGGGATTCAATTTATGGCAGGATCAAAAAAGAAGGATTCAATTGATGGCAGGATAAAAAAAAGGGGGATTCGATTTATGGCAGGATCAAAAAAGAGGGATGCAATTTATGACAGGATCAAAAAAGAGGGATTCAATTTATGGCAGGATCAAAAAAGAGGGATTCAATTGATGGCAGGATAAAAAAAAAAGGGGATTCGATTTATGGCAGGATCAAAAAAGAGGGATGCAATTTATGACAGGATCAAAAAAGAGGGATTCAATTTATGGCAGGATCAAAAAAGAGGGATTCAATTGATGGCAGTATCAAAAAAAAGGGGGATTCGATTTATGGCAGGATCAAAAAAGAGGGATGCAATTTATGAAAGGATCAAAAAAAAGAGATACAATTAATGAAAAAAGAGGAATACAATTTATGGCAGGATCAAAAAGGGTGATTCAATAGATGACAGGATCAAAAAAAAAGTGGGATTTGACTTATGACGGGATCAAAAAAGAGGGATGCAATTATGACAGGATCAAGAAAAAGGGATTCAATTTATGGCAGGATCAAAAAAGAGGGATTCAATTAATTGCAGATTTAAAAAAGAGAGATACAATTAATGAAAAAAGAGGGATGCAATTTATGGCAGGATAAAAAAAAAGGGATTTGATTTATGGCAGGATCAAAAAAGAGGGATGCAATTTATGACAGGATCAAAAAAGAGGGATTCAATTAATGGTGGGAAAAAAAGAGGGATTCAATTTAATCAAAATCGGAATAAAAAAAAAAAACACACTTCTTTTTGGCTGCCATTAATCTTGACTTTACATTGTGTTGCTACCAGTGGCATCTCCAGCTTTCAAATTTAGGGGGGCACATGGGGGGACAGGGAGAAAAGTAGGGGGGCAACTATAAAATGCATATATATATATATATATATATATATATATATATATATATATATATATATATATATATATATATCCTGGGGCCCTTTACTACGACCCCACAACGGGCCCTTTCACATGTTCTGCAGTGAGCTCCCTTCCTACTGTATTGGGGTCCCCCAGGGTGGCAGAAAACAAGAGATATATGTCACCAGCATATCAAGAAAATATAAGGATCCAAAGCAGTGGGAGAACTATCAGGGTTGCAAAGGTTGTCTTGCCTCCGGGCCCTGGTGTTCTGCCACTGTGGGGTTTCCCAGCCTCCTCTTGCTGTCCTGCCCCTGCTATTGACAGGTCTGGTCTGGCATCTCTTGGAATTTACAGGCTGGTCCTCCTGTCCTAAGGACGGGAGAAATCAGTCTGTTTTTTCAGTAACTGAAAGTCCTGGTGGAGTCCTTCCTGCAACTCGCTCTTCTCCCTGCCAATGAGGATGCAGGTGAAGGAGCAGATCAGGTGGTCGTGGTTGTGTGAACGCTCGCATTATGCAGTGTCAGCGAGCAGGGGAGGGGGGAGGAATCACCCGCAGGAGCTGACTGGGGACTCTCTCCCTCTTAGACATTGATTTTTTGTAAAAAAAAAAAAAAAAAAAAATTTTTTTTTTGGGGGGGGGGGGGCACATGGTGGGGCACAGCATAATGTTGGGGGGGTCAGGGCCCCCTCTGCCCCCCCCCTAGGGTCGCCATTGGTTGCTACCACAAAGTATTTTACTTGAACATGAGTTTGCATTTTCTCCTTCTTCTAAGGAATACATTTCTCCCCTGGAGTAATAAGGTCCTAATGTCTCATGTAGCATTTTTTCTACACACTTCTTTTTGGCTCAACAAAATAACTTTTTATATTGCCTTTATTTCCTCCCCCCTTCTCATGCTGGCTAAAAAGAGGTGTAGTCACTAACCACTTGAATAATTGGTGGGATCAATTAAATATGTTAATTTTCTCTGACACTAACCTGATAGGCCAATTTTGTAGAGTTGAAGTTTGCATACTGTATGTGTATGTGAGTATACAGTGGGGACAGAAAGTATTCAGACCCCCTTACATTTGCTGTGACAAATGTGACAAATCACATTTGACAGCATCATGCTGTGGGGGTGTTTTTCAGCTGCAGGGACAGGACGACTGGTTGCAATCGAGGGAAAGATGAATGCAGCCAAGTACAGGGATATCCTGGACAAAAACCTTCTCCAGAGTGCTCAGGACCTCAGACTGGTCCGAAGGTTTACCTTCCAACAAGACAATGACCCTAAGCACACAGCTAAAAGAGGATCTGCAAGGAGAAATGGCAGAGGATCCCCAAATCCAGGTGTGAAAAACGTGTTGCATCTTTCCTAAAAAGACTCATGACTGTATTAGATCAAAAGGGTGCTTCTACTAAATACAAAGGGTCTGAATACTTAGGACCATGTGATATTTCAGTTTTTCTTTTTTAATAAATCTGCAAAAATGTCAACAATTCTGTGTTTTTCTGTCAATATGGGGTGCTGTGTGCACATTAATGAGGAAAAAAATGAACTTAAATGATTTTAGCAAATGGCTGCAATATAACAAAGAGTGAAAAATTTAAGGGGGTCTACTTTCCGTCCCCACTGTATATATATATATTGCCATATCTGTTTCAAACTAGCTACAACTAAGGCCATTGCCGAAACATGTCAGACTTTATTGTTTTATTGTCACTCTGATGTACCAATAAAAAAGACACTTCAAGGACTACAGTTTTTCCGGTTCTTCTTACTACTGTTGCATTGGAGTGTGTTGGGACCCATCGAGCCTCGGCATGTGGGAGTTGACCTGGTGTATGGATTGAGTTGTCCCTGCAGTGAGCGCTGTTACCTTTTCTCTTTTCCATAGAGAACAATAGAGAGAGAAGAAAAATAAAACCACAACTATTTTTGGCTTTATTATTTTATATTTTTTTGTGTTTTTGTATGTGTTTTTTTTCACTTTAATAAAAACTGTAAACTGTGAACATTCCAGATTAGGGTCTCTCAAAATGTGATGGCCATCTCATCTTTTGAGACCCTGTGTTAGTGTGCCCTAGGACTGTGTAGTGCTGTACCCTATGCTAATAATCCACTAGTGTGTGGTAGCATTTGAAACAGTCACTGATGCAGAGACCAGGTTGGTCAGGACAGGAGGGACAATGAAATTGGGTGTCACACCTAAATCCACGTTTTCTGCAGACACGACATCTTCTTTGGGGTGTTCTTTGGGTAGGGGTACCAGGGAGGACATACGGAAAATGCCTCTCATGCAGCTGGCTCACTGCATTTGCGTTGGAAAGGTGGGCCATAGTACCGTCTGAAAACAGAAGGGCTGTGACGATCTCTTCCCGGAATTTTAGGAAGGATCCATTTCCTCCTGAAGCTTTGTATAGCACAAAAGCATTCAGCAGAGCCAATTGAAATAAGTGTACAGACACGCGTCTGGCCTTATGGGCAATTAGGTACATCACCAACAACTGGTCGTTGAGACCCACCCCTCCCATATTAAGGTTGTATTCATGGACACAGAAGGGTTTCTCCATAACACCAGTCGCCATAGGTATTTGGACTGTCGTATCTGTGTGAAGGGAGGACAGAACGAAAACATTCCGTGAATCACTGCTAACAAATTATTACACTTGAAGCAGGCCCCCCCCCCCATCTAAGTCAGGGTTCTACAAGCCATTGGGGGAAGCCCCAGTGATTAGATCCCATGGTGTTACATGTGCCAATTCCAAAATCAAAAAGGTGACTAAAAAGTGGCACGCACCTGTAATAATTGTCCACGTACAAGTGGTACCCCTTTCCAATGGATGACACCAAGTCCCACACAATCTTACCAGCACTCCCTATGTAGTCTGGTCAGTTCTCTAGCTCTACGTGACTATCTTTTCTCTCGTAAACCATAAAACTATTTGTATAGCCTGTTGCCCTGTCACAGAGCTTATACATCTTGACCCCATATCTGGCATGCTTGCTGGGAAGATACTGTTTGATAGACAAGCGGCCAGAAAATGTAATCAGGGACTCATCAATGCAGACAACTTGATTGGGAGTAAACATACCTCTGAGTATGTTGTGTATTGCCTGACTTGTCCTTGCGGTCTATTTTATGTAGACTGTACCATCTGAACCCTCCACAGAAGGTTCGGTGAGCACCAGAATTTTGTAGGAAAAGGGCTGGATAAATACAGTGTTGCCAGACACTTCAAGGAATTTCATCAACAGTCCTCTGTAGGACTGTGTGTATGGGTTATTGAGGCCATCCCCAAACAGCTTCCTGCAGGGGAACACTACAGGAGGTTAAGTGAAAGGAAGGAGAGGTGGGCGACATGGGCACCCCACCAGGTGAGTGTCTGACACACCAGCTTACGGTAATCTATGCATGGCTGCCTTTTATTTTATGTAATTTTTTTACTCTATTTTAGGTGATCTGGTTGTGCTTGACTCAAGCAACAGCGCCACCCCCGAGGATGTTGATGAAGTATGCGACATGGGCACCCCACCAGGTCAGTGTCTGAGACACCAGCTTATGGTAAGGTAAACTATATATGTCTGCATATTTCTAAACACATCTTTTTTTCATTCTATTTTAGGTCCAAGTGACTATTTCACAACAGACAGTGCCCAACGACTAATTTCTAAAATAATGGCCTGGAATGGGGAGATTGATCAAATGCGGAATCGGCTGGATCGTGTGCAGCAGGAAATGAAGGACATGATTGATGTTTTGGGTCGAATCTAAATGCCCTTTTTCAACCACAAAAACATCGATCATGTCCTTCATTTCCTGGTTTGCTGACCCCATTCTGGGCCTTCTCTTTTGTATTTTGTGGAAATTATATGCCTGTTTAACAGCATAAAAAAACAAAAATTACAAAAAAATGGAGGCCTGTTTTGAAAAAAAAACCTGTTTTTAAAAAACCCAAAAAAAAAAAAAAAAAAAAAATAAAAAAAAAAAAAAAAAAAGGCCTGTTTGTAAAAAATTAAAAAAAAAAAAAAAAAAAAAGGCCTGTTTTTAAAAAATAAAAAAGAAAATTTTAAAAAATACAAAAGAGGCCTGTTTGTTAAAATCAAAATAAAAAAAAATATATTTTAAATTAAAAAAAATATAACTAATTATATTTTTCCAAATTTGCCAATATTTTGATATATTTTTGACTATGAACATTTTATACTAATGCTTAAGTGAATGTTTACAGAATATTAAAACATCTGTTTAGTAATTAACTAAATGTGTGGTTTGTTATTTCAATGCTCAGTATCAGTTTGTTTAAATTTAAAATAGTTGTTTACAGTGACAATGGAGCTTATTTAGTCAAGGAAAATACACTTGGTACTACAAGTGCTCTACCATAACCTAGGAGAAAGCCAAAAAGAAAGGCAAGCAATAAATATAATTCAAAATTTCATCAAGATTTTTTTATTTTAAAAATTTAGATATCCTGGCCCATTGCAATGGCCCCCCTACCCATAAAATAATTTACATATTGCTGTCGAACTTGACGGGCACTTTGGGGGGCCAAGCCAGTACGGACAGTATCCAGGCCCGTAAGATTGTCACTGATAAGTCCGGCCTCAGGCCCAACTGGCACAATATAATTTGTGGAATGTTTGTGCAGGATGCAGCACGATAAAATGATAAAATTAAGTTTGTATTCCGCCAAGTTAATGGATGTTTGAAACAGGCGGAACCGGCTGGCCAGAATCCCAAACGCATTCTCAACCACTCTTCTAGCTCTGGCCAGCTGGAAATTAAAAACCCTCCTCTCCGGTGTGCAGGAATGGCCTCATGAGGTGCTTGCTCAGAGTGAAGGCTTCATCTGCTATGAAGACAAAGGGGAGTCCTTCCACGTTATCCGCATCAGGTGGCAATCCCAGGCCACCACTCTGGAGACGCTGGCAGAACTCCGTCTGGGCAAATACTCCTCCATCCGACATCCGTCCATTCTTCCCCACGTCCACATAGAGAAATTCATAGTGTGCCGACACCACGGCCATTAAAACAATACTATGGAACCCCTTATAATTAAAATAGTATGACCCCGAATGGGGTGGTGGCACGATGTGGACATGTTTCCCATCTATAGCCCCTCCACAATTGGGAAAGTCCCAATGGGTGGCAAAATGGGATGCTATTCCTGTGGCGTTGAAGGAAACTGGGGAGTTAAACAAGAAAACAAAACTCAGTAATTTATAAAAGAACATTGCAACAACATTATACACTTAAAACATTATTGCCCAGCATCAGTATAACATTAAATAATTGAAATCTTCTTGAATAAATAATATGGAAAGGCACACTTATTAGATTGCTCACCCCCTCTGATGGCACATTGTTACATTTTAGGGGGTGGTGAAATTAGAAATTAATTAAAAGTTTAAGGACACGCAGGGTTTTATTGACTAAAGGCTACAAGACTGTGCAGTTGTCGCACTCTGCAAGTGCAGTTGCTCCACATCTTAGTAAATGAGGTAAGGTAAAAAGGCTTTCATGTTGCAAGGATTACCCAATCACATGCAAGGGCAATTCACCAAAACACTTTGTGGCTTGCACATGATTGGATGATGGAAATCAGCAAAGCTTCTGCTCATTTACTAAAGCACTGGAGCAAATGCACTTGCAGAGTGCAAATGCATTTTGCAAAGTGCAACATATATTTGCTTTGTAAAAATCAACACCACAGAACATTATAGCAAATTATTAGGGAGGGGTTGGAAATCAAGTTAATTACATGCACACTATTTGGATTGAGTTTAGGTGGGGGGAGGGGTTTGGAAATCAAGTTAATTACATGCACACTATTTGGATTGAGTTTAGGTGGGGGGAGGAGTTTGGAAATCAAGTTAATTACATGCACACTGTTTGGATTGAGTTTAGGTGGGGGGAGGGGTTTGGAAATCAAGTTAATTACATGCACACTATTTGGATTGAGTTTGGGGGGGTGGAAATCTAGTTTAGGACACGCACACTATTTGGATTGAGTTTGGGGGGGTGGAAATCTAGTTTATGACATGCACACTATTTGGATGGAGTTTAGGGGAAACAAAATACAATGCAGCTGACTAAATACATTCAAACTGAGTAGACTAGGTGGATATGTGCCCAGCATTGTATGCTGGGGAGGTTAGTGAAGGCAAATATACATGCATGACAAAAAAGAACAGGAAAAAATTCCAGCATGCGTGAGGAGAAAAAGGGGACATTCACACTATATTGCAATGATGGTAAGTAGTGTTTGAGTTAAGAAATACATTACATTATCAAAGATTAAAGAAAAGAACATGTGATGCTAATAAAAGAAAAAATTCTTACCTTAATATAGTCCTTCTGCAGGACCTGGATGATGGCAGAACAGGTCTCTGGGATAATGATCCCCAGAGCCTGGGGGGAGATGCCTGTCGAGAACTTGAGGTCCTGCAGGCTTCTCCCTGTTGCCAAGTACCGCAACGTGGCAACTAGCCTCTGCTCCGGAGTGATGGCTTGCCTCATGCAGGTATCCTGCCTCCTGATATAGGGGGTCAGCAAAGCCAACAAACGGTCAAAAATGGGGTCCGTCATCCGGAGAAAGTTCCTGAAATCCTCAGGATTATTCTCACGGATCTCACGGAGCAATGGCATGTGACAGAACTGGTCACGCTGAAGCAACCAATTCTTGGTCCATGAACTCCTCCTCGCCCTGTTCATGGACTGGTCTTGGGCTGAAGAATGAACTACAGCACCAAACACATACAATGCACAAGCTCGATGATGAGTATGTACAGGTAACATGGCTTCAAAACGGTCGGCTGGTCAGAACGCACTTAACAGAACGCACTAAAGAACAGCAAGGCCTGTGAAGAGCGACCTGAAAATCAGGAACGAGCGGACAATAAAACAAAGGTTTCTCAATGCCAACTGACAAAACGCACTGAAAAGCAGATACAAACCTCACAAGCACAGACTGAACAACAGTTAAAACGAACTGAAAAATACGAGTCTCACAAGCGCGAATCGTCTCTCACCAAACTTCTACTAACACGAGATAAACACGAGATTAGCAGAAGGAGCCCAAAGGGTGTCGTACGGGCTATTGAACTTCCGTTTTATAGTCTCGTCGGACTTGGTGTACGTCACCACGTACTAGGCTGTCAAACTTTTGTGTGATCGTGTGTAGGCAAGTCCGTTCATTAGAAAGTCTACCGCAAGTCCGCCGCAAGTCCGCCAAAAGTCTGCCGAAAGTCTGTCGGACAGGCTGTCAGACTTTTGTAGACGAAAAGTCAGACCGTGTGTACGCGGCATTACAGTAAGACATACCATACCTGCAAAGCAAATACAATAAAACATAGTAAAAATAAAACATTACAGTTCTAAAATACAGTAACAACAGAGAGAGAACAATAGATATTGAACAATAGTAAGCAAACAATAGAGCGGACAGTAGAGAGCGAACATAAGATGGAGAACAATAGAGTAGTAAGAAGAGTCGGTAAAACTGTAGTCCTTGAAGTGTCGTTTATTGGTACATCAGAGTGACAATAAAACAATAAAGCTGACGCGTTTCGGCAATAGCCTTAGTCGTAGCTAGTTTGAAACAGATATGGCAAAAAAAAAAAAAAAAAATATATATATATATATATATATATATATATATATATATATATATATACTCACATACACATATGCAAACTCCATCTCTACAAAATTGGCCTATCAGGTTAGTGTCACAGAAAATTAACATATTTAATTGATACCACCAATTATTCAAGAGGTTAGTGACTAAACCTGTTTTTAGCCAGCATGAGAAGGGGGAGAGGAAAGAAAGGCAATATAAAAAGTTATTTTGTTGAGCCAAAAAGAAGTGTGTAGAAAAAATGCTACATGACATATTAGGACCTTATTACTCCAAGGGAGAAATTTATTCCTTAGAAGAAGGAGAAAATGCAAACTCATGTTCAAGTAGAATACTTTGTGGTAGCAACACAATGTAAAGTCAAGATTAATGGCAGGATCAAAAAAAAGGGGGGATTCAATTTATGGTAGGATCAAAAAAGAAAAAGGGGATTACATTTTTGGCAGGATCAAAAGAGGAGGGATTAAATTTATAGAAAGATCAAAAAAGGAGGGATGCAATTTATATCAGGATCAAAAGAAAAAGGGGGATGCAATTTATGACAGGATCAAAAAAGAGGGATTCAATATATGGCAGGATCAAAAAAGAGGGATGCAATTAATGTCAGGATCAAATAAGAAGGATGCAATGTATGGAAGGATCAAAAAAGAGGGGTTAAATTTATGGCAGGATCAAAAAAGAGGGATTCAATTTATGGCAGGATCAAAAAAGAAGGATTCAATTGATGGCAGGATAAAAAAAAGGGGGATTCGATTTATGGCAGGATCAAAAAAGAGGGATGCAATTTATGACAGGATCAAAAAAGAGGGATTCAATTTATGGCAGGATCAAAAAAGAGGGATTCAATTGATGGCAGGATAAAAAAAAAAGGGGATTCGATTTATGGCAGGATCAAAAAAGAGGGATGCAATTTATGACAGGATCAAAAAAGAGGGATTCAATTTATGGCAGGATCAAAAAAGAGGGATTCAATTGATGGCAGTATCAAAAAAAAGGGGGATTCGATTTATGGCAGGATCAAAAAAGAGGGATGCAATTTATGAAAGGATCAAAAAAAAGAGATACAATTAATGAAAAAAGAGGAATACAATTTATGGCAGGATCAAAAAGGGTGATTCAATAGATGACAGGATCAAAAAAAAAGTGGGATTTGACTTATGACGGGATCAAAAAAGAGGGATGCAATTATGACAGGATCAAGAAAAAGGGATTCAATTTATGGCAGGATCAAAAAAGAGGGATTCAATTAATTGCAGATTTAAAAAAGAGAGATACAATTAATGAAAAAAGAGGGATGCAATTTATGGCAGGATAAAAAAAAAGGGATTTGATTTATGGCAGGATCAAAAAAGAGGGATGCAATTTATGACAGGATCAAAAAAGAGGGATTCAATTAATGGTGGGAAAAAAAGAGGGATTCAATTTAATCAAAATCGGAATAAAAAAAAAACACACTTCTTTTTGGCTGCCATTAATCTTGACTTTACATTGTGTTGCTACCAGTGGCATCTCCAGCTTTCAAATTTAGGGGGGCACATGGGGGGACAGGGAGAAAAGTAGGGGGGCAACTATAAAATGCATATATATATATATATATATATATAATATATATATATATATATATATATATATATATCCTGGGGCCCTTTACTACGACCCCACAACGGGCCCTTTCACATGTTCTGCAGTGAGCTCCCTTCCTACTGTATTGGGGTCCCCCAGGGTGGCAGAAAACAAGAGATATATGTCACCAGCATATCAAGAAAATATAAGGATCCAAAGCAGTGGGAGAACTATCAGGGTTGCAAAGGTTGTCTTGCCTCCGGGCCCTGGTGTTCTGCCACTGTGGGGTTTCCCAGCCTCCTCTTGCTGTCCTGCCCCTGCTATTGACAGGTCTGGTCTGGCATCTCTTGGAATTTACAGGCTGGTCCTCCTGTCCTAAGGACGGGAGAAATCAGTCTGTTTTTTCAGTAACTGAAAGTCCTGGTGGAGTCCTTCCTGCAACTCGCTCTTCTCCCTGCCAATGAGGATGCAGGTGAAGGAGCAGATCAGGTGGTCGTGGTTGTGTGAACGCTCGCATTATGCAGTGTCAGCGAGCAGGGGAGGGGGGAGGAATCACCCGCAGGAGCTGACTGGGGACTCTCTCCCTCTTAGACATTGATTTTTTGTAAAAAAAAAAAAAAAAAAAAAAATTTTTTTTTTGGGGGGGGGGGGGCACATGGTGGGGCACAGCATAATGTTGGGGGGGTCAGGGCCCCCTCTGCCCCCCCCTAGGGTCGCCATTGGTTGCTACCACAAAGTATTTTACTTGAACATGAGTTTGCATTTTCTCCTTCTTCTAAGGAATACATTTCTCCCCTGGAGTAATAAGGTCCTAATGTCTCATGTAGCATTTTTTCTACACACTTCTTTTTGGCTCAACAAAATAACTTTTTATATTGCCTTTATTTCCTCCCCCCTTCTCATGCTGGCTAAAAAGAGGTGTAGTCACTAACCACTTGAATAATTGGTGGGATCAATTAAATATGTTAATTTTCTCTGACACTAACCTGATAGGCCAATTTTGTAGAGTTGAAGTTTGCATACTGTATGTGTATGTGAGTATACAGTGGGGACAGAAAGTATTCAGACCCCCTTACATTTGCTGTGACAAATGTGACAAATCACATTTGACAGCATCATGCTGTGGGGGTGTTTTTCAGCTGCAGGGACAGGACGACTGGTTGCAATCGAGGGAAAGATGAATGCAGCCAAGTACAGGGATATCCTGGACAAAAACCTTCTCCAGAGTGCTCAGGACCTCAGACTGGTCCGAAGGTTTACCTTCCAACAAGACAATGACCCTAAGCACACAGCTAAAAGAGGATCTGCAAGGAGAAATGGCAGAGGATCCCCAAATCCAGGTGTGAAAAACGTGTTGCATCTTTCCTAAAAAGACTCATGACTGTATTAGATCAAAAGGGTGCTTCTACTAAATACAAAGGGTCTGAATACTTAGGACCATGTGATATTTCAGTTTTTCTTTTTTAATAAATCTGCAAAAATGTCAACAATTCTGTGTTTTTCTGTCAATATGGGGTGCTGTGTGTACATTAATGAGGAAAAAAATGAACTTAAATGATTTTAGCAAATGGCTGCAATATAACAAAGAGTGAAAAATTTAAGGGGGTCTACTTTCCGTCCCCACTGTATATATATATATTGCCATATCTGTTTCAAACTAGCTACAACTAAGGCCATTGCCGAAACATGTCAGACTTTATTGTTTTATTGTCACTCTGATGTACCAATAAAAAAGACACTTCAAGGACTACAGTTTTTCCGGTTCTTCTTACTACTGTTGCATTGGAGTGTGTTGGGACCCATCGAGCCTCGGCATGTGGGAGTGGACCTGGTGTATGGGTTGAGTTGTCCCTGCAGTGAGCGCTGTTACCTTTTCTCTTTTCCATAGAGAACAATAGAGAGAGAAGAAAAATAAAACCACAACTATTTTTGGCTTTATTATTTTATATTTTTTTGTGTTTTTGTATGTGTTTTTTTTCACTTTAATAAAAACTGTAAACTGTGAACATTCCAGATTAGGGTCTCTCAAAATGTGATGGCCATCTCATCTTTTGAGACCCTGTGTTAGTGTGCCCTAGGACTGTGTAGTGCTGTACCCTATGCTAATAATCCACTAGTGTGTGGTAGCATTTGAAACAGTCACTGATGCAGAGACCAGGTTGGTCAGGACAGGAGGGACAATGAAATTGGGTGTCACACCTAAATCCACGTTTTCTGCAGACACGACATCTTCTTTGGGGTGTTCTTTGGGTAGGGGTACCAGGGAGGACATACGGAAAATGCCTCTCATGCAGCTGGCTCACTGCATTTGCGTTGGAAAGGTGGGCCATAGTACCGTCTGAAAACAGAAGGGCTGTGACGATCTCTTCCCGGAATTTTAGGAAGGATCCATTTCCTCCTGAAGCTTTGTATAGCACAAAAGCATTCAGCAGAGCCAATTGAAATAAGTGTACAGACACGCGTCTGGCCTTATGGGCAATTAGGTACATCACCAACAACTGGTCGTTGAGACCCACCCCTCCCATATTAAGGTTGTATTCATGGACACAGAAGGGTTTCTCCATAACACCAGTCGCCATAGGTATTTGGACTGTCGTATCTGTGTGAAGGGAGGACAGAACGAAAACATTCCGTGAATCACTGCTAACAAATTATTACACTTCAAGCAGGCTCCCCCCCC
This sequence comes from Aquarana catesbeiana, assembly GCF_042186555.1. Taxonomy (NCBI): domain Eukaryota; kingdom Metazoa; phylum Chordata; class Amphibia; order Anura; family Ranidae; genus Aquarana; species Aquarana catesbeiana. The sequence continues at coordinate 755,940,240 of NC_133324.1, forward strand.
CCCCATCTAAGTCAGGGTTCTACAAGCCATTGGGGGAAGCCCCAGTGATTAGATCCCATGGTGTTACATGTGCCAATTCCAAAATCAAAAAGGTGACTAAAAAGTGGCACGCACCTGTAATAATTGTCCACGTACAAGTGGTACCCCTTTCCAATGGATGACACCAAGTCCCACACAATCTTACCAGCACTCCCTATGTAGTCTGGTCAGTTCTCTAGCTCTACGTGACTATCTTTTCTCTCGTAAACCATAAAACTATTTGTATAGCCTGTTGCCCTGTCACAGAGCTTATACATCTTGACCCCATATCTGGCATGCTTGCTGGGAAGATACTGTTTGATAGACAAGCGGCCAGAAAATGTAATCAGGGACTCATCAATGCAGACAACTTGATTGGGAGTAAACATACCTCTGAGTATGTTGTGTATTGCCTGACTTGTCCTTGCGGTCTATTTTATGTAGACTGTACCATCTGAACCCTCCACAGAAGGTTCGGTGAGCACCAGAATTTTGTAGGAAAAGGGCTGGATAAATACAGTGTTGCCAGACACTTCAAGGAATTTCATCAACAGTCCTCTGTAGGACTGTGTGTATGGGTTATTGAGGCCATCCCCAAACAGCTTCCTGCAGGGGAACACTACAGGAGGTTAAGTGAAAGGGAAAATTATTGGATTTTCACCTTGGACTGTCTTTCACCTGGTGGCCTAAATGAAGGTATAAAAATTAATATCCTATTATAACTACAATTATTAGTTATTATTTCCACCATTATTCTTACTGCTTCTAGGTGTTCAATCACTTGCCGTATTACAATTGAGTGTCTTTATACATATTCAACTCATTTTTATACATCTTCCCGTTTTACAATTTACAGTTTCTCTCTAACCCGACCTACCAATTACCTTTAGTCATTTCTTTCCATAGATATATTATGGATTGATTTTTATTATATTATTTTCTATTTTGTATATTTATTAATTGATTTCTTATTTTTATTTTTATTTTAACTTTACATACTTTCACATTTCCATATTTTGATTTGCTTCAGCATACATGCATCTGCACGTGTATTTAGATTATTAGGGATATTTCCTATTTAGTCACATTTTTATTTCCTGTTCGTTTTGCACCTCTATACACATGTGGGTGCATCCACATGCACGTGTCTGTATATCCACAAATATGTCAGTTATCCCATTCTTATTTTGATACATACATTATTATTCATGATTCCCGGTATATATTAAGTCATTGCTAATCTCCTTGTATCCCCATGGAGACATGTAGTCTATTGCTCCCCATTTACATCATTTTTACCGATCGATGAATATTCTTTTTGTCATCCATGTTTCTGTGGGTATACAATTGCCCCTTTCTTTCTCCCCCACCATATTAGTTCCAGTCCTTTTCTCAATCTTCACTTCTCTTACATTTTTTCCTTTCTATATATATATTTTTCTATTTTTAATTATTATTTTTCTATTCATGCCCTTTTTTGTTTCCTTTTTATTATTTGTCATTATCATTACCTTTTAATTTCATTGTCTCAGCACTGATAACATTCTTTCATGTCAGTGTTTATTTTGTAATACACTAGGTCCTTCTTCAAGTAGTGCTCAGTGCTCTTTGTATTAGCCTATTATGTTATTGTGAGTACTATATATACCCATCCCAAGATGGCACCACCAAATGCCTTAAGAAGAAGCACACATGCTTCGAACGTGCGCACCCTCCCGCTGACCTTGTACCTGGAAGTGTATTCCACAGCCAGACGTTCTGGTGCATACAGATCTTCTTCCCCAGATACCTACAGCGCTGGATCCCACCACCGTGGTCGTTACCAGGGATGGTTCCTCAGGCACTTGTCGGCTACAGTCTATCCCTCCTGGACAAGCGCGGATGATTCTCATGACACATCCTTTTTTTTACATCGCCAGTTTGTGAGTGTAATGTCACATTTTATACTGCATTTCATTAAATATTTTAACTTACTACGCTCAGAAGGTGCCACTTTTCTCCTCCCTTGTTCATTTCAGATCTTCTTCATTCTGCAAGCAGGCAGCCTTTTGTTATATTAGCTTTTATAGTTTTTATGGAAATTATATCATGGACTCTATATAATAATATATTTATTTCCTCATTGCTTCCTCACCCTGAGTGTGCTAAACTCATCTTACCTTGTTTAATTGATTTCATCCACAATAGATCCTTAGAGATCTTCTATGAAAAACAGCAAATAAAAATCAAATGACATAAAATCAACTGTTTCCACCTGAATTCCGGGTTGGCCAGTGAATGGGGGAAGTACGGGTGTTGCAGAAGTGGTGGGCTCCCAATTAGGTTTGACAAATGCAGCAGGAAGGACACTATGGGCTCGACAGGCCTGTGTTTGTTTTCTTCTTGGTGGCTGCGGGACACTACTCATGCTAGCCACCTCACCAGCTTGACCTGCACTTATGGGAGTCGCCATGTCAGATATTGATCCGTTCAGACACTATACTACTAAGGGAGGTGTATGGTGCGTGCGTGGGTGTTAGTACTACTGGCCACTAATTTGACTGGGGTGACGCAGACCCTATCTGAAACTAAAACCTAACTGATATCACCCACTGGGTGATCAGGGGGTTAAACCTTTATTTAGGTAATATACAGCGGGTGCCCTGATGCTATTAAAAAAAAAACAACTAGCTAACCAGCATCACCCGTGACACTAATACAGTGATCACTAGTGACAGGGGGTGATAAAGGGGTTAAACCTTTATTAGGGTGTTAGGGGGGTCTCTAGACCTATCTGGGCCTACACTAAGTACCCTAACACTGATTTTTGTCACTAATGACACCAGTACAGTGATCGAAAAAAATATGAACACTGCACTGGGTGACACAGTGATAGGGGGTGAAGGGGTTAACTGGGGGGGGCAATTGAGGGGTAATCGGGGGTGACAAGTGTACCTACATGAACTGGTGTCAGTGTAGTGTTGGTGCACTTATTCTGAGATGTCTTCTTTCTTCTCTCTGGAACGGAAAAGAGTTCTACGAGGAGAGATGACATCACTTCCCCTGCTGTTTTTACACTTACACATGCAGGGGAAGGATTTAATTTGCCAGGACCAATTACCGGGTCCAGGCCAGAAACTATTGGCCTGGGCCTGGAGATTGATCGGTTCTGAAGTGAATCCGATTGGCGCGGCCGCCTAGGGGGCGCGCAACGTATAGCTATGACGCTTCGCCCAGTCGGGCCAACCTGCCGCAGTATAACTGTGGCAGCTGGTCCGGAACTGGTTGAACAAACTGCTTAAATGTTGAAAAACCACTACGCAAATACTGTGTGACATAAAAATTACAACACCCACCATTTTATTCTCTAGACCCTCTGCTTAAAAATTGTATAATGTTTGGGGGTTCTAAGTAATTTTCTAGCAAAAAAATTATGACTTTTACATGTAGGACAAAAATGTCAGAATTGGCTTGGGTGGCAAGCAAATATAAATGTTCACTAAGATGGGCCATCAAATACAATTATAAAGTTTAACCACCTGAAGAGTCACTGGTTTTCATTTAAAGCAGCTCGTTCTACTTAATCCTAGCTGTCACTGACAACATGAGTCTCCACTGATGATCAGGAGGAACCAAACAGTCTAGTTCCTGATCAGGTGACTACCTGCAGGCATGAGACATGAAGCTTCAGTCTTTATGCACACTAGCGTTTTTTTAAATTCCTAGAAGCTGTTATTAGCTTTTTTCCTGCTCTTAGAAGCTAAATAGTGTTATCCTGTGTCTCCATGCACACTACTTTAGGCTATTAGCATTATTTGAGCTTCATCTTCTAGAAACGGAAAAAAAACATTTTTTGTAGCATTTCCTGAGTCCATCAACAAAATATGCTGAATGCTCCTAGCTGCTCCTAACTGCTCCTAACTGCTCCTAACTGCTTCTAAGTGCTACTAAAATGCTACTAACAGCTTTTTTTGAGCTTTTTCTCTTTTTTTTCTTCATGTACTTCAAAAACACCAATAAAATGTTAATGCTCCTAAAAGCTTCTAAATGCTTCAAAAAGCTACTAAAATGATACTAGAAGCTGGCACAAAAATGCTATTATTAGCGTTTTTCTAGTATTTTTTTAGCTTATAGTGTGCATGGAGCCTCAATAAGAAAAATGGAAAAAAGCCTTCAGCCTGCAAATAAATACTGCTACCTTCAGGCTTCATTGTTCATCTACAGTGCCATATGTTTAAAGTCTATTTGTAGCCAAACCTTTTTTATTTGGATAGAGTTGAACAAGGATTAGAATCCTTTTCAAGTTTTACTGCCATTAGAGACTCTGTTGAATAGATTTATTCATTTCCCCCTGGTGCAACGAAGTGAGCAGAACAGAAAATGAGGGCAAATCTCTCCAACAGCAATACAGACAGAAGTAGGCATTTTTTTTAATCACTTCCTGCCTGGCCTATCCTGACTGGGCGTCATATGACGTCCAGAGCATGCCAGCATGTTATCACGAGTGCGGCGTGTTATTTTGACACACCGCATCTCTGATCATGGTAAGGAGCCTCTGACAGAGGCTTCTTACCACGTGATCAGCTGTGACCAATCACAGCTGATTATCGTGTGAACTGGGAAGTGCCAGTAAACGGCAAACCTCGGGTTCACGCTGACAGGGAGTGGCCGATCGGCGGCTCTCCCTGTCAGGGGGGGGTCTGTGCTGATAATCAGCTGATTATCAGCACAGCCCTATCAGATGTGCCAATCAGCTGCCAATTAGTGCCCAATAGCTGCCAGTCAGTGCCCCTCAATAAAGTCTCCCAGTGCCCACCACAGTGCCAATCAGAGCCCAACACAGTGCCAATCAGTCCCCACCACAGTGCCAATCAGTGCCCATCACAGTGCCAAAAAGTGCCAAGCAGTAACACCTGTCAGTACCTCATCATCAGTGTTGCCCATCAGATCCATCTATAATGTTCATCAGTGCCACCTGTCAGTGCCAATCAATGCCACCTATCAGTGCCGCCTATCAATGCCCATCAGTGCCGCCGGTCAGTCCCCATAAGTGCTGCCTGTCAGTGCCCATCAGTGCCACCTATCAGTGCCCATAAATGCCACATATCATTCCCCATCAGTGCTGCACATCAGTACTGCCTGTCAGTGCCCATCAGTGCTGCATATCAGTGCCGCCTACTAGTGCCCATCAATTCAACATATCAGTTCCTCCTCATCAGTGCCCATCAGTGTCACCTTATCAGTGCCAACTCATCAGTGCCCATCAGTGCTGCCTCATCAGTGCCCATCAGTACCGTCTCATCAGCACCCATCAGTGAAGGAGAAAACAAAATTTTATGACAGAAACTAAGAAAAACTTTTATTTTTTCAAAAATGTCGGTATTTTTTAGTTTGTTTAGCAAAAAATAAAAACCCCAGGGTTGATCAAAAACCACCAAAAGAAAGCTCTGTTTGTGGGAAGAAAATGATAAAAATGTAGTTTGGGTACAGCGTTGCATGACTGCGTAGTTGTCATTCAAAGTGCGACAATGTGGAAAGCTAAAAATTGTCCTGGGCAGGAAGGGGTGAAAGTGCATGGTATTGAAGTGGTTAAAGATGAATTCCAAGTATGGTATATTTTTACCAGCTTGGACCAATGAAACTTAGTATATACTACACTTGGCCAATGCCTCTGAAAGCTGGAAATAACTGTACTAAATCCTGCTACTCCAGTAATCTCTCAACATGCTTCCAGGTCCCATGCTGAGCAGCTAGATCACTGCATTCTGAACACAGAATGCCACTCAGTACAGGCTTGATTCATAGAATGCTTTGAATCTTATGAATAAATGTAAAGCATTTTCTGATTGGATGAGGTGGAGAGTGTTACATCACTACCTGCCTCTCCACCTCATCCACTCAGAGAATGCTTTGCATTCATTCAGAAAATACAAAGCATTCGCTGAATGGTGCTCATGCTGAGCAACCATCCTCCGGTGTTCAGAAAGCATCAGGCTGGCCAGTCAGCATGGGCCCCAGGAACCAGTTGAGATCACTGGAGCAGTGGTATCAACTTCAGTGATTTCCAGCTTCTAGGGGCATTGGGCAGATATGGGACATTGGCCAAGCTGTAAAAGTACCATAGATTGAAAGGAGTTGTACAGGCAGAATGTTTTGTATCTTAACCACTTGCCGACCGCCTAACGCATATATACGTCGGCAGAATGGCACGGGCAGGCAGAATCACGTACCTGTACGTGATCTGCCTCCCGCGGGCGGGGGGTCCGATCGGACCCCCCCCGGTGCCAGTGGCGGTCGGCATTTGACTGGGAGCGTTGGGAGGCGAGGGGGAGACCATCCGATCGTGGCCCCCCCCTCGCGATCGCTCCCAGCCAATCGGAATCCTCCCCTGCCTGTGTGTAGTTTCACACAGGCAGAGGATGTGATGTCATCTCTCCTCGGCTTGGCAGTTTCCGTTCCAGCGCTGAGGAGAGAAGACATGTAAGTGCACAACACTACACACAACACAGTAGAACATGCCAGGCATACTTTACACCCCCGATCCGCCCCCTGATCGCCCCCCGATCCCCCCCCAATCACCCCCCCCTGTCACAAACTGACACCAAGCAGTATTTTTTTTTTTTTTTTCTGATTACTGATTGGTGTCAGTTTGTGACAGTTACAGTGTTAGGGCAGTGAGTGGTAGCCCCCTTTAGGTCTAGGGTACCCCCCTAACCCCCCCTAATAAAGTTTTAACCCCTTGATCACCCCCTGTCACCAGTGTCACTAAGCGATCATTTTTCTGATCGCTGTATTATTGTCGCTGGTGACGCTAGTTAGGGAGGTAAATATTTAGGTTCGCCGTCAGCGTTTTATAGCGTCAGGGACCCCCATATACTATCTAATATATGTTTTAACCCCTTGATTGCCCCCTAGTTAACCCTTTCACCACTGATCACCGTATAAGTGTTACGGGTGACGCTGGTTAGTTCGTTTATTTTTTATAGTGTCAGGGCACCCGCCGTTTATTACCGAATAAAGGTTTAGCCCCCTGATCGCCCGGCGGTGATATGCGTCGCCCCAGGCAGCGTCAGATTAGCGCCAGTACCGCTAACACCCACGCACGCAGCATACGCCTCCCTTAGTGGTATAGTATCTGTACGAATCAATATCTGATCCGATCAGATCTATACTAGCGTCCCCAGCAGTTTAGGGTTCCCAAAAACGCAGTGTTAGCGGGATCAGCCCAGATACCCGCTAGCACCTGCGTTTTTCCCCTCCGCCCGGCCCAGCCCAGCCCACCCAAGTGCAGTATCGATCGATCACTGTCACTTACAAAACACTAAACAAATAACTGCAGCGTTCGCAGAGTCAGGCCTGATCCCTGCGATCGCTAACAGTTTTCTTGGTAGCGTTTTAGTGAACTGGCAAGCACCAGCCCCAGGCAGCGTCAGGTTAGCGCCAGTACCGCTAACACCCAAGCACGCACCGTACACCTCCCTTAGTGGTATAGTATCTGAACGGATCAATATCTGATCCAATCAGATCTATACTAGCGTCCCCAGCAGTTTAGGGTTCCCAAACACGCAGTGTTAGCGGGATCAGGCCAGATACCTGCTAGCACCTGCGTTTTGCCCCTCCGCCCGGCCCAGCCCAGCCCACCCAAGTGCAGTATCAATCGATCACTGTCACTTACAAAACACTAAACGCATAATTGCAGCGTTCGCAGAGTCAGGCCTGATCCCTGCGATCGCTAACAGTTTTTTTGGTAGCGTTTTGGTGAACTGACAAGCACCAGCCCCAGGCAGCGTCAGGTTAACGCCAATACCGCTAACACCCACGCACGCACCGTACACCTCCCTTGGTGGTATAGTATCTGATCGGATCAATATCTGATCTGATCAGATCCATACTAGCGTCCCCAGCAGTTTAGGGTTCCCACAAACGCAGTGTTAGCGGGATCAGCCCAGATACCTGCTAGCACCTGCGTTTTTCCCCTCCGCCCGGCCCAGCCCAGCCCACCCAAGTGCAGTATCGATCGATCACTGTCACTTACAAAACACTAAACAAATAACTGCAGCATTCGCAGAGTCAGGCCTGATCCCTGCGATCGCTAACAGTTTTCTTGGTAGCGTTTTGGTGAACTGGCAAGCACCAGCCCCAGGCAGCGTCAGGTTAGCGCCAGTACCGCTAACACCCCCGCACCGTACACCTCCTTAGTGGTATAGTATCTGAACGGATCAATATCTGATCTGATCAGATCTATACTAGCGTCCCCAGCAGTTTAAGGTTCCCACAAACGCAGTGTTAGCGGGATCAGCCCAGATACCTGCTAGCACCTGCGTTTTGCCCCTCCACCCGGCCCAGCCCAGCCCACCCAAGTGCAGTATCGATCGATCACTGACACTTACAAAACACTAAACGCATAACTGCAGCGTTCGCAGAGTCAGGCCTGATCCCTGCGATCGCTAACAGTTTTTTTTGTAGCGTTTTGGTGAACTGGCAAGCACCAGGGGCCTAGTACACCCTGGTCGTAGTCAAACCCGCACTGCAGTAACACTTGGTGACGTGGCGAGTCCCATAAGTGCAGTTCAAGCTGGTGAGGTGGCAAGCACAAGTAGTGTCCCGCTGCCACCAAAAAGACAAACACAGGCCCGTCGTGCCCATAATGCCCTTCCTGCTGCATTCGCCAATCCTAATTGGGAACCCACCACTTCTGCAGCGCCCGTACTTCCCCCATTCACATCCCCAACCAAATGCAGTCGGCTGCATGAGAGGCATTTTTATGTCCTCCCGAGTACCCCTACCCAACGAACCCCCCCAAAAAAGATGTCGTGTCTGCAGCAAGCGCGGATATAGGCGTGACACCCGCTATTATTGTCTCTCCTGTCCTGACAATCCTGGTCTTTGCATTGGTGAATGTTTTGAACGCTACCATTCACTAGTTGAGTATTAGCGTAGGGTACAGCATTGCACAGACTAGGCACACTTTCACAGGGTCTCCCAAGATGCCATCGAATTTTGAGAGACCCGAACCTGGAACCGGTTACAGTTATAAAAGTTAGTTACAAAAAAAAGTGTAAAAAAAAAAAAAAAAACACAAACAAAAATATAAAATAAAAAATAATAGTTGTCGTTTTATTGTTCTTTCTCTCTCTATTCTCTCTCTATTGTTCTGCTCTTTTTTACTGTATTCTATTCTGCAATGTTTTATTGTTATTATGTTTTATCATGTTTGCTTTTCAGGTATGCAATTTTTTATACTTTACCGTTTACTGTGCTTTATTGTTAACCATTTTTTTGTCTTCAGGTACGCCATTCACGACTTTGAGTGGTTATACCAGAATGATGCCTGCAGGTTTAGGTATCATCTTGGTATCATTCTTTTCAGCCAGCGGTCGGCTTTCATGTAAAAGCAATCCTAGCAGCTAATTAGCCTCTAGACTGCTTTTACAAGCAGTGGGAGGGAATGCCCCCCCAACATCTTCCGTGTTTTTCTCTGGCTCTCCTGTCTCAACAGGGAACCTGAGAATGCAGCCGGTGATTCAGCCAGCTGACCATAGAGCTGATCAGAGACCAGAGTGGCTCCAATCATCTCTATGGCCTAAGAAACCGGAAGCTACGAGCATTTTATGACTTAGATTTCGCCGGATGTAAACAGCGCCATTGGGAAATTGGGAAAGCATTTTATCACACCGATCTTGGTGTAGTCAGATGCTTTGAGGGCAGAGGAGAAATCTAGGGTCTAATAGACCCCAATTTTTTCAAAACAGAGTACCTGTCACTACCTATTGCTATGATAGGGGATATTTACATTCCCTGAGATAACAATAAAAATGATTTAAAAAAAAAAAAAAAATGAAAGGAACAGTTTTAAAATAAGATAAAAAAAAATAGTAATAATAAAGAAAAAAAAAAAAAAAAAAAAAAAGCACCCCTGTCCCCCCTGCTCTCACGCTAAGGCGAACGCAAGCGTCGGTCTGGCGTCAAATGTAAACAGCAATTGCACCATGCATGTGAGGTATCACCGCGAACGTCAGATCGAGGGCAGTAATTTTAGCAGTAGACCTCCTCTGTAAATCTAAAGTGGTAACCTGTAAAGGCTTTTAAAGGCTTTTAAAAATGTATTTAGTTTGTCGCCACTGCACGTTTTTGCGCAATTTTAAAGCATGTCATGTTTGGTATCCATGTACTCGGCCTAAGATCATCTTTTTTATTTCATCAAACATTTGGGCAATATAGTGTGTTTTAGTGCATTAAAATTAAAAAAAGTGTGTTTTTTCCCCAAAAAATGCGTTTGAAAAATCGCTGCGCAAATACTGTGTGAAAAAAAAAATGAAACACCCACCATTTTAATCTGTAGGGCATTTGCTTTAAAAAAATATATAATGTTTGGGGGTTCAAAGTAATTTTCTTGCAAAAAAAAATTATTTTTTTATGTAATCAAAAAGTGTCAGAAAGGGCTTTGTCTTCAAGTGGTTAGAAGAGTGGGTGATGTGTGACATAAGCTTCTAAATGTTGTGCATAAAATGCCAGGACAGTTCAAAACCCCCCCAAATGACCCCATTTTGGAAAGTAGACACCCCAAGCTATTTGCTGAGAGGCATGTCGAGTCCATGGAATATTTTATATTGTGACACAAGTTGCGGGAAAGAGACAATTTTTTTTTTTTTTTTTTGCGCAAAGTTGTCACTAAATGATATATTGCTCAAACATGCCATGGGAATATGTGAAATTACACCCCAAAACGCATTCTGTTGCTTCTCCTGTGTGAGACTTTTTGGGAGCCTAGCCGCGTACGGGACCCCAAAAACCAAGCACCGCCTTCAGGCTTTCTAAGGCCGTAAATTTTTGATTTCACTCTTCACTGCCTATCACAGTTTCGGAGGCTATGGAATGCCCAGGTGGCAAAAAACCCCCCCAAATGACCCCATTTTGGAAAGTAGACACCCCAAGCTATTTGATGAGAGGTATAGTGAGTATTTTGCAGACCTCACTTTTTGTCACAAAGTTTTGAAAATTGAAAAAAGAAAAAAAAAAATGTTTTTTCTCGTCTTTCTTTATTCTCAAAAACAAATGAGAGCTGCCAAATACTCACCATGCCTCTCAGCAAATAGCTTGGGGTGTCTACTTTCCAAAATGGGGTCATTTGGGGGGTTTGTGCCACCTGGGCATTCCATGGCCTCCGAAACTGTGATAGGCAGTGAAGAGTGAAATCAAAAATTTACACCCTTAGAAATCCTGAAGGCGGTGATTGGTTTTCGGAGCCCCGTACGCGGCTAGGCTCCCAAAAAGTCCCACACATGTGGTATCCCCGTACTCAGGAGAAGTAGCTAAATGTATTTTGGGGTGCAATTCCACATATGCCCATGGCCTGTGTGAGCAATATATCATTTAGTGACAACTTTGTGCAAAAAAAAAAAAAAAAAAATGTGTCACTTTCCCGCAACTTGTGTCAAAATATAAAACATTCCATGGACTCAACATGCCTCAAAGCAAATAGCTTGGGGTGTCTACTTTCCAAAATGGGGTAATTTGGGGAGGGTTTTATGCCATCTGGGCATTTTATGGCCTTCAAAACTGTGATAGGTAGTGAGGAGTAAAATCAAAAATGTACGCCCTTAGAAATCCTGAAGGCAGTGATTGGTTTTCGGGGCCCCGTACGCGGCTAGGCTCCCAAAAAGTCCCACACATGTGGTATCCCCATACTCATTAGAAGTAGCTAAATGTATTTTGGGGTGCAATTCCACATATGCCCATGGCCTGTGTGAGCAATATATCATTTAGTGACAACTTTTTGTAATTTTTTTTTTTTTTTTTTGTCATTATTCAATCACTTGGGACAAAAAAAATGAATATTCAATGGGCTCAACATGCCTCTCAGCAATTTCCTTGGGGTGTCTACTTTCCAAAATGGGGTCATTTGTGGGGGTTTTGTACTGCCCTGCCATTTTAGCACCTCAAGAAACGACATAGGCAGTCATAAATTAAAGGCTGTGTAAATTCCAGAAAATGTACCCTAGTTTGTAGGCGCTATAACTTTTGCGCAAACCAATAAATATACACTTATTGACATTTTTTTTACCAAAGACATGTGGCCGAATACATTTTGGCCTAAATGTATGACTAAAATTGAGTTTATTGGATTTTTTTTAGAACAAAAAGTAGAAAATATCATTTTTTTTTCAAAATTTTCGGTCTTTTTCCGTGTATAGCGCAAAAAATAAAAAGGGCAGAGGTGATCAAATACCATCAAAAGAAAGCTCTATTTGTGGGAAGAAAAGGACGCAAATTTCCTTTGGGTACAGCATTGCATGACCGCGCAATTAGCAGTTAAAGCGACGCAGTGCCGAATTGTAAAAAGTGCTCTGGTCAGGAAGGGGGTAAAACCTTCCGGGGCTGAAGTGGTTAAAGTGTTACTAAACCCAGTAATATGAAAATAGTTCACCCCCCCACAGTGCCCATAGCTTATAAATCATCTTTTTACATTAAAATACTGCCACAATATAGCTTTTTGGATGATCTGTATTAATGCAAGCAGTCTAACAATTGTAGCACCCTCCTAGCATAGAGTAGGCTGCTAGGTAGATTTAGTTTAACTCCTCTGTAATTGGTGGAGCAGGGGCTGATTGATTAGGGATGCTCAGTGTTTCACAGGCTGCTGTTCTGTTACTTCCCCCTGTCTTGTAAAAGTATAATGGGATGTGGAGAAGAAAAGGCAGCCTAAATATTTATTGGACTTCAGCCAATCACTGACGAGGTGTGTCTAGAAGATTTAGGAGGAGCTCATAAATAGTGTAAGGCCTGAGACCTGAACAGTAGGGTGTGGAGTTCCTTGGTCCAGTCCTGCAAGAGGAGACTCCTGTTTAGCTGGTCTGCCTGAGGGGCAGGAGTATGCCTTTGTGAAGACATTAAAGTCCCAGCTTGGCTTAGCTGAGGGGCCTATTTGCAGATCCCCTGTCAAGCTGGGTCAGGAGGGAGCTCACTGGAGAGAATCAAAAGTGAAAGCAAATTCACAAACCAGAAAACTGCACTACAAGTCTCAGCTTTTAATGTAGAATGCAAAAGCATCAATACATTTCAATCTGATCAGAAAGATGACCGAGGGGCATCTAATGGGAGGATCTTACAGCTTCCAAAGGAGATCCGGGATGATCCAAGGCAGATCGAACAACAAGAAAACATTAGCATGACAGTATACATTTATTGAAAATAAAAAAAAATAGTACACAAAAAATTTTGAAAATCAACATGGGTGGTAAGAAACACCAAGTCAGTTAATAAGCAAGACTGTGTGCAGGAATGGCAGGAATGGCAGAAATGGCAGCTTCAGATACCTTGGCGGCATCACAGGGACCCGCTCTGACAGCAGTCAAAAAGGCTGCCAGTAAATCGATTTCTGTGTGGCTGCCTAATGTCTTGTGTTGACCTCTACACACTGCTGGAAAGAAGGGGTGGTAACATGTTTCGAAAGATAATCCCTTCTTTCTCAAACCTGCCCCTAAATGTTCCAATTGGGCTTATAACAGTTTAAGTGTGCCGAGAGTTTGACAGGCACATTGTGTGGTCTGCAACATCACTTGTTAGCACAGAAAGCAGGGGTCTCCAGCACAATACAGCTCCCACAAACAATTAGAACAACAACAAGAAATAAAAAAAAAACGAACATTCTCCTAAGGAATCTCTGGGTGAAAAGTTAACTTCAACTAATTACCTAAAGTTACAGAAGAGAGGGAAAGGAGACAGCTATATATCTTGTATAAATAACTTTAACTGACCACATATCTAAACGCCGGCAAACTGTACACAAATAGATGCATATTAAATAGATACGTTTTAGTAAAAATGATACATTATAAATACAAAATAAATAAATAATGGATGAGCAGATTAATTCTCATACTAACTAATCCATTGTTGTAACATTCCTAAATCACTAGCTAGTAAAAAAATATAACATTTAAAGACAATAATGAATTTAATAAATGGCTACTATAATAATTAAATGAAAGGATAATAATAGAAATAAACAAAAGGATCCTATAAATATTTATATTAGTGTATCATGGAAAAAATGTGTGCCATCAATAAATTAAATTGATAAATAAAATAAACCATTAGTGTACTTGGATTTATCCACTAGGATAAATATGAATTGTATTTTTTTTTTAAGTGAACTAAAGTCTCCTGTAATCATTAATTTAAGATACAATATCATGTGTAAATTATGTACCATCAAAAAATGTAAATAATAAATCAAATAAACCATGTGCCCATACTTGTTGGGAAAGTGGGGGTGAGTAATACTTTAAAAAACATTCATGGAACTACAAGGAGGGTAAAGAGGTTAACAATTTTCATGGACTCGCATATACAGTATAAATATATAAATAAATATAAATATAAATATATATATATATATATATATATATATATATATATATATATATATATATATATATATATATATATATATATATATATATATATATATATATATATACACATATAAAATAAAAAATCTAAGTAATGTATCCATTATTAGAATCTTATCATCATATACTGTAATGTTAACCCTATGTAGACCACAGGGATAGTAGCTGAACACAAATATTGGAGTAAAGAGCTCTGTTCAGAGGATTGTATGCACCTCCAGCTCGTCATTTAGCCCTTTGGGGGCCAAGGTATTCAATGCAAAACTCCACATTTCCATACGGCACAATCTCTGGAATCTCACAGCAAAAGATCCTCCCCTGGAAAGTGGGAATAACCACTACTATCCAGACCCTAAGACCACTAGTTGATTTGTTATGTTTAACCACTTGACCACTGGGCACTTAAACCCCCTTAATAACCAGACCAATTTTCAGCTTTCAGTGACAATTTGAATGACAATTACTCAGTCATGCAACACTGTACCCATATGAAATTTTTGTCCTTTATTCACACAAATAGAGCTTTTTTTGGTGGTATTTGATCAACTCTGGGTTTTTTATTTTTTGTGCTATAAATGAAAAAAAGACCGAAAATTTTGTAAAAAAAAAATGCATTTTTCTTCATTTCTATTAAAAATTTTTGCAAATAAGTAATTTTTCTTCATAAATTTGGCCAAAAATGTACTGCTACGTATCATTGGTAAAAATAACCCAAATTAGTGGATATTATTTAGTCTGTGTGAAAGTTATAGGGTCTACAAGCTATGGTGCCACTCACTGAAAATGTATCATTTTGATCACACCTGATGTACTGACGGCCTATCTCATTTCTTGAGACCCTAACAAGCCAGTAAAGTACAAATACCCCCCAAATTACCCCTTTTTGGAAAGAAGACATTCCAAGGTAGTTAGTACAAGGCACAGTTAGTTTTTTGAAGTTGTAATTTTTTCCCACAATTCTTTGCAAAATGAAGATTTTTTTAATTTGTATTTTTTTCACACCAAATTGTCATTATAACAGGTTATTTCTCTCACATGGCATGTACAGTCCACAAATGAAACCCCAAAATATATTCTGCTGCTCCTCCTGAGTATGGCGATAGCACATGTGTGAGAGTTTTACACAGTCTGGCCACATACAGAGGCCCAACATTGAAGTTGCCCCTTCAGGCGTTCTAGGAGCATAAACTACACATCTCTTTTCTCAGCCACCTATTACACTTTTGAAGGCCCTGGAGCACCAGGACAATGGAAACGCCCACAAAGTGACCCTATTTTGGAAAGCAAACACCCCAACGTATTACCTATGAGGCATAATGAGTCTTTTGAACGGTTCATTTTTTTCCAGAATGTTTTGGAAAATGTGGAAAAAAATGAAAACGCATTTTTTTTCACACAAAGTTGTCCATTTATAAGATATTTCCAACACATAGCATGTACATAGCAAAAATGACACCCCAAAATGTATTCTTCTACTCCTCCTGAGTATGGTGATACCACATGTGTTAGACATTTACACAGCCTGGCCACATACACAGGCCCAACATTGAAGTAGCAACTTCAGGCGTTCTAGGAGCATAAATTACATATCTAATCTCTCAAAAACCTATTACACTTTTGAAGGCCCTGGAGCACCAGGACAATGGAAATGCCCACAAAGTGACCCCATTTTGGAAAGCAAACACCCCAACATATAATCTATGAGGCATAATGAGTCTTTTGAACGGTTCATTTTTTCCAGAAGTTTTTGGAAAATGTGGAAAAAAAATAAAAACGCATTTTTTTTACACAAAGTTGTCAATTTATGAGATATTTCCAACACATTGCATGTTCATAGGAAAAATAACACCCCAAAATATATTCTGCTACTCCTCCTGAGTATGGCGATACCACATGTGTGAGACATTTACACAGCCTGGCCACATACATAGGCCCAACATTGAAGTAGCAACTTCAGACATTCTAGGAACATAAATTACACATCTAATCCCTCAACCACCTATTACACTTTTGAAGGCCGGAGCACCAGGACAATGGAAATGCCCACAAAGTGACCCTGTTTTGGAAAACAAATACCCCAACGTATAATCTATGAGGCATAATGAGTCTTTTGAACGGTTCATTTTTTTCCAGAAGTTTTTGGAAAATGTGGAAAAAATGAAAACACATTTTTTTTTACACAAAGTTGTCCATTTATAAGATATTTCCAACACATAGCATGTACATAGCAAAAATGACACCCCAAAATATATTCTGATATTCCTCCTGAGTATGGCAATACCACATGTGTGAGACTTTTACACAGCCTGGCCACATAGAGGCATGATCAGGTGTTCTAGGGACATAAATTACGCATCCAATTTCCTTACAATCTATCACATTTTTGAAGGCCCTTCATATTTCTAACACAGCATGTACATACCAAGAATTACACCCTAAAATACATTCTCCTGAGTAAAGGATAAACAAAAGATTACCTGTGATTTTAGTAGTGCAATTGTCCACAGGAGGAGAGCCCTGATCCAGGCAGCAGGCAGGGACGTGGTCAGCGACAGTGAATGGAATTGTCCAGGCAGCAGGCAGGAATATTGTCCATAGTCAGTACTGGCAGGGATACTGTCCATATACAGTCCAGAGTCAGTGCAAGTAGAGACGTTGCCAGAAGTTCCAAAATATTGGTAGTAAGCAGGAACACGGTCCAAGTAGCAGGCCAGGAAAGAATGGGGACAGGGGTAGAGGCTTCTCCCACCCAAATCTCTTTGAAGCCTCCGAGTCTCCAGACCCTAATCCTGGAATGAGAAAACTAAAAAATTAGTTTTCTTCATCCAGAAAAACAATTCTGGAGCCCCTCACATATATGAGACCCTGTGTTCCCACTAGCATATAGGGTAAAAGATCAATCCAAGAGGCAGGCAAAAAACGTGGTCAAACAGTCCAGGGTCAGTTCCAGAGCAGGCAGAGGTAGGTACAGTTTAGCGTTAGGCAGAAGCGTGGTCGTATAACAGGCCAGGGTCAGTTCCGGAGAAGGCAGAAGTATGTTTAGCGTTAGGCAGAAGTTTGGTCGTATAACAGGCCAGGGTCGGTTCCGGAGAAGGCAGAGGTATGTACATTTCAGTACAGTGGCATAAGGGGTGTGGAGAAAATGACAGGAAATGAGAATTACGTTTACCATTCTTCCCTTATAATGTAGAGAAGTATGGTAACGGCGGAAACATTCACCTATACAGAGGCCTGGTTGGGAAGGACAATCGGGACAATAATACGTGGTGTCTCTTCTAGGGATGAGCCGAACACCCCCCTGTTCGGTTCGCACCAGAACATGCGAACAGGCAAAAAATTTGTTTGAACACGCGAACACCGTTAAAGTCTATGGGACACAAACATGAATAATCAAAAGTGCTAATTTTAAAGGCTTATATGCAAGTTATTGTCATAAAAAGTGTTTGGGGACCTGGGTCGTGCCCCAGGGGACATGGATCAATGCAAAAAAAAGTTTTAAAAACGTCCGTTTTTTTCAGGAGCAGTGATTTTAATAATGCTTAAAGTGAAACAATAAAAGTGTAATATCCCTTTAAATTTCGTACCTGGGGGGCGTCTATAGTATGCCTGTAAAGGGGCGCATGTTTCCCGTGTTTAGAACAGTCTGACAGCAAAATTACATTTCAAAGGAAAAAAAGTCATTTAAAACTACTCACGGCTATTAATGCATTGCTGGTCCGACAATACACATAG
Source organism: Aquarana catesbeiana (assembly GCF_042186555.1). Classification (NCBI taxonomy): domain Eukaryota; kingdom Metazoa; phylum Chordata; class Amphibia; order Anura; family Ranidae; genus Aquarana; species Aquarana catesbeiana. The sequence goes on from NC_133324.1 coordinate 755,958,383, forward strand.
AAGTTCATTGATAAAAATGGCATGGGAATTCCCCACAGGGGAACCCCGAGCCAAAATTTTAAAAAAAATTACGTGGGGGTCCCCCTAAATTCCATACCAGGCCCTTCAGGTCTGGTATGGATATTAAGGGGAACCCCGGCCAAAATAAAAATAAAAACCAGCGTTGGGTCCCCCCCAAAAATCCATACCAGACCCTTATCCGAGCACGTAACCTGGCAGGCCGCAGGAAAAGAGGGGGGACGAGAGAGCACCCCCCTCCTGAACCATACCAGGCCACATGCCCTCAACATTGGGAGGGTGCTTTGGAGTAGCCCCAAAACACCTTGTCCCCATGTTGATGAGGACAAGGGCCTCATCCCCACAACCCTGGCCGGGCGGGGGGCTTATCGGAATCTGGAAGCCCCCTTTAACAAGGGGACCCCCAGATCAGAATTTAGGGGGACCCCCACGTAATTTTTTTAAAATTTTGGTTCAAGGTTCCCCTGTGGGGAATTCCCATGCCGTTTTTATCAATGAACTTCTATGTGTATTGTCGGACCGGCAATGCATTAATAGCCGTGAGTAGTTTTAAATGACTTTTTTTCCTTTGAAATGTCATTTTGCTGTCAGACTGTTCTAAACACGGGAAACATGCACCCTTTACAGGCATACTATAGACACCCCCCAGCTACGAAATTTAAAGAGATATTACACTTTTATTGTTTCACTTTAGGCATTATTAAAATCACTGCTCCCGGAAAAACTGCCATTTTTAAAACTTTTTTTTGCATTGATACATGTCCCCTGGGGCAGGACATAGGTCCCCAAACACTTTTTATGACAATACCATGCATATAAGCCTTTGAAATTAGCACTTTTGATTTCTCCCATAGACTTTTAAAGGGTGTTCCGCGGTATTCGAATTTGCCGCGAACACCCCAAATTGTTTGCTGTTCGGCGAACTTGCGAACAGCCCATGTTCGAGTCGAACATGAGTTCGACTCAAACTCGAAGCTCATCCCTAGTCTCTTTCTCTCTAATTCTTCCACTGGAGCATACCCAGCATTTCTTTTGACGTCTGCGGCCTGTTTCACGGGGAGATTTTGTCATGAAAGTGGCGCTCGTGGAGTCTGCTCACGGTATCAGAGCGAATAGTTTCTGGTGGGCTTTCAGGGTACAAAAGGGCGGAAATACCTTCTTCTTGGTAGTGGAGATAGGATACGGGGTTCTCTGTAGATTTTTGGTAAATAACATAAGTGTTATACATGGCCAAACTGAAAAAATAAATGGACGCTTTTTTATACCAGTGGCGGGATTTTCTTGTGGGAAGGTAGGGTTCAATCATCTGATCGTTAAAGTCCACTCCCCCCATAAACAAATTATAATCATAAACACAAGCTGGTTTCTGGACTGGGTCGTTTCTTCTGGGGACTTCCACGTAGGTGTCATTATGGATTGTCATCAGCATGTGGACGTTTCCTCTGTCCCTCCACTTGACAGCCAATAGCTCCTGGTTCCGCAAAGATGCCATCTCCCCTCGTCATAGCCTTTCATTGACAAGTTTTTGTGTGAAGCCCTTTCTATTGGCTCTTACTGTACCACATGCTGGGGTGTCTCTCCAGTGAAGATTGCGGAAGAGGGGCAAGCTGGTATAAAAATTATTCACATAAAGATGGTATCCTTTTCCAAGGAGTGGACAGATGAGCTCCCAGACAACTCTTCCGCTGGCTCCAATGTACTCTGGGCATTCAGGGGGATGCAGTTGGGAGTCCTTCCCTTCGTACACCAGGAAGGCGTAGATGTACCCCGTGGCTCGGTTGCAAAGTTTGTACATTTTTACCCCATATCAGGCCCTTTTGCTGGGGATGAATTGTTTGATGCCCAGCCTGCCTGAAAATTTTACAAGGGACTCATCCATGGAATTTCTGTTCTGGGGTGTATAACTGGGGACATTTTTCAGAGAAATAATTTAGGAGTGGCCGAATTTTAAATAGTTTGTCAAAAGCTGGGTCATTTCAGGGAGGGCACTTGGTGTTGTCATTGTAGTGGAGGAACCGTATAATCATAAGGTATCTTGATCTTGGTATAAGGGATGAGAAGAGTGACATGTGGTGGATGGGTTTGGTAGACCATTAGGAGTACAATTGTTTTTTTTTGTGAGTCCCGTAGTAAAAGTTAGGCCTAAGAAAATTTTGAATTCCTCTACGGTTAGTTCCCCCCACTCAAAGGGACGGGCGTAACTAGAGCCAGGGTTGCTTACTATGTGCTGCTGTGCATAGAGGTTGCACTGGGCCACAATGGACGGTAGTAAGTCTTCAGTGAAAATCAAATGAAAAAATCAAGCATGGCAAAATCATCGGTGTTCACCTGGAGACCTGGTTGGGTGGTGAAAGGGGGATATTTGCTGCTCCGGAATTAGGGGGAAGCCACAGGGGGTTTTGAAGGGCATAGGGAAGGCTGGCATGGCCCCTATCCCTTTGGGGCTGAGATGACACCCTACTGGTGCCTGGCCTTTGTTGTAGTGGCTCTGCTCTCGAGGTGGACAGCACTGCTCTTGAGGTGGACGGCACTGCTCTCAAGGTGGACGGCACTGCTCACAAGGTGGATGGCCCAGCGCTGCTGGTGGTAGGCTGCTGCTCCATGCCAGAAAGCCTTCTTTTCATGGGCACACATTCCTCTTCCGATTCTGTATCAGAACCGCTGCTTATAACGGGTTCATAGGCCGAATCCGAATCAGACTGAGACTTAGAGAGCTCCCCGCTGCTCTCATCGGTCATTCTTAGACGCTGGTAGGCCTCCTCACTAGTAAATTTTTTTTTGCCATACTGGTGGCTGATGAGGCTGCGCTGCAGGGCACTGTGGTGACACTGGTGGGCACAGGTGTTACTGGTGGGCACAGGTGGCACTGGTGGGTACAGGCAGCACTGGTGGGCACAGGTGGCACTGGTGGGCACAGGCACTGGTGGGCACAGATGGCATTGATGTGGCACTGCAGTGGCACAGGTGGCACTGATGGGCACAGGTGGCACTGGTGTGACACTGGTGTGCACTGTAGTGGCACTGGTGTGGCTCTGGTGGCACTGATTAGCACACAGGTGGCACTGGTGTGGCACAGAGGTGGCACTGGTGTGGCACAGAGGTGGCATAGTTGGTACAGATGACAGATGGCACTGTTGTGGCACTATTGTGGCACTATTGTGGCACTATTGGGCACTGTTGGGCACTGCTGGGCACTGCTAGAATAATAAAACTCACAGTTTGGTACACGATCTGCTCTCCTCTGCTCTCACGCTGCATCGGTGTGAGGAGAGGAGAGCAATGAACTTGTGATGACCCCATTTGACAGTCTTTGTTGACATTTGTGATCGCTCCGTCATTGGACGGAGAGATCACGTGGTAATGGGCCGCTGTCATTGGCCCTTTACCGAGATCCATGTAGCGCCGGCTCCTGTGAAATCAGCAAGCACGGATGTTCCCGTGTGTGCGCCCCAGCGGGCGCGCAGGAACGATTCTCCGGGAGGATGTCACTGTACGCCCTTCCAGAGTTAACAAACCGCCCTGTAGCCTTCATTTGGCTATGGGCCGGTTATTAAGTGGTTAAGCATGAAATGCCTTGGGATGCTGTGCTCCATAACACCTGACTCTATGAGCCTCCTATGTGTCCCAAATCTTTTCCTAATCATCAATAAACCACAAGGACATTGCAAACAATAATTGACAAATTCTGTAGAGCAATTCCTGGAGTTTATAACTTTTCCCTTGATTATCTGAAAAAGATTTCTGTTTGTTTGTCACGAAAGTATACATTTTGCAGTTTTTCTTACATTGGTAAATACCTTTCAGATCAAAAAATGATGAAAGAGTACCTGTCTTTAATTCATTCCAAACACCCTGTTTACGTTGACTAGAAGCTATTTTGTTCCTTACACTAGGGGCCTTTCTATAAGTAAATGTTGGTTTTTCAGGTAAAATGATTGAGGATTTTCCAGTGCTTGTTTACAATCCTTTCCATACAACAGCGTTAACAATGGAATTGTGTTATGAATCTTATTTTATTCTGTTCTTAATTATTGCAATCCCTATTATTCCCACCACTGGGAGATGGAGTTTTAAGATAATCCAACTAAGCTTTAATAAGATCTTTATGGCACCCTTTATCCTGCAATTTCTGGATTAGGACTACATTTTGACACATATAGTCCTCCTCCTTGGAACAATTCTTTTTAAGTCTATGACACTGACTTTTAGGAATAATATACACCCAATTCAGATGGTGGCAACTGTTTGCATGGAGGTAAGAATTACCTGCTGATTCTTTAAATATGAGTATTGGAGCTGATGGTTGTATCTGTGTGTCCTAACTCAAAAAAAAAAAAAAAAAGCAATACATCTGTCATATACATGCAGTACAAAACAATCACTTCCAGCTCTCAGAGGTCTTCCACTGTTGAATAGGACTGTGCAACCATTTCAAATGCCAGGTGGATGCAGCCTTCCATGGATAGGGGAATCCAAAGTGGAATTACAAAAACAAGGAGACAGGAAGGCAAACATACATATACATGGCTAAAAGACAATCCCAGGAGATTGCTGTTGCAATACTCCACAAAGGAGGATACTGTGGACTTGGGCCCCTGCCATATGACGATAATGTCATCTATGAAATTACCATAAAAAATTACCTGGTTGGCAAATGGGTTATTGTTCCAAATAAAAGATTGTTCCCAAAACCTCATAGCTAAATTTCTACAGCAGGGGGCAAACCTTGCGCACATCCCTGTGCTACAGGTTTGGAGATAGTATATCCCATCAAATATCAAATAATTATGCTCTAAACAGAACTGGGTTATGTTCCAAATGAACTGGGTTTGTGTATGGTGTAGCAGAGCGTCCCCGAGAGAGCCATCCTGTTGGGGTTTATACATCTCCCAGATTCCTCTCATACATATTTAAGTAACTCTGATCCAGGATCCAGTTCAGGTCTTAGTCCTCTCCCTCAGGCCAATTTATACTCACCTGAGATAGACAGCCAGTGCTCTCAGCCTGGAAACTTAGACAACTGCTGTCTGTGAGAGCTCAAGAGGTTGGTAAAAGCTAACAAGCTGTATATGTGGAAACTGACAAGCTGTAGGCTTGCTCAGCCTGCTAGTGAGGGCCTGTATTTGTGTATAGTTAGTGCTGAGACAAGGCTAGGTTTTTGTTTTGCTATTATTGTTCCTGTTTATTTTCTGAGACACTGTACAACACCTGTATATAGATGTGTAAATATCATAAATTAACACCACACTGTTTTGTCACTGCCCAGGCTCTTCTCATACATATTTAGGAATCTCTGATTCACGATCCTTTTAGGGTCTTGGTCCTCTCCCCCAGGTCAATTTATACACACCTGAGACAGACAGCCAATGCTCTTGGCCTGGGAAATCGGACAACTCTTGTCTGTAAGAGCTAAAGAGGTTGGTAAAAGCAAGCAAGCTGTATAAGTGGAAGATGACAAGCTGTAGGTTTGCTCAGCCTGGTAATGAGAGCCTGTATTTGTGTATAGTTTGTGCCAAGACATGCTATTATTGTTCCTGTTTGTTTTCTGAGACACTATACAGCAGCTGTAAATAGACCTGTAAATATCACAAATAAACACTGCACTGTTTTGTCACTACCTTCTTGGATTTGGTATCTGTGCCTGAGAGACTGCTTATTCCAGGGAGCTTTGTACCTGCTACCTGTTCCCTGCTTACATATGGTGGAGGATGCAGGCACTTTTAGCAAGAAACTGCTATTTAAATGACCAGTACCTGTAATGACTAAACATGGAGGAAATCCTCAAACCATTGGTGTTATCTAACGCTGCACAGCAGCAAGCAAATGCTGCACAACAGCAAGCCAACACTATCGCATATGAGCAAACAAAGGTGCAGTGCCAACAGATTGGTGCTATACAGGAGCAAATGCAGAGGCTGTCTGAACAGCTAGCCACTGCTGCAAAGGTGGATAGGAAAACCCTGACTGAGGTTGTGGAGACTCTGGCACAGTGGTCACCTGCTAAAATTGAAGGTGCTGGAGACAAGCCCTCAGCCATCCATGTGGGTCGCTTCCTCTCCAAGATGACTGGAGATGATGACCCAGAGGCCTTTTTGCTATTGTTTGAAAGGACCACTGAGAGGGAAGGGTGGCCTAAAACCCAGTAGGCTGGACTGGTTGCCCCCTTACTTACTGGAGAATCGCAGAAGGCCTCCTATGATCTGGAGTCAGCAGAAGCAAGAAAATATGAGAATGTCAAGCAGGAAATCTTGGCATGATTCGATGTCAGCTTGGCCGTTCGAGCACAGCAGGTCTACAGCTGGTCCTTCCAAGATGAGAGGCCCCAAGATCACAGATGTTTGACCTAATCCACCTGGTGCAGAAATGGCTAGAGCCAGAGTCCCTGTCTGGGACACAAATAGTGGAGCATGCGGGGCATGGACCGATTCCTGAGGTCACTACCAATTCCCCTGCAGAAGTGGAAGAGTCAAGGGGACCCAAAGTCAGCAGACATCCTGGTGGAGCTCATCGAGAGGTACTTTGCTGCAGAGAGCCTGGTCAGCACCCCTACATCCGCACAGACTTTCCACCCAAAGCCACGGTCTTCCCAGCCAACTGAAAAGACTGTTTCAGGGGGAGTGGGTAGTAAGCATGGCAAGAAGACAGGGGGAAGGATTTTTGGTGCCGGGACTGAAGTTTGGCATCCCAAACAAGGGAAGCCACTGCCTGTCAGCAAACCAAACTGGGGCAACATCAGGTGTTTCCATTGCCAGGAACTGGGACATGTTGCCGCAAACTGTCCATTGACAAATGAACCAATGCAGTGTTATGTGTCTCTCAGATGGCAGTCCATGTTTGCTGCTGTTTCATACACTGCAGTGCAGAGTGTAGGAAAACACATGTGCCAAATGACTGTTAATAATAAGCCTATTATGGCATTGCTGGACTCTGGAAGTCGAGTTGCTTTGTTTAAAGCTGAGATGGTTGAAACTGTAAACTTTCATGCACAAAAAGTTGCTGTGATCTGTGTATATGGGTATACCTGGGAGTATCCTATAGCCACTGTTAACTTTAAAACTGACTTAGTTATGGTGATTTATCTGGTAGAACTTAAGCCCCATTTAGTACATGAGACCATCATTGGTAGGGACTTCCCTAAGTTTTGGGAACTGTGGGAACATCCAAACTCAGTCATAGTAACTAACTCAGTGGTGGAGCCAGAATTCTTGGCCAGCACTGACAATGTGGGTCCAGGGGACTGCTCTCAGGGTTCCCTGGGGTTTCCTTTCTCTGTTATGGTGGGAGAACTTGAGGCACCTGAGGAAGTCCCCACAGCCAGTGAAGGTTGACAGGATTCTGCTGACCCTGAGGCTAAATTAGAATTTGCTGCCCCTAATGTGCACATGAAAAACTTTGGTACTGAGCAGAAAAAGAACCCTACCCTTGCCAGGGCCTGGGAAAATGTAATAGTGATTAATGATTTACCTGTCGAACCAGGGGACAGGCTCTCTTTTGCTTATTTCAACAGCAACAAGGATTTACTGTATCGTTTATATAAAATGAATGATGAAATTGTTGAACAGTTGGTGGTCCCCAAGCCATACAGAAGTGTGGTGTTGGAACTTGCTCATGGACGCTTGCTAGGAGGTCATTTAGGAGTTAATAAAACCACTAAAAAGGTATGTTTTACTGGCCCGGGATACAAAAAAACATTAAGAATTAATGTCATTCCTGCCCTGTGTGTCAAATGTCAGCCCCACTAGCCCCCTTCCGAAGTCCTTTAGTGCCCTTACCCATTATTGAAGTGCCCTTTGAGAGCCATGGACCTTGTGGGTTCACTTAACAAGTCGGCCCAGGGCCATCAGCATATTCTTGTAATCATGGCTTATGTTACCCGTTAACACGAGGCAGTTCCCTTATGCACTGTGTCTGCTAAAAACATTGCCAAAGAGTTGTAAAAAAGGTTGGGAAAAACTGGGACGTTCTGGTTCTGTACTTGATGTTTGCCATCAGGGAGGTACCCCAGTCCTCTACGGGGTAATCTCCATTCAAGTTGCTCTATGGGAGACACCCTCGGGGACTCTTAGACATAGCCAAGGAAACCTGGTAGGGGGAGCAGACACTCTTCAGTGTAATTGAGCTCTTCAAGGAAAGAATTGCATCGATCATGCCTATGGTAAAAGAACACCCTATGGTGTACCTGAGCAGAAAGCTCAATGAACATGAGAAAAAGTATGCAGTCATTGAAAAGGAATGTTTAGCCATGAAGTGGGCCTTGAACATGCTAAGCTACTATTTGTTAAGGAGCCAGTTTAATTTAATAACTTACCATGCTCCCCTGAAATGGATGGCCCAAAAGAAGGAGACTAATAAACAGGTGAACTGGTGGTTTTTGGCTCTACAGGATTACTCCTTCACAGTAAAACACAGGCCAGATGTTGAGATTGGGAATTTAGATGCCCTGTCCCGTATTCACTCCTGTTGGGTCACTGATGTGCCAACAATGGGGTTAAAACAAGGGGGGGTATGTAGCAGAGCATCCCAGAGAGAGTTGGGAAAAGTCCTGTTTGGGGTTTATACATCTCCCAGGCTCCTCTCATACATATTTAGGGATCTCTGATTCACTATCCATTTCGGGTCTTGGTCCTCTCCCCCAGGCCAATTTATACTCACCTGAGACAGACAGCCAGTGCTCTTGGCCTGGGAAATTTTATTTTTTTTTATTTATTTATTTCCGTTACTTATATAGCGCCGTCAATTTACGCAGCGCTTTACATATACATTGTACATTCACATCAGTCCCTACCCTCAAGGAGCTTACAATCTAAGGTCCCTAACTCACATTCATACATACTAGGGACAATTTAGACAGGATCCAATTAACCTACCAGCATGTCTTTGGAGTGTGGGAGGAAACCGGAGTACCCAGAGGAAACCCACGCAGGCACAGGGAGAACATGCAAACTCCAGGCAGGTAGTGTCGTGGTTGGGGTTCGAACCAGTGACCCTTCTTACTGCTAGGTGAGAGTGCTACCCACTACACCACTGTGCCGCCCTGGAAATAAGACAACTCTTGTCTGTAAGAGCTAAAGAGGTTGGTAAAAGCTAACAAGCTGTATATGTGGAAGCTGACAAGCTGTAGGCTTGCTCAGCCTGGTAGTGAGAGCCTGTATTTGTGCAGTTTGTGCCAAGACATGCTCTTATTATTCCTGTTTGTTTTCTGAAACACTGTACAGCAGCTGTATATAGACCTGTAAATATCACAAACAAACACTGCACTGTTTTATCACCACCTTCTTTGATTTGGTATCTGTGCCTGAGAGACTGCTTATCCCAGGATGCTTTGTACCTGCTACCTGTTCCCTGCTTACAAAGGTTTAATGCACTTTCAGAGTTAAGAAAGTATACAAGAGCTCTAAGACCTAGGTCATGGGGAAAAAGACATGTATAACAAGTTTATATCCAATGATAACCAACTGTATTCCTCTGTCCACCGGTAATGTTTTAGGGTATATAATAAGTGAAGGGAGTCTTTAAAGTATGCTGGTAAAGACTGTACTAAATATTGCAGAAACATATCAATATATTGATAGAAACCATTAATTAAACTCTCCATTGATGCAATTATCAGACTCCCAGGTGGATTCTTGTGGACCTTCGGGATGTGGTAAAAGTACGATGTCTTTGTGTGACTTGAGCTTCCCCGCCCCTGACAGTCAGCTGAGACCGCTGCAGTGATTGACAGCGGTGGAACCGGAGATCTTGATGGCACTTCTCCCCCTCTCTTCTGGCAGAGGAACCGTGATGGGGGCCGTGACAGTAGTGGTGTGAGAGGCCTCTCTGACCCCTCCTTTTCTCTGCTCTTCGGGGATTGAGCGATAAGAAAAGATTACTCCTGCTCTGTGTCAGTCGATAAAGATCAGTGGATGGGTGAGAAAACTTCAATGTGCTAATGAACTGTTTGTTTATATGCATAGAAGGGAGAGAAAGAAATAGCCCCTCCGAGATCGCTCCTGGTAAAATTCCTCTATTACAAGGACAAAGCTACCATACTAAATAAAGCCAGAGAAATGGGTAATATTCTTCACAATGGCAATAGGGTCTCTATATACCCAGACTTTTCATCTGATTTACAAAAACGAAGGGCCAAGTTAGGAGAAGTCAAACTCAAATTTCAACAATTAAAATTGAAGTACGCACTGTTATACCCAGCAAGATTGCGCATAAATGCCTTGGGGGAGACTGTGGAGGAAGACTGGATAGCAACCTATAAGAGGAGACTGTAGATTAATCTCATTGCAATTTTATGAAAACTCTCCTTTTTTTTCTTTTTTTTTTTGAAAAACAATAAGATTTAATTTAAGAAACATAATAGCACATTGATGAAAATTTCGGGAGATAGGAAAAGGAGGTGGTGATGGACAGGTGGGAGGGAACAATGAGCATATTACCCCCTGTCACCAAGGGGTATAGCGAAGAGTTCGCTCTATCTGTGTTTTTTGTTTTATGTGTTCGTCTTGTTATGTGTGGTGTTTGTTTTGTTTTGTCTGTCCATTGTGTTAAATTTCAGTTGTATGTGTTTTTGAGGGAGGGTGGGTTAGGGAGGGATGAGTGTAACATAGGATTAAAGCTGATAATAACACTTAAAAAGATAGATAAATGTAAAGGTCACATTAGGAAGCCCCAAAAAATGCCCAGTGGGCAGGTGAATGGATGTATGGGAAATGAGCGGTTTGTTTGGCACAAAAGTTTGTATGAAGTTAAATATATGTATGAGCACAAAGACAGGTATGAGAAAAAAACACTATGGGGTCACAAAAATGATAACAAGAAAATTACATAAAATGGCAAAAAACACTGGTTACAAGACTCACTAAAATTTAAATTATAATGGTTACACGCACTTGGATTAAAAAATGTATTTTATGTTCATGGAACGTCCAGGGAATGGGAGACCCAGAGAAAAAAGCAGCAGTTCTCCTGATTGCAAAGACATATGAGGTAGCTATCCTCTGTTTACAGGAGACACATCTGACTAAAATCTCTATCCCCCAATTGAGGTGGAGGGATTATGGTACACAGTTCCATTCAGTTCACACCTCCCATTCTAGGGGGGTGAGCATTTTTGTTAGCTCAGGTGTGGTCTTCTCTTGTATGCAGGCTAAGGTGGATGAATGAGGGAGATATATTTTTCTATTCTGTAAAATTAAGAACAGAGTTTGTGTACTGGCAAATGTGTACCCCCCCCGCCATTTGACACTTCGATCCTTTCTGGGCTCGCCGAGTTTGTTTTGGATAAGCCGGGGGTGCCGGTGATAGTAATGGGGGATTTTAATATGGTAATGGACCGGAAACAAGACAGGTTCCCCCCAGGGACACTAACGGGTAGTGTCACGGACACCTGGCTACCCAATTTCTAAAAGAAACAGGCTTATCGGACATGTGGAGAATACGGAATCTGGAGGCCTGACAATATTCTTGCTTCTCTAGGACACACTCCACCTTCTCCAAGATTGACATGGTGCTGGGATATGAGAAAATGATGCCTATGATAAAGAACGTGAATTACAGACCAAGGGGTCTGCTGTCTGATCATTCCCCAGTGACTATGTTATTAGAGTTAGATGAGCGTAAGCATCCGGGGGATGCTAATGGGGATCCGAACAAGATATTGGCATCTCTGGGGGAGTTTCTGGACTTAAACAGAGGTACCGCCTCGGAAGGAATAGTATGGGATACCCTGAAGGCTTTTCTAAGAGGCATAATGATCCAACAAATTTCAAAAATTAAAAAGCAGACCAGGGAGTGGGAGAGATTAATAGGGGAGAGGGTAATTACAGCAGATGAACAGTATATTAATGACCCGACACCCGAAAGACTTAGGAAATGGATAGAGGAACAACAAAATTACCGGATAATGACCCTTAGGAAAATAAAGAATAAATATCTCTTCCAGAAACAATCAGCTTTTGGAGAAGGGGAAGCGTGGGAGGTATGATGGCACAATTAGCCAGGGCGAACTCCCCTCATCCGCTGTGCCTATGATCACCATAGGAGATGGGAGGGTGTCCTCGCACATGCCAGAAATAGCGGACAAGTTTAAAGAATACTACGAGGACCTATATAGCTTGCATACACAAGGAGAGGCACAAAGTCTGGAAAATGCCTAAAATCATCACAATTAGCAGTAAATGATCACAATATTAAATATATGTATGTTTTTTTTTTATAAAAGAAAGGGAATGATATAATAGTCCATAAGAGTTCATATAAGTGATCTGTGGGAAGGAATATTGATATGGGGTCCACAAACACCTGCGGAAGATCCATAAAAGCCTACAGGATCCACCTGGCAGACCTATCGTAGCAGCCATGGATAGTGTCACCACTGGTTTCAGCTTGTATATAGACCAGTTCTTACAACCAATAGTATCCCAACTACAATCATTTATCTGTGATGGCACCCACCTTCTGGAATTATTGTCACCGTACAAGTGGGAGCCTACTTATGTTTGGCTCTCACTTGACGTGTGTTCATTGTATACCTCCATTCCATATCATTTTGGACTCATGGCACTAGAACAATTTTTGTATATGCGCCAGGCAAATGTTATCATAGAGGCCACAAGATTTTACTTTTCTTTTAATGATGAGTATTACCAACAAATACAGGGGACAGCTATGGGGGCCAATTTTGCCCCCTCATACACTAACTTGGCCATGGGCCTATGGGAAACTAATTTCATCTATCAAAATAATCCCTTTGCAGCCAACATAATATTCTTTGGGAAATATATTGATGATTTGATAATCATTTGGGATGGTGACACCGATTTGATTACTACTTTTGTTCAACACTGTAACAACAACCCTTATGGGCTGTCTTTTACATCAGCTACTGACCCAGCTACCATGGCCTTTTTGGATTTGGAGTTAGGACATGATGGTGACATCATCACCCCAAGAAACTACACCAAACCTACAGCGGGTAATTCTTACTTACATTTTGAAAGCTGCCACTTTCCTAAGTGGATTACGAATATCCCCAAAGGACAATTTTGCCGTCTTCGGCAAAATTGCACCAAGGATTCTGATTATGCCAAACTCGGCAAAACCCTAAAAAGAAAATTCCTCGACAAAAAGTATCTGGAAACTCTAGTCGAGGAAGCTTACAATCATTATCTGCATGGGAAGCCCCCCAAAACTAATAAACCCCCACATGACTGTTCTAGTAGGTTCATAACCTCTTATCACAACAAGTATAAAAATATGGAGAAGATCCTAGAAAAACACTGGGGGATCTTACACCAAGATCCTCACTTAAAAACATCACTTCCTGCCCGCCCAAAAGTTATCTACCATAGGGCCCCCAACTTAAAAAATAAGATTGCACCCAGCAAACTCAAATCCACTCTGGCCCCACCACCTGTACCTACGTTGATTCCCCTGTTAGGCATGTATTAGTGCCGAAAGGCTCTATGCAAAACCTGCAAATTTGTCCAACATGGACAGAAATCATTTACCACCAAGGGTAAGACCTATGTATTTCAGAAATTCGTCAACTGCTCGTCCAACTTTGTCATCTATGGCCTAACTTGTCCTTGCAGCCTAATTTATGTGGGCCGAACGATCAGGACTTTGAGACAAAGGTTTGGTGAGCATAGAAGGCTTGTAGAAGGAGGCACGGACCCTCATAGTGTTCCAAAACACTTTGCCATAGCCCACCAGAGTTCCACAGTGGGTCTTAGGGTCTGGGTTATTGAACAGATCCCTAGGTCCCTTCCACCTGCAGAGAGATTTAAGAAACTCTGCACCCGTGAGACCTATTGGATCTATACCCTGGACGTACTTTCGCCTGGGGGTATAAACAAGAGCATTGAGATTGCCACCATCTTATGAATATATTATCTAGTGTTGTCTCTCTGAACCTAGCACCTCAGCCCTGTCTGCAGATATTCTAATCTTTGAAATTTGTACCCACAGGTTGATCTTTCTTTTGATCTCCTCTTTTCTTTATGGGTGGCGGGCTGGTGTAAGTATGTACCTACACCGTTTCGTACAGTCCCAATTGACCTTACTATAGTTCCCTTTTTTCCCCCCTTAATAGAATTTTTTTAATTTAAATTTTTTTCACTTACCGTACTATTCAAATGAGTCTGCACTGTACCTTATGCATGATCTCATGTACAGATCAGACGATTAAATATGTTCCCTCATCTGTATACATATATGCATGAGTCTGCTTAAAAGATTTTGGCTCATACATATATGTTTTTGTACCTCACCACATTACTGATTAAAGTACTGAGTTTATTTGTTTTTTCCCCTTCTCAGCATTTTTGACCTATTGTGGACGTATCTAAATATATATGAGGAAAATATATGTATAAGGATATGTATTGTCATACACTCATAGAAACATATACATATATATATATATATATATATATATATATATATATATATATTGTTTACATTTATTATTTTTTAATAATCTTCCATTTTATGTTTTGGTGTGTTATACTACAGTTTCAAGATTTTTTAATATTTGCTCATTGCTTATTATTTTTTAAAATATCCCCTGAATGATATATATATCTGATAATGGGGGGGGGGGATGGGGGGGGAGGGGGCTTGAGGGGATGTATGATTATTTGATTCTGATGTATTTTTGTATATATGAGAAATACCTTAATAAAGAAATTAAGTTAAAAAAAAGTATGATGTCTTCATGAAATATATATTCACTGTTATTTATAATTTTATCAACCAAGGCCCTATTCATAAAACTTTTTAATTGTACCCTGTCATCCTCTAAGGCAGGGGTCTCCAAACTATAGCCCTCCAGTTTTTCAGGAACTACAATTCCCATCACTCCTAGTCATGTCTGTGAATGTCAGAGTTTTGCAATGCCTCATGGGACGTGTAGTTCCGCAACAGCTGGAGGGCTGTAGTTTGGCGATGCCTGTTCTAAGGCTCTTTCACTAAATGACAATACATGGTTATATCAGATAACAACCATTTAACTTCTGCAATGCATATGGATCTTGCACTATAGCACTAAGATAAACAAAAAAGGCACCTCTAAGTGCAATATTAAAAAAACTTTTAATATCGCAAAAAGGATTAAGAACACTTACAGGATGGATGATGAGAGGAATGCATCATATGTATAATGAAGGCAATCCGGCACCATGTAGTCCCAGTGTATGTCAGGGGTTCCCAGAGAAGTTACAGCAGAAGAACATCCCAACAGGGCCAGCTGGGGGACGGCACAACTCTGGAGGCACCAATGGAGCAGCTGCGCTGTCAGAATCAGCATTGGACATGAATCCCGGAAGTGACGTCAGCAGAAGGGGACCTACAACCACTGTGGATTGGTGGATTGGTTCCTTCAAGCCTATATAGGTTTGAAGAAGGAACCAATCAGAAGTTCTGAAACGCGTTCCTTTTTGATGACCTCACTTCTGGTTTGCGGTCCATGCTGATTGTAGGTCCCCTTCCACTTACGTCACTTCCGGGATTCACGTCCAACGCTGATTCTGACAGAGCGGCTGCTCCATTGGTGCCTTCAGAGCTGTGGCATCCTCTTGCTGGCCCTGCTGGGACATTCTTCTGCTGCATAGGGATTTCTCTGGAAACCCCTGACATACACTGGAACCACATGATGCCGGATCACCTTTAGTATACATATGATGCATTCCTCTCATCATCCATCCTGTAAGTGTACATGACTTAATCCCTTTTGAGATATTAAAAGTTTTTTAATATTGCACTTAGAAGCACCTTTTTTGTTTATCTTGTGCTGCTCTAAGTGCACTGGAGACTCCTCATTATCCGAACCCCTTCACCTCCAATAAAGACAATATTCTGCTTAGTATTTTTACTCAGAGTGCCCTTACACACAATTTTATCTGGCACTATAGCACTATACTGCCTTCTTTATCAACCTGAACATAATTAGTTCTGTGTCAGAGGGTAATATTTTTAGAGCTTTTGACTCTTCTTTACTTAGATTGTGCACCCTATATGGGAAGAAATTGTTAAGCCTCGTACACACGATTGGCTTTTCGGAAGGGAATTGGGTGATGACAGGCTGTTGGCGAAAAAAATCCAACCGTTTGTAAGCTCCATCGGACAATTGTTGTTGGATTTTCCATGGACAACAATTGTCCGATGGAGCGTGCGTCCTAAAGGGGGAAATCAGCCCAAATTCACCAGCGGCTCCTTATGGAATGCAAACATAGTCTTTTGTACCATGCACACATTGTACTGGCAGGCTTTAAAATTTGTACTGGCAGGCTTTAAAATTTTCCACGGACAAATGTCTGTTGTCGGATTTTCCGAACGTGTGTACACAAGTCCATCAGACAAAAGCCCAAAGTACAAACACATATGCTCGGAAGCAAGGATGACCCAGAATAGGTCGGTCTTGTAAACTAGCGCTCGTAATGGAGAATTAACATTCGTGACATGGTTAATTATGAAATCTCGAAATGCAGCGCACATTCTCTTCTTCTTTAATGGGATAATAATGAAGCTGCTTTGCTGGTGATACTGATGGAGTTATTGCAAACAAATTTTCAAAGGCTTTTTTTTTCTAATGACATCAAGAATAATATTATTATGCTTGTTATTTATTTTTTTGGTGCAAGTAACCACAACACCATTACCCCGTAGATTTTAGATCAAAGATACAGCTATGTTGGTGTCCCTTGTTATTTTTAATTTTACATTGTATTTTCTAAAATGTAACTGCCTACTCCCAAATTGTCATTTGAAGTAAAACACACAGCCAAGTATTATTCTCCACATTTTTTTTTTATTGTGCATTAAAAAAGAAAACAAATAAAATTAGACATGCTATCTGCCAATAAAACGTAACCAAAAAGTGCATTCTATGCATCCAAAAATATAGAAAATATACCAAATCAAATCATTATTCAACAAAAACATAAAATAAAAGCCTCATGCATGTGTCCTGCTTCTTAATATAGGGGGTCAACAATGCCAAGAGTTGATGAAATCAGGGGTCTGTCACCCGGAGATAATTTCGAAAATCATCTTGATTGTTCTCCTGGAGCTCCCGCAGCAAAGGCATATGACATAATTGGTCATGATTAATAAAGCAACCAATTTTTGGTCCAAGTAATCCTCCTCCTCCTGTTCCTGGACTGGACTTGGGTCAAAGCAATAACTCCAAGGCCAATAACGTGTTATTTATTATCTCCTATTATCTTCTCCTAACGAAATTAGCAGAAGAAGCCCAAAGGGTGATACTAAAGAGCTGAAAAACCACGTACTATGTCACTATGTTCGTGTTTGTTGGCTGCCAATTGTGTGCCATTTGCATGCAAGACAAATTTGGGCCAACGCCCTTCGGACAAAAGTCCACGGTTTTGTCTGCGGAAAATCCGATCGTGTGTACAAAGCTTAAGATTGATTACACAGCTTAAGGATGTCAGAGTAGATAAAAGGTCTCCTTTAAAGAAACCTTTGGCATGAGATGGATAAAATGTAGGTTTACCTATATTTAGAGCTTATTGAAAGCTGTCAGAGCAGGTCCCTGTGATGCCAGGCAGGGGATCTGGAGCTGCCATTCCTGCACACAGCTTTGCTTTGTATCCTTACTGGGGATAACCAGGAGAAAGTTGGTGGGAACGAGTCCAACAGTCTGCGGTGATGTGAGTCTACATCTTCTTCACTAGGAAGATCCTGGTGGATATTGGCAGGAGGTGACCAGTGATCCTGTGACTAAGTGACAGTGGGTGTTATTTACTAAAGACAAATCCACTTTGCACTACAAGTGCACTGCAAATGCACTTGAAAGTGCACTGAAAGTGCACTTGGAAGTAAAGTCACTGTAGATCCGAGGGGGACATGCAAAGGAGATAAAAAACAGCATTTTAGCTTGTACATGATTGGATGATAAAATCAGAAGAGCTTCACCTCATTTCATAGCTTCCCCTCAGAACTACAGCGATCTACAGCGACCGCACTTCCAGGTGCACTTGTAGTGCAAAGTGGATTAGCCTTTAGTAAATCAACCTCAGTGTGTAGCTCTTAAACACCTGGTGGAGTACAAGTCATCAGCAGTATTAGGAATCCTGTAGGACATTCAATGTGTGCAGAATGGGAAGTGCAGCCAGAAGTTGTGGAGTTCTCAAATTGTTTAGTTGCAAGTTCCAATTTCATATTCCAATAAAAACCCTAAACCAAAGCCCTAGACTGTTTCCTTAGCCAGTGGAAGAATTAAGAAAATGTTGTGTGCCTGGCTGTGTGCGTCCTAAAGGGGGAAATCAGACCAAATTCACCAGTGGCTCCTTATGGAATGCAAACACAGTCTTTTGTACCATGCACACATTGTACTGTTAGTCTTCTGTACCAAGCAGTCTAATGCCGTGTACACACGAGCGGACTTTACGGCAGACTTTGTCCTGCGGACTTTTCAACGGACTTCACGACGGACTTTCCAAATGAATGGACTTGCCTACGCACGATCAACCAAAGTCCGACGGATTTGTATGTGATGACGTACGACCGGACTAAAACAAGGAAGTTCATAGCCAGTAGCCAATAGCTGCCCTAGTGTCAGTTTTTGTCAGTCGGACTAGCATACAGATGAGCAGACTTTTCAACTGGACTCGAGTCCGTCGAAAAGATTTGAAACATGTTTCATTTCTAGGTCCGTCGAACTTTTGGGGAAAAAAGTCCGCTGGAGCCCACACACGATCGAATTGTCCGACGGACTTTGGTCCGCCGAACCAAGTATGCCGTAAAGTCCGGTCGTGCGTACGCGGCATAACAGTCTTTTTAACCATGAAAGCTGTCTGACAGTCTTTTGTGATACCACAAAAAAAAATATTTTAGCAACCTTGTATTCAACGTCACATCACAGGAAGATTTATATAGCTGTCTGGTTAGCCAAACAGCTATATAAATCTTCCTGTGATGTGGCATTTGCTACAAGGCTGCTAAAACAGGTTTGTTGTATTGATTTTTAGCATTCTGGTGCTTGCTCTTACAGGACATTTTGTCTTTGTTCTCTGTGGAGGGGGGAAGGTTGAACAATAGTACGTGGACAATTCTTTGTAATATGCAAACACTCTTTGACAGTCTGTTGTTACATACAACCAGTCTCTGACAGTATTTTGTAATATGCAAGCAGTCTATGACAGTATTTTGTGACATGCAAGCAGTTAAGGACAGTATTTTGTTACATATAGGCAGCACATTTACTGATTTAAAATTTTTGTGATAAAATAAAAACCTGTTTTTCTTAAATTGGTCTTACTTTCCATTGCTGACTAAGTACAAGGCAATGTTGTTAAACCATGCCTGTTAACTACATCTGCACTCACAATAATTTTCCACAGTGGTGCTGACATGTCTTTGCATTGCAGATTGCCCAGTGCAACAATGTCTACATCCGAATTACTGTGCAGCATTCTTTTAAGACAGGAGGGCATTAGGGATAATGTGTAGCTTAAACTCTGCCTACTCCAGCTGACATAATCAGCCATACCTCTATTTGTTACCCCATCTATTAAACAAGCCACAGCACTTATAAACCCTGCAGATCCATCTATGGGATATGATTTACTTATAGTGGAGAGGGTAAAATCTGCTGCAGCTCTGCATAGAAACCAATCAGCTTCCAGTTTTTTTTCCTTTTTGTTTTTCTTTTTTGTCAAAGCTTTATTGAACAAGCTGACATCAGAAGCTGATTGTCTAGTATGCAGAGTTGCACACGATTTTGCACTCTCCAGTTTTAGTAAATCATCATCTATATGTATAGCATTTTCTATTTTTTCCATAGTAATGCCCCGTACACACGGTCGGATTTTCCGACGGAAAATGTGTGATAGGACCTTGTTGTCGGAAATTCCAACCGTGTGTAGGCTCCATCACACATTTTCCATCAGATTTTCCGACACACAAAGTTTGAGAACAGGATATAAAATTTTCCGACAACAAAATCCGTTGTCGGAAATTCCGATCGTGTGTACACAAATCCGACGGACAAAGTGCCACGCATGCTCAGAATAAATAAAGAGATGAAAGCTATTGGCCACTGCCCCATTTATAGCCCCGACGTACGTGTTTTACGTCACCGCGTTCAGAACGATCGGATTTTCCGACAACTTTGTGTGACCGTGTGTATGCAAGACAAGTTTGAGCCAACATCTGTCAGAAAAAATCCTAGGATTTTGTTGTCGGAATGTCCAAACAAAGTCCGACCGTGTGTACGTGGCATTAGAGTATCCACCTATTCAAGTTGCACCTTTTTTTTTGTGTTGTGTTTTAACCCTCAGGTTACCTCAGGTGTTGTCAGGTAACCCCTAAGTAAGATCTTACAAAAGCTTACAAAGGAAGAAAGTATTTTGCATTATATGAATACATGTAGCATTTAATAATGCTAGTATACTTTAAATTTGTGTAAGGGTGTAACTACAAAGGATGTAACCCACAGAAAAATAATTGTAGGATTTCCCCTCCATATAGTAAGTGCCACTAATAAAACATCAGTTATTCTAGTTAGTACAATGCCTACTACTATTACATCAGTCAACCATGGTATCAGCAAACTGTTAAATGTGACCTTACTATATTAACTTTTATTTAATTTCAGATTATTTACCAAATGCAAATACTGTCTGGAAAAGCAATAGGTCACCAGACAACACCTGTATGACCTGTCATGGCTTTATTTACCTGCTGGGCATGGGTTTAAGAATTTTTATTTTAAATGAGCCACTGTGCAATAACATCATTACTTTTTTCAATAATTCTTGTCTTATAAAAAGAATTATACGAAGGCAGAAACTTTGGATATCATCCTCATCAGCCATCATCTTATATAGTATTATCAGCATTCTGGTAAAAGCATTGCAGTCAGGGTGGACATACCATTTGTGAAGACTATGCAGTTAAATGACCAATGATAATATAGATGTTCTGCACCAACCTTATTCCAAATATAATGTCTGACAACAGCCAAAAAAGAAATGGGTCAGGTGTAGGGATGAGCTTCGAGTTCGAGTCGAACTCATGTTCGACTCGAACATTGGCTGTTCGCAAGTTCACCGAACAGCGAACAATTTGGGGTGTTCGCGGCAAATTCGAATGCCGCGGAACACCCTTTAAAAGTCTATGGGAGAAATCAAAAGTGCTAATTTTAAAGGCTTATATGCAAGTTATTGTCATAAAAAGTGTTTGGGGACCTGGGTCCTGCCCCAGGGGACATGGATCAATGCAAAAAAAAGTTTTAAAAACGGCTGTTTTTTCAGCAGCAGTGATTTTAATAATGCTTAAAGTCAATCAATAAAAGTGTAATATCCCTTTAAATTTCGTACCTGGGGGGTGTCTATAGTGTGTCTGTAAAGGGGCGCATGTTTCCTGTGTTTAGAACAGTCTGACAGCAAAATGACATTTTGAAGGAAAAAACTCATTTAAAACTACCCGCGGCTATTGCATTGCCGACAATACACATAGAAGTTCATTGATAAAAACGGCATGGGAATTCCCCAAAGGGGAACCCCGAACCAAAATTAAAAAAAAAAAATGACGTGGGAGTCCCTCTAAATTCCATACCAGGCCCTTCAGGTCTGGTATGGATATTAAGGGGAACCCCGGCCAAAATTAAAAAAAAAAAATGACGTGGGGTTCCCCCTAAATTCCATACCAGACCCTTATCCGAGCACGCAACCTGGCAGGCCGCAGGAAAAGAGGGGGGGACGAGAGTGCGGCCCCCCCTCCCTCCTGAACCATACCAGGCCACATGCCCTCAACATTGGGAGGGTGCTTTGGGGTAGCCCCCCAAAACACCTTGTCCCCATGTTGATGAGGACAAGGGCCTCATCCCCACAACCCTGGCCGGTGGTTGTGGGGGTCTGCGGGCGGGGGGCTTATCGGAATCTGGAAGCCCCCTTTAACAAGGTGACCCCCAGATCCTGGCCCCCCCCGTGTGAAATGGTAAGGGGGTACATAAGTACCCCTACCATTTCACGAAAAAAGTGTCAAAAATGTTAAAAATGACAAGAGACAGTTTTTGACAATTCCTTTATTTAAATGCTTCTTCTTTCTTCTATCTTCCTACATCTTCTGGTTCTTCTGGTTCTTCTGGCTCTTCTGGTTCTTCCTCCGGCGTTCTCGTCCAGCATCTCCTCCGCGGCGTCTTCTATCTTCTTCTCCTCGGGCCGCTCCGCACCCATGGCATAGGGGGGAGGCTCCCGCTCTTCTCTTCTTCTTTTCTTCTCTTCTGTTCTTCTTCATTTTCTTCTCCGGGCCGCTCCGCAATCCATGCTGGCATGGAGGGAGGCTCCCGCTGTGTGACGGCGCTCCTCGTCTGACAGTTCTTAAATAACGGGGGGCGGGGCCACCCGGTGACCCCGCCCCCCTCTGACGCACGGTGACTTGACGGGACTTCCCTGTGGCATTCCCCGTGACGTCACAGGGAAGTCCCGTCAAGTCACCGTGCGTCAGAGGGGGGCGGGGTTCACCGGGTGGCCCCGCCCACCCGGTTATTTAAGAACTGTCAGACGAGGAGCGCCGTCACACAGCGGGAGCCTCCCTCCATGCCAGCATGGATTGCGGAGCGGCCCGGAGAAGAAAATGAAGAAGAACAGAAGAGAAGAAAAGAAGAAGAGAAGAGCGGGAGCCTCCCCCCTATGCCATGGGTGCGGAGCGGCCCGAGGAGAAGAAGATAGAAGACGCCGCGGAGGAGATGCTGGACGAGAACGCCGGAGGAAGAACCAGAAGAGCCAGAAGAACCAGAAGATAGAAGAAAGAAGAAGCATTTAAATAAAGGAATTGTCAAAAACTGTCTCTTGTCATTTTTAACATTTTTGACACTTTTTTCGTGAAATGGTAGGGGTACTTATGTACCCCCTTACCATTTCACACAGGGGGGGGGCCGGGATCTGGGGGTCACCTTGTTAAAGGGGGCTTCCAGATTCCGATAAGCCCCCCGCCCGCAGACCCCCACAACCACCGGCCAGGGTTGTGGGGATGAGGCCCTTGTCCTCATCAACATGGGGACAAGGTGTTTTGGGGGGCTACCCCAAAGCACCCTCCCAATGTTGAGGGCATGTGGCCTGGTACGGTTCAGGAGGGAGGGGGGGCCGCACTCTCGTCCCCCCCTCTTTTCCTGCGGCCTGCCAGGTTGCGTGCTCGGATAAGGGTCTGGTATGGATTTTTGGGGGGACCCCACGCCGTTTTTTTTTTTTTTTTTGGCGCGGGGTTCCCCTTAAAATCCATACCAGACCTGAAGGGTCTGGTATGGAATTTAGGGGGAACCCCACGTCATTTTTTTTTTTTAATTTTGGCCGGGGTTCCCCTTAATATCCATACCAGACCTGAAGGGCCTGGTATGGAATTTAGGAGGACTCCCACGTCATATTTTTTTTTTAATTTTGGTTCGGGGTTCCCCTTTGGGGAATTCCCATGCTGTTTTTATCAATGAACTTCTATGTGTATTGTCGGCAATGCAATAGCCGCGGGTAGTTTTAAATGAGTTTTTTCCTTCAAAATGTCATTTTGCTGTCAGACTGTTCTAAACACAGGAAACATGCGCCCCTTTACAGGCATACTATAGACACCCCCCAGGTACGAAATTTAAAGGGATATTACACTTTTATTGTTTGACTTTAAGCATTATTAAAATCACTGCTCCTGAAAAAACGGCCGTTTTTAAAACTTTTTTTTGCATTGATCCATGTCCCCTGGGGCAGGACCCAGGTCCCCAAACACTTTTTATGACAATAACTTGCATATAAGCCTTTAAAATTAGCACTTTTGATTATTCATGTTCGTGTCCCATAGACTTTAACGGTGTTCGCGTGTTCGAGCAAACTTTTTTCCTGTTCGCATGTTCTGGGGTGAACCGAACAGGGGGGTGTTCGGCTCATCCCTAGTCAGGTGCAATAATGCTGTGTGGTTGCACACAGCCTAATAAAATGGTACTGCTAAGGTTCCTTTACAACCAGACAAGCAGCTCTTGGCTTCATAGCAGCCTGCACTGCTGGGCACAATTGTGGCTTTGTTAGAAAAAAAGCTCTGTAAATAAGGTATACTGTTAACAGACATTTTCAACAGAAAATAGGTACCACAGAGATGCGTTAATTCTAAACTCCAGCTGGATAACATTTAGGGCCAGTGTTAACAAGCTTTGTGTTGATGGCATTAGTTTGATGTCAGTTTGACCTCCTTATGACCCCAATTTGACCTGCTAAATGGTTGCCAGGTGGTGAAGTCCAACAGTTGTCATCCCATAACATGAATTTTCTGTACAAGGGCTTTATGACAGGTTCACTAGATTATATTTTTAGCCAATGCATATGTTTTTAGTTGTGGATAGAACAGAGAAAGATTAGAACTCCTGTTGTGTTTCTACTGTTATGTGGGGCTTCGATACAGAGATTTCCCCTCACTTTGTGAACTTCTGACATTATCGCCAGACAGTAAGTGAGGGATAATCTGCAACAAGGACACAGACAGAATTTTAAGTCTATGCAAATCAAAAAAAAATCAGATCGGTGTTATAAACCAAAACAGTGTAACAATCAATAATAATCATTATACTGATAATAATAAACCCTCCACACACTTCTACAGAGAAAAATTCTATCCATCAAAAGTCTCATAACTTTACAGTGTCCATAAATCATCCTTTAATCTTCAAACTCCTGAAAACATTCCAGACTTCAACATTGCGTGTCCACCACCTGAGTATAGTTATCCACCCACCAGAAGTATGTGCTTTAATTATTATTTCAGGGCTTATGTGCTGTTAGTGAGGTTAACAACCCTCTCTTGTGACATCTACATCACTTTGTACTGTGGAGAGACGAACCCTGTGTCACGCTGAGGATTAGCAATGTATGCCTGATTTTGGTAGTGAGGTTAACAACCCTCTCTTGTGACATCTACATCACTTTGTACTGTGGAGAGACGAACCCTGTGTCACGCTGAGGATTAGCAATGTACGCCTGATTTTGGTAGAGGCAGGCATGCTAATTGCACACCTGTGGGCTGGGTTCATAATTTTCCCAGAGTCAGAGCTCAGGGCTCACACTTGGAGACAGCTCTGCCCGGCAGAGAGGAGGTCTGGCCTAGGAGTCAGGAGGGTCCCAGTAGGAGATGGCTCCGTGAGAGAGAGACAGGAGGTCTCTGGGAGTCTAAGGCATGCATGTCTGCAGGAGGCAAAGGTGGCCTGTGACCAAGCAGCACAAAGCTGACAAAGTAAGCTACAGGATGGAGGCATGAAGCAGCCATGTGGCTAGTGAGTAAGCCAGGAGGCTAAAGCTGTGTGTGAATGCAGTGATGGTGGAACACTCTGTGAGGGAAATTACTGTTTATGTTGAACTTTCTGTTCCTTTAAAATAAAAGTGGGCTGCCATGCCCTTAAAAAATGCAGTCTGGAGTGCCACATTTCTGGAAATCGCATGCACCACTTGAATCTAATCACCCCGCATATTTACAGTACCTAGACAGCATGTAAAAAAAAAAAGATATGCAGTGCTCCAAATAGTGTTACACAGTTTAAAACACCATTTATTTAAAATCACAAATAAAAACACCACTGGTACATACACTTAAGTTTTATGGTGCAACAGTCTGTATTAATATGATAAGCCTAATTTGATTCAACCTTGGAGCACCCGCATCTAAAGTATTACAGTTGTATCAAGCACCATTCCACCTCCCCGATACCCCTACATAACACTGCACCTCCGCTCATCTCCAGAGTACTCCACATATAAGTTGTCAGAATGGCAATACCAGTATGTACCCCAGCCACACTTTGCAAAGAAAATAACCAAGAAATAAAAGCTTTATCTTACCATCATAAAATGAATACCAATAACCAGGAAAAATGTGTATACAGACAGAATAAAAATAATCTTAATTACAAAACAGAAAATACTCATTTTACTCAAAGGCCTGCACCAAAATATATTAAAAATGAATTAAAACAGAACAAGACCTTTGAAGCTATATGAAGCTCCCTCCCCCCAATAAAACAGATATATGATAAATACTACTCAAGAGAGTCCACCATTATCACTCCCATACAGGGATTTTTTTGAGGACTTAAAATTCATGTTTGATACCAGGAGGATACTTAAACCTAGTAATTGTGTTATATGGAGGAGGCAACCTCATGTGGTGTCAGAGGCCTTTGCTTTAGTTTAGTGGCAGTCTTTCAGTCTACACTGTTGCTTTGGTAAAATAAACATTTTCTATTTTGTGATTAGGACTCTTTTCTTCCGTTTCTATATTCTTCCTGGTGTTGGTGTTAATTTTGTAATAACAATACCTTAAACATTTTTTTCTTTGTTATTCTATTTGAATTAATTTATTTTGGAAATCAGGGTTATGCTACTATGACATTTATTTTTGTTCATGGTAATGTCATGTCAAGTATGAGGAGTCATACATATCCCTTATGATTAGAAGTTAAAATCTGACATGGTTTTTCAGCCTTTCCCTACTCCCTACTAAAGAAAAGCATTCTTATGTCTGTGTTGCTGTTGGAGAGCTACCCTCGGGTACTGCGGGTAAAATGTTGTCAGCAGGGCAGAAAGGAAAAGAGAAACCTCATAAGTTTGACTGAACATACAATTTAATTAAAAATGTGGATTTATAAGGAATAAAAAAAGTTTGTAATCATCTTATGTTAAAGCTTGCATGAGATTTCAATGATTGGGTTTGTATGAACTTTAATTACAATACCAATTATTTATTTATATATTTGACTAAAGCGTATAACAGTAAATGGTTAAATATACGTCAGCCTTTTTGAAATAATCTAACAATTGCACATTTGTACCAAAAAAGGTTCTTATAAAAATATGCTTTCTTTATAAACATAGAGCTAAAAATCAAAGAATGACATTTTTCTTTCAAATTGAGTCTAAAGGGGGTTTAAATTTGGAGAACCTAAACCTGCCTTTTGCTACTATTATGCATACGTTACAGCATGAATTTCAAATATACCCTTTAGGAATGCACTTCATGGGAAATGCATACATAAATATGCACATAGGCTCAGATAAAGCTTAAGTCTGTGCCTTTTTTGTGAACCCAAACTTCCTTTTATTATATCTTGTTATACTTGTAGAAGTAAAATATAGTCACAGAACAGAGATGAAAAGTAGAATTAAAGTCCACCTATGTAAAAATATTGTGTGCGACTATTTAAAAAGCAGTTTACAAAAAGTTAATGATGCATAGTAACTAGCTTTAAAAGAGAAATTACAGTCTGAGTCAATTTTAAATGGTAATCATGTTTCAGCTGACATTTTAATTTTTTTATAGTTTGTAGAAAATATTATACAAATAAAAATTTAAAAAGAGACAACAGCAGAAAATGTTGAGTTTCAAACTGCTCTGTTTTTGATTGAAAGTTTGTATGGAGCCATATAAAGCAGAGAAAGAAGAGAGAGAGGGGAGGAGTCACTCCTTGCTCAGTTAGTTGTGTATGTAATCTGAGCTTGAGTTATTATAAGCAGGCTTTTTCCACTAAATATTAAACATGTGAAAAGGATCCCAGAGTTCCAGAACTATCTCCAAATCATAAATATGAAATACGCTTTATGGCCAGATGTGTGTCGATTCTCAACCATTTCTTAAAATCTTGATTCCATTCCAATACGATGGACCCTAATATGGATTAGGCATGTTCATGCTGGAACAGAAATAGGCATTTCCCAAACTGTTGGGACAAGGTTGGAAGTGCAAAATTGTCTAAAATATCTTCATTGTATACACCCACACACATAATTTAGAGAAGTACAAACATACTTTTTCCCATATAGGTAGGTGTGTCAGGTGGTCACAAACTTATGGCCATACGATATATTTTTATCAAATATTTTACATTTACCTTTTAAAAAAAATAGTATAATAATATAGTATACATGCAGTATATACAGTACATATACATATAGATCTATATATATATATATATATATATATATATATATATATATATATATATATATATATATATATATTTGTGTATTTTAGTCCTAAGAACAATATTTACAGAAAGGAAATACCAATAGAAACACTACATATTTCCTTTGAGCTGCTCTCTGGCTACAGCAACAATCTAAACAAAAAATAATCGCATTTACTGTTATCTTCATCAACTCTGTATATGCCCCTTAACCACTTCAGCCCCGGACCATTTGGCAGCTCAATGACCGGAGGACTTTTTACAATTTGGCACTGCGCTATTTAAACTGGTAATTTGCGCGGTCATGCAATGTTGTACCCTAGCAAAATTTGCGTCCTTTTGTTCACACAAATATTGCTTTCTTTTGATGGTATTTGATTGCCTCTGCGATTTTTAATTTTTGCAATATAAATGGAAAAAGACCGAAATTTTTTTAAAAAAATTATATTTTCTACTTTTTGTTATAAGAAAAATCCAATAAACTCAATTTTAGTCATACATTTAGGCCAAAATGTATTCAGCCATATGTCTTTGGTAAAAAAAGTATCAATAAGCGTAAATTTATTGGTTTATCTATCTCTCTCCACGCCAAAATCACACTGAAAATGGCTGCCATTGAAAGAATACTTTTATACTGTGGGGCGGGAATGAGCCATGATTGGATAAAGTCATGATGACAGTGTCCAATCATGACTCTGACAGTGCTCTGTGCCCTGATTGGCTGAAGCTTTCACTGCTTCAGCCAATCAGGGCTTGCAATGCACTGTTCAACACCACAATGCATTGTGGTCGGTTCGGGGGGCTGAAAAAACGGAAGTTAGGCCCGAACTTATGCTCGGGCCGAACCGTTCGCCCATCCCTACTCCTCACTACCTATCACAGTTTTGAAGGCTATAAAATGCCAAGATGGCACAAACCCCCCCAAATGACCCCATTTTGGAAAGAAGACACCACAAGCTATTTGCTGAGAGGCATGTTGAGTCCATGGAATATTTTATATTTTGCCACAAGTTGCGGGAAAATGACAAACTTTTTTTTTGCACAAAGTTGTCACTAAATGATATATTGCTCAAACATGCCAGGGGCATATGTGGAATTACACCCCAAAATACATTCTGCTGCTTCTCCTGAGTATGGGGATACCACATATGTGGGACTTTTTGGGAGCCTAGCTGCACACGGGGCCCCGAAAATCAAAGGGCGTATATTTTTTATTTCATTCCTTACTACTAGGGATGAGCCTAACCCCCCCGGTTCGTATCGCACCAGAACCTGCAAACGGACCGAAAGTTTGCGCAAACTTTAGAACCCCATTAAAGTCTATGGGACTCGAACATTCAAAATCAAAAGTGCTAATTTTAAAAACTAATATGCAAGTTATTGTCCTAAAAAGGGTTTGGGGACCCCAGTCCTGCCACAGCGGACATGTATCAATGCAAAAAAAAGTTTTAAAAACGGCAGATTTTTCGGGAGCAGTGATTTTAATGATGCTTAAAGTGAAAAAATAAAAGTGAAATGTTTCTTTAAATATCGTACCTATGGGGTGTCTATAGTATGCCTGTAAAGTGGCACGTGTTTCCCGTGCTTAAAAAAGTCCCTGCACAAAATGACATTTTTAAAGTAATAAAAATTATTTAAAACTGCTTGCGGATTTAATATAATGTCAGGTCCCGGCAATATGGATGAAAATCATTGAGACAAACGGCATGGTTACCCCCCCAGTCCATTACCAGGCCTTTAAACAGGGGCTGAAAATTTGGGCCTTGGGCACTGGTGCTGGTGCTACAACACTGCAACCCCTCACAGATACTCTAGCTGGAGCGCAAGAATGAGCCCTGCTGCAAAGTATTGCATCACAAATTGTAATTACATGCCCCTGTAAAACAGGGGCAGAAAAATTGGGCCTTGGCCACTGGTGGCGGTGCCCAGAACCAAAAATGTTCTTACAAGCTATCAGCATGAAAATTGAGGAGGAAAAGGATTGTCACTCAGCATAACAGGATAGTCACTCAGCATCAGCATAGGCAGTCTTGAAGGGATCTCACATTAAAAAAAATCAATCGGTTACATCAGCATCAGGTGCTTGGTAGCTGGTGATCCAAGACTGATTGACTTTTATGAAGGTCAGCTGATCGACCGATTCAGTGGACAGCGCACCCTTTGATCGGTTACAAAGCCTCCAGCAGCACTGAATATGCATTCTGAAAGAACGCTGGATGCAGGACAGGCCAGTAGCTCAATTACATACTGTGCAAGCTCTGGCCAGTGATCCATCCTCAAGACCCAGTAACCCAGAGGATTTTTGGTAGGAAAGGTGTCTGATCTTGCCCCTAGGTAATCCTGCACCATGTGACGCTGGCAATGGTTGCTGGAACTGATCAGAGCTTGAGGCTGCGGACTAAAAAATTGTCTGAACGCATCGGTCAGAGAGCCACCTTCTTGCACACAGGAACACTGTCTGGATAAAGGGGGCCTTGAGAGGTAAGGAAGTCCTCCTCTTCCTCCCTCTGTTCTGCCTCAAGTGCCCTGTCCATTATTCCACGCAGTGTGTGATCTGATGCATGCACTGTCACTGCTCACCATCCTCGTGGCCTCCTCAAATGGTGACAGGACAGTGTATGCATCCCTGATCATAGCCCGCTGGCGTGGGGAAAAAAAACAAGGTTCCCTGACCCTCTCCTAGTGCCATAGTTGCATAGGTACTCATTGATGGCCCTCTGCTGCATGTGCAGCTGCTGCAGCATGGCTAACATTGAGTTCCACCTGGTGGGCACGTCACAGATTAGGCGGTTCTTGGGCAGGTTAAATTCCTTTTGGAGGTCAGCCAGCCGAGCACTGGCATTATATGACCTGCGGAAATGCACACAGACTTTCCTGGCCTGCCTCAGGACATCCTGTAAGCCTGGGTATCTGCCCAAGAACCTCTGCACCACCAAGTTAAGGACGTGAGCCAAACAGGGCACATGGGTCAGTTGTCCCTGTCGGAGAGCGGAGAGGAGGTTGATACCATTGTCGCAAACCACCATACCTGGCTTAAGCTGGCGTGGCATCAACCACCTCTGAACCTGCCCCTGCAGAGCTGACAGAATCTCTGCCCCAGTGTGGCTCCTGTCCCCCAAGCACACCAGCTCAAGCACAGCACGGCTCATTTTGCCTGCGTGCTTGCATAGCCCCTTGAACGCCTACGGAGCACCGCTGGTTCTGAGGACAAATCAGCACAGGAAGAGGCCATGGAAGAACAAGAAGAGGAGGGGGTGGAGGAGAGAGGTGTGGCAGAATCACCACTAGTAGAATTTTGGAGGCATGGTGGTGGAACAACCTCTAACACTAATGCACCCTGTCCTGCATCCTTCCCAGTTGCCAGAAGAGTCACCCAGTGCGCGGTGAAAGATAGGTAACATCCCTGTCCATGCCTGCTGGACCATGAGTTAGAGGTAATATGCACCTTACCGCTGACCGCCCTGTCCAGCGAAGCCAAGACATTGCCTTCCACATGCCGGTAGAGAGCCGGAATCGCCTTCCGTGAGCAAAAGTGGCGTTTGGGAACCTGCCACTGAGGAACCGCACATTCCACAAACTCACGGAAGGGGGCAGAATCTACCAACTGAAAAGGCAGCAGTTCAAGTGCTAGCAATTTAGCCAAGCTAGCATTCAACCACTGGGCATGTGGATGGCTGGGAGCAAACTTCTTTCGGCGGTGCAGCAAGTGGGGCAGGGAAATTTGCCTGGTACAATCTGACGTCGGTGTACCGATAGCAAATTGCCCGCAAGTACTATGCTGTGACACACCTAATTCTACACCTTCATTCCTCTCAGTGCAGGTTTCAGAGAGGACTGAAGGTATAGTGGGGTTGGAGATCCCCACTTTAGGTACGCTTGCCAACGAACTGCATGGCAATGGCAGCGGTGGGATCTGATGCACTCATCTCAAAAAAGGCCCACACCAAAGAACTTTCAGTATAATGTGCAGAGACAGCAGCGCCCTGCACATGCGGAGCTCTGCGGTGTGATGCAGTCGGTGTGCTGCCCTTAAGCTGGCCCCTGGAGGGCATCCTGCCTTGTTGGAGATGTGCCTCCTCCTCCTCTCTCCTATCAGGCACCCACGTGGAGTCAGTGACCTCATCATCCCCTCCCTCCTCATCACTGGAGCAAACCTGGCAGTATGCTACAGCTGGGGGAACATGACTGCCAGATTGCTGTCCTTCTTGGGCACCCCCTCTCTCTGGGCTCACGTTACTGCCTTCCTCTAGCTGTGTACCATCATCGGAGCCTTCAAAACACTGCCAGACAAAGTACCCTGAGCCTGGGTGAGAGAGGATGAGGAGGATGAGGACGGCTTGGTCATCCACTCTACCAAGTCTTCAGCATGTTGCGGCTCAACACGGCAAGCTGCTGAAAAAAGGACAAGCGTGTCCCATGGCCACGTGCTGATGCACCGTGTCCATGACCAGCACTATTGCTTCTAGACACAGAGCCTGCTTGCCCTCTTTTATTGGCTTGTGACTATCTGCCTCTCCTTGTTGGCCTTCCAGACATAATAATGGCCTGCAGTGAGATGTAGCTGCACGAAGCTGGGATGTATGTATATACTGATACTGCAGCTAGCAGAATCAACTGCCTGCCTGTAGTATTATTAGTATGAGAACACCAGAAATTGTCTTCAGGTAGCTTTAGGTGCACACTGTCAAGAGGACACAGTACACTAACTGTAAGTACTGCAGCTGCCTGCCTGTGGTATTAATAGGATCAGAACAACAGCAATTGTCTTCCGGTAGCTTTATGTGCACACTGTGCAAAGGATGTGGTACACCAACTGTAAATACTGCAGCTGCCTGCCTGTGGTACTAATAGGATCAGAAGAACTCCACCAATTTTCTTCAGGTAGCATTTGGTGCACACTGTGCAGAGGACACAGTACACAAACTATAAGTACTGCAGCTGCCTGCCTGTGGTATTAATAGGATCAGAACAACAGCAATTGTCTTCAGGTAGCTTTAGGTGCACACTGTGAAGAGGACGCAGTACACTAACTGTAAATACTGCAGCTGCCTGCCAGTGGTACTAATAGGATCAGAAGAACACCACCAATCTTCTTCAGGTAGATTTAGGTGCACACTGTGCAGAGGATACAGTACACTAACTGTAAGTACTGCAGCTGCCTGCCTGTGGTATTAATAGGATCAGAACAACAGTAATTTTCTTCAGGTAGCTTTAGGTGCACATTGTGCAGAGGACGCACTACACTAACTGTAAATACTGCAGCTGCCTTCCTGTGGTACTAATAGAATCAGAAGAATTCCACCAATTTTCTTCAGGTAGCTTTAGGTACACACTGTGCAGAGGACGCACTACACTAACTGTAAATACTACAGCTGCCAGTCTGTGGTACTAATAGGATCAGAACAACAGCAATTGTCTTCACGTAGCTTTAGGTGCACACTATGCAGAGGACACA
Organism: Aquarana catesbeiana; assembly: GCF_042186555.1. NCBI lineage: Eukaryota > Metazoa > Chordata > Amphibia > Anura > Ranidae > Aquarana > Aquarana catesbeiana. The sequence goes on from NC_133324.1 coordinate 755,991,799, forward strand.
GTAAACTAACTGTAAATACTACAGCTGCCAGTCTGTGGTACTAATAGGATCAGAACAACAGCAATTGTCTTCAGGTAGCTTTAGGTGCACACTGTGCAGAGGACGCACTACACTAACTGTAAATACTGCAGCTGCCTGCCTGTGGTATTAATAGGATTAGAACAACAGCAATTGTCTTCAGGTAGCTTTAGGTGCACACTGTGCAGAGGACGCACTACACTAACTGTAAATACTGCAGCTGCCTTCCTGTGGTACTAATAGAATCAGAACAACAGCAATTGTCTTCAGGTAGCTTTAGGTGCACACTGTGCAGAGGACGTGGTACACCAACTGTAAATACTGCAGCTGCCTGCCTGTTGTACTCATAGGATCAGAAGAACTCCACCAATTTTCTTCAGGTAGCATTTGGTGCACACTGTGCAGAGGACACACTACATTAACTGTAAATACTGTAGCTGCCTGCCTTTGGTATTAATAGGATCAGAACTACAGCAATTGTCTTCAGGTAGCTGTAGGTGCACACTGCGCAGAGGACACAGTACACTAACTGTAAATACTGCAACTGCCTATGGTATTAATAGGATCAGAACAACAGCATTTGTCTTCAGGTAGCTTTAGGTGCACACTGTGCAGAGGACACAGTACACTAACTGTAAATATTGCAGCTGCCTGCCTGTGGTATTAATAGTATCAGAACAACAGCAATTGTCTTCAGGTAGCTTTAGGTGCACACTGTGCAGAGGACACAGTGCACTAACTGTAAATCCTGCAGCTACCTGCCTGTGGTACTAATAGGATCAGAAGAACACCACCAATTTTCTTCAGGTAGCTTTAGGTGCACACTATGCAGAGGACGCACTATACTAACTGTAAATATCGCAGCTGCCTGCCTGTGGTACTAATAGGATCAGAACAACAGCAATTTTCTTCAGGTAGCTTTAGGTGCACATTGTGCAGAGGACGCACTACACTAACTGTAAATACTGCAGCTGCCTTCCTGTGGTACTAATAGAATCAGAAGAATACCACCAATTTTCTTCAGGTAGCTTTAGGTACACACTGCGCAGAGGACGCACTACACTAACTGTAAATACTGCAGCTGCCTGCCTGTGGTATTAATAGGATCAGAACAACAGTGATTGTCTTCAGGTAGCTTTAGGTGCACACTGTGCAGAGGACACAGTAAAGTAACTGTAAATACTACAGCTGCCAGTCTGTGGTACTAATAGGATCAGAACAACAGCAATTGTCTTCACGTAGCTTTAGGTGCACACTGTGCAGAGGACGCACTACACTAACTGTAAATACTGCAGCTGCCTTCCTGTGGTATTAATAGGATCAGAACAACAGCAATTGTCTTCAGGTAGCTTTAGGTGCACACTGTGCAGAGGACGCACTACACTAACTGTAAATACTGCAGCTACCTGCCTGTGGTACTAATAGGATCAGAAGAACACCACCAATTTTCTTCAAGTAGCTTTAGGTGCACACTGTGCAGAGGAAGCACTATACTAACTGTAAATACTGCAGCTGCCTGCCTGTGGTATTAATAGGATCAGAACAACAGCAATTGTCTTCAGGTAGCTTTAGGTGCACACTGTGCAGAGGACACACTACACTAACTGTAAATACTGCAGCTGCCTGCCTGTGGTACTAATAGGATCAGAACAACAGCAATTTTCTTCAGGTAGCTTTAGGTGCACATTGTGCAGAGGACGCACTACACTAACTGTAAATACTGCAGCTGCCTGCCTGTGGTATTAATCAGAACAACAGTAATTGTCTTCAGGTAGCTTTAGGTGCACACTGTGCAGAGGACACAGTAAACTAACTGTAAATACTACAGCTGCCAGTCTGTGGTACTAATAGGATCAGAACAACAGCAATTGTCTTCACATAGCTTTAGGTGCACACTGTGCAGAGGACGCACTACACTAACTGTAAATACTGCAGCTGCCTGCCTGTGGTATTAATAGGATTAGAACACCAGCAATTGTCTTCAGGTAGCTTTAGGTGCACACTGTGCAGATGACGCACTACACTAATTATAAATACTGCAGCTGCCTGCCTGTGGTACTAATAGGATCAGAAGAACACCACCAATTTTCTTCAGGTAGTTTTAGGTGCACACTGTGCAGAGGACGCACTACACTAACTGTAAATACTGCAGCTGCCTGCCTGTGGTATTAATAGGATCAGAACAACAGCAATTGTCTTCAGGTAGCTTTAGGTGCACACTGTGCAGAGGACGCACTACACTAACTGTAAATACTGCAGCTACCTGCCTGTGGTACTAATAGGATCAGAAGAACACCACCAATTTTCTTCAGGTAGCTTTAGGTGCACACTGTGCAGAGGATGCACTATACTAACTGTAAATACTGCAGCTGCCTGCCTGTGGTACTAATAGGATCAGAAGAACACCACCAATTTTCTTCAGGTAGCTTTAGGTGCACACTATGCAGAGGATGCACTACACTAACTGTAAATACTGTAGCTGCCTGTGTGTGGCATTAATAGGATCAGAAGAACACCACCAATTTTCTTCAGGTAGCTGTAAATACTGTAAAAACACCTGCCTGCCTGTCAGTAGGAAAAGAATAACAGGAACGGATCTAGCTAAACTTAATACAGTGTATATATATATATATATATATATATATATATATATATATATACAACACCTAGGATGCATATATATACACAATACACTGTGAGTGCAGCTAACTGACTCGCCTGCCTACTCTATCTAACTTAAATCAAATGACACTGTCTCTCTGTCTATCTCTCTGCTGCCACAACACACTACACAAGGCCGCCACGCAGGTGGCCTTATATAGTGTGGGGTGTGTACTAAACCCCCTGAGCTATAATTGGCCAAAGCCACCATGGCTTTGGCAAATTATGGCTCTCTGTATAGACGGCACTGTGATTGGCCAAGCATGCGGGTCATAGTGCATGCTTGGCCAATCATCAGTCAGCAATGCACTGCGATGCCGCAGTGAATTATGGGCCATGACGTGCCACTCGAATTTAGCGCGAACGGCCCATAACGTTTGTAATTCGACGAACAGTCAAACATGCGATGTTTGAGATGAACATGGGTTCGACTCGAACTTGAAGATCATCCCTACTCACTATCAGTTTTATAGGATCAATTTATAGGATCAATTTTATCAGGCCATACAATGCAAAGATGGCACAACCCCCCCCAAATGACCCCATTTTGGAAAGAAGTAGACACCCCAAGCTATTTGCTGAGAGCCATGTTGAGTCAGTGGAATATTTTATATTTTGCCACAAGTTGCGGGAAAATGACGACCTTTTTTTTTGTACAAAGTTGTCACTAAATGATATATTGCTCAAACATGCCATGGGAATATGTGGAATTACACCCCAAGATACAGTCTGCATCTTCTCCTGAGTACAAAGATACCACATGTGTGGGACTTTTTGGGAGCCTAGCAGCGTACGGGGCCCCAAAAAACAATCTCCGCCTTCAGGATTTCTAAGGGCATACATTTTTGATTTCACTCCTCACTACCTATCACAGTTTTGAAGGCCATAAAATGCCAAGATAGAAGAACCCCCCCCCCAAATGACCCCATTTTGGAAAGTAGACACCCCAAGCTATTTGCTGAGAGGCATGGTGAGTATATTGCAGCTCTCATTTGTTTTTTGAAAATGAAGAAAGAAAAGAAAAGAAAAATGTATTTTTTTTTCTTTTTTCAATTTTCAAAACTTTGTGACTAAAAGTGAGATCTGCAAAATACTCACCATACCTCTCAGCAAATATCTTGGGGTGTCTTCTTTCCAAAATGGGGTCATTTGGGGGGATTGTGCCATCTGGGCATTCCATGGCCTCTGACACTGTGATAGGCAGTGAGGAGTGAAATCAAAAATTGACACCCTTAGAAAGCCTGAAGGCGGTGCTTGGTTTTCGGGGTCCCGTACGTGGCTAGGCTCCCAAAAAGGTATCCCTGTACTCAGGAGAAGCAACAGAATGTATTTTGGGGTGTAATTTCACATATGCCCATGGCATGTTTGAGCAATATATCATTTAGTGACAACTTTGTGCAACAACAAAAACAAAATTTGCCTTTTTCTCGCAACTTGTATCAAAATCTAAAATATTCCATGGACTCGACATGCCTCTCAGCAAATAGCTTGGGGTGTCTACTTTCCAAAAAGGGGTCATTGGGGAGGGGGTTTTGAACTGTCCTGGCATTTTATGCTCAATATTTAGAAGCTTATGTCACACATCACCCACTCTTCTAACCACTTGAAGACAAAGCCCTTTATGACACTTTTTGTTTACATGAAAAAATATTTTTTTTTGCAAGAAAATTACTTTGAACCCCCACACATTATATATATTTTAAAGCAAAGGCCCTACAGATTAAAATGGTGGGTGTTTAATTTTTTTTTTTTTCCACACAGTATTTTTTTCAAACGCATTTTTTTTTAAAACACACTTTTTTAATTTTAATGCACTAAAACACACTATATTGCCCAAATGTTTGATGAAATAAAAAAGATGATCTTAGGCTGAGTACATAGATACCAAACACAATATGCTTTTAAATTGCGCACAAACGTTCAGAGGCAACAAACTACATACATTTTTAATAGCCTTTAAAAGCCTTTACAGGTTACCACTTTAGATTTATGGAGGAGTTCTACTGCTAAAATTACTGCCCTCGATCTTACCTTCACGGTGATACCTCACATGCATGGTGCAATTGCTGTTTATATATGACGCCAGACCGACGCTTGCGTTCGCCTTTGCTTGAGAGCAGGGGGGGACAGGGGTGCTTTTTTTTTTTTAATTATTTATTTTGCTTTTTTATTTTATTTTTTAACTGTTCCTTTCATTTTTTTTTATCATTTTTATTGTTATCTCAGGGAATGTAAACATCCTCTATGATAGCAATAGGTAGTGACAGGTACTCTTTTTTGAAAAAAATGGGGTCTATTAGACCCTAGATCTCTCCTCTGCCCTCAAAGCATTTGACCACACCAAGATCAGTGTGATAAAATGCTTTCCCAATTTCCCAATGGCGCTGTTTATATCCGGCGAAATCTAAGTCATGAAATGCTCGTAGCTTACGGTTTCTTAGGCCATAGAGATGATTGGAGCCATTCTGGTCTCTGGTCAGCTCTATGGTCAGCTGGCAGAACCACCGGCTGCATTCTCAGGTTCCCTGTTGGGACAGCAGAGCCAGAGAAAACCATGGAAGAAGGTGGGAGGGGGTCATTCCCTCCCACTGCTTGTAAAAGCAGTCTAGAGGCTAATTAGCCACCAGGATTGCTGTTACATAAAAGCCCACCGCTGGCTGAAAAGAATGATACCAAGATGATACCTAAACCCGCAGGCATCATTCTGGTATAACCACTCAAAGTCCAGCAACATACCAATACGTTGCTGGTCCTTGTTTGGCATATATTGTAATCTTTTTTTTCATGCAGCCTGTGGGCTGCATGAAAAAAAAAATTAATCGGTGGGTATGCCCACCATTAGAATACCTCCCTTTATCCACCCACTTCTAATGATGGGCATACATGCACCATTTTGTTTTTAACTGTGGTGGTGAAATCACCTCCTACAGAGCTGGAGTCACAGCTTTATGTATCGTGGGAGCAAACGCTGTTGCTGTCAAGATAAATATATCCACACTGCAGCTGAATGGCGTATCTGCTAAGAAAATGATGGTTAACAATAAAACAAAGTAACATTACAGTATAACAGTAATGCCTCGTACACACGGTTGGATTTTCTGACGGAAAATGTGCGATCGGAGCGTGTTGTCGGAAATTCTGCCCATGTGTGGGCTCCATCGGATTTTCCGACACACAAAGTTTGAGAGCAGGCTATAAAATTTTCCAACAACAAAATCCGATCGTGTCAATTCCGACCGTGTGTGGACAATTCCGACGCACAAAGTGCCACGCATGCTCAGAAGAAATTCCGAGATGTAACAGCTCGGTCTGGTAAAATTAGCATTTAGAATGGATATAGCACTTTCGTCAGGCTGCAATGTTTAAAATTGTTTAATGCAGCGCACTCTCTTCTTCTTTATAATGTGAGAAGAATGAAGTTGTTTTGCTGCTCATATTCACACAGAAACTTGTGAAAGAGAACTGCAGCCCCCCCAAAAAATGGAAAAACACCGAGGTGAAATCCAAAAAGACTAAAAAACTCTAGTGGGGAATGTGGCGCTGTTCAAAAAGTGAATAAAAATAAAATAGTACCCCCAAAAAATTTTTTTGTTGCAGCATATAAGAAGCAAATAGTGAACATACAATATGTCAAGTGTAAATGCAACAAGTGTAAAACACCACGTATTATTATCAAATCAAGTGCAAATATATATAAGTTAGACTGGAGTGTGAATATTCCTAGAAAAAATCCCTGCACTCATACCAAATACATAAATATGTGCATCATGTAAGTGCTGGCAGCTTGCAGCGACGTATGCGTACCAACGTGACCACGCCTTATGCGTTTCGTCATCAAGACGTCATCTGAGGCGCGGCCATCTTGGTACACCATACGTCTTAATATACTACAGGGAGGCACCGCGTGTCCAATCAGGATAGGGGAATGGTAGAAGAAAACACGCCCACCCTGCGGGGAATATTGAATGAGCTCCTATGCAAGGACTAGGAACGGACCCACAGGCAAAAACCCCCCCTGGTGGAGAAAAGAAAAAAGTACAAGAATAGTATAAAAAAAATGTATGATAGGTGTCTCTGGGGGGCGCCTCCGTGCAAAAAGAAGCGGAAGATTTAAAATAAATAACAAGCCCACAGATTATAGTGCAATTAGCCCACATATGGATACTGAAACACGGGAAAAGGACAAAAACCACATTTCAAATACTACCACTCATAAATAAAGAGTAATAATTAAAATGATAGAAATAAGATTTACAAAAATGTACATAATTCAATGCTACAAAAAAATGTTTAAAATCATGGCGGCAACATGATATACAAAGTAATGCAAAAATCAATGTTAGACCAAAAGATGTGTATAAAAAAAATATATATAAAAATTAAAAACGAGTGAAAATATTGTAAAAAATGTATTTTACTATATCTAAAAAAATGTTTTTTACTATATATAAAAAGTGCGGATGTGGGTAAGGGGCAAAAATATATTTTTATTTGCGCCGTAAATTGTTATATAATACCTCACAGGTAAAAACATTGGGGGAGCTCCACATCCTGTTGAAAACCCCCTAGGCTAAAACCAGATATAAAAAATGAAAAATAAAAAATGAAGAAAGGAAAAAAGAGAAAAAAGAGAGAAAGAAGAAAGGAGGTGTGTAGTACCCACTTTGGAAATACTATATGAGGTTAGTATATATTAATTGGCCTTTTAAGGGCTGGAGAAGGAGGCTATGTTGAACTGAAGGGAATATAAACGAATATCATGAAATGAATAGAATTGATAGAAAATATATAGTATATTCATTATTAAAATGTGTGTGAATGTGTATTCCCAGTTTGAACCCTCAGTAGGAAAAGGTTCACTGGTATATGTAGTGTATCCTAAAGATATAAGTGGATACATGAGTTGGAAGGCGGAGCTAAAAATTGGATAGGAAGCAATTTAGATCTATGCCCACATTAAGTCCTCTAGGCACCAAGCTATCTAGACGGTATACCCATCTGGTTTCATTCTAGGATATCTGTATCTTTTTACTGCCCCCCTCCAATGATCCTTAATGGTATCAATACCATAAAAAATTAAACCGGAAGGATCCCTGTGATGAAATTCGTCAAAGTGTCTTGAAAGGTTGTGCTTAGGGAACCCCTTTTTTATATTGTTAATGTGCTCTCTAATGCGCATACAAAGGGGTCTAGTGGTCCTGCCTACGTATTGCAGTTGGCAAGGACATTCAATGACGTATGTCACATGTGTCGTATTGCAGGTGATTAGTTCTCTGATGTCATACTCTGTGCTTCTCCTAGAATGGAATGAGAATCATTTCTTCGGTTGTTTCTTGCTGACCCAGCACGCCAAACATTTCTGGCATCTATAAAAGCCTTTCATACCTGAAAACAGTTTAATATTTTTTGGGGTGTCGATCACATTATGGATCAGATGGTTCCTGAGGGTTGGTGCCCTCCTATAAATAAAACGAGGCTTATTCTTAAGTATGTTCCCCAAAACTCTGTCTGACTTTAAAATAGGCCAGTATTTCCTCACAATACGCTCTATATTCCTATATTGGCTATTAAAACCAGTGATGAAAGCTACATCCCCTAGGGAGTTCATATTAGTGTTGTTCCTATTCGTTGTTAGCAAGGAATCTCGATCCATTTTTTGTATCTCATCCTTTAATTTCAATAAGGTTTCAGTATGTTAGCCTTTATCCACAAACTTGTTAATCAACATGTCAGCTTGATTCTGATAGTCCTCGACATTCCGGCAATTCCTCCTTACTCTCAACAGCTGCCCTTTAGGGATGTTTTCTTTACATTTAGGATGGTGACAGCTGGTGATGGGTATATACCCGTTGCGGTCTGTGGCTTTGAAGTAAGTTTTTGTAAACAATTCTTCACCTTCTTTATAGATCTGTAGATCTAGATAGTCTATCGTGTTGTAATCTGATTTTCCAGTGAAGGAAATCCCATACCTATTATGGTTTAGTTCATGGAGAAAATTCTGGAATGACTCTGGGCCCCCTTCCCACAGTATGATGACATCATCGATGTATCGACGGTAAAATTTGACTTCCGGTCTTCTGGTCCCATAAATGTAGCGTTCTTCTAGCATATCCATAAATAAGTTCGCCACACTTGGGGCGTACTTGGCGCCCATGGCAACACCCTTCTTCTGGACATAAAACTCTTTGTTGTACCAGAAATAGTTGCTCTCCATTGCCAACTCTAATCCCTCCAAGATAAATTTAATTTGTTCATGTTGTAAATTTGATCTGTCATATAGGGCCTTCTCAACTCCTTTCAGTCCATCTTTCTGAGAGATACTCGTATATAAGGAGTTGACGTCTATTGTTGCTAAAAGACATTGGCGACTCCCTGATATCGTTCTTAACTCTTTGATCAGTTGGGTACTGTCCCTGAGATAAGATTTCCCTTCCACCACCAGGGGTTTCAGAAATTGGTCAATGTATTCTCCCAATTCTGGAAAATAGGGAATCCACTCCGCTCACAATTGGCCTTCCCGGTGGTTTATTGAGCCGTTAATGTATCTTAGGTAGATAATATATAACCAGGGTTTTTGTAGACCCCGGGACCAGATATTGAGCTTCTTTTTTTTCAAAATGCCTGCCTCCAGCACTTTCTTAACAAATTTCTTCAATCTCTTTTTGTATTGTGCCTTAGGGTTACATCTCAGCTTATTGTAGGTTTTCTCAACCTTCAGTAGATTCTCCATCTCTTCTTCATATTCTTCTTTCTTCAATATAACTAGTCCCCCCCTTTGTCAGCAGGACGTATCACCACTTGTTTCTTATTTCCAATTTCTTTAATGGTCTTCCATATGTGTATGCTTTTAGACTTCTTCTTCTCAATTTTCGCCAGGTCACTTTCTACCATACGTTTAAAAGCCCCTATACACTGGTCTCCTGGGATGCTAGGGTTAAAAACCGAATTGTTTCTTAAATTCGTGTGTGTGTAAACTTCAGATTCTGGCGTATGTGTGGTCTTCTTGTTGTCTCTGTAGGTGTGTTCCGGTTCTCTCTCTGGATCCCTGCTCTCTCCATTCTCCATATTCCTCCGTAGATGTTGTGGGGTCGGATAACCTGAGTGGCCATACGGCCTCTGCGTCCTGTTCAAACCTGTGGGCACTTCGCCTCTTCTTCGGGTGTACTGAGGATCTCCTGGTGCCCCTCTCCATCCTGGACGCCCATACTGTACTCTCGCGTTCCATCTGCCTGGAGGCCTGTCCCTTGGTCTCCCCTGGAAAAAATCCCTCTCTCCTGGGTAGTTTCTCCTATTTCTAGGTTCTCTATACGAAGGGTATTGTCTTCCTTCTCTAAAGGGAGAAAACCTGTTATAGGTGGGGATATTGTAGCGTGGAGTTCCGGGAGACCTCCCATAATTGAATCCAAAATGATCCTTCCTTCTACCTTCCATACGACCACGTGGGTAGTTGGGTGTTCTGGGTGTGTCTACATTCCTTATAGAGGGTATATGTTCAAATCTAGTTTGTCGGGGGATGTCTTGGTTCTGTACCACTGCCCCTTTAATGTCATCACTGGGATGGTCATCCACTGAGATTTCATCAGAGTCTTCCTCTATAATCTCATTCTCTGACTGCCATTTATAGACTTTCTTATTAGTGTAATCCAGAACGTCCCTTTTGAACTTCTTTTGTTTCTTGGCCTGTACCTCCAGGTCATATTTTTTATTAATGTCTTGCAACTCTCTCTCCTTAATTTTATAATCACCTTGGTGACTATATGGTTGCAATAGAGCTTTGATTTCATTTATATTGGACTCTATTCCTCTTAGTTTCAATTGTCTCCTTTTAACTATATTGCCTAAAAGTTCTTTCTCGCATTTGGAGAAGAAAGCAAACCACTCCTCCATCAGGCCTGCATCATTAAGGCCATCATTGGGGTTTAAATCCCAGCGCAGTCTCCTGGGTGTCATATTCTCTCCAATGTATGTCTCCAGGGTGGCAACATCCCGCCATACCCTAAGCTGTTTCTCAAGGCTATGTCTCAGTTGTCTAAATAAACTATTCATGTCTTGAGTGTTGTTAACTTGTTCCTGACTAAAAATCCCTGTGAGGTCAATATTACGATTTGTCATATAGCCAAAGATGTCCATAGCTGCAGAATTAGTACTGCACCCACAGGTACCAGAAAACACAAACTCAAATATTCCGCGCTTAGGACAATATTTAAAGAGAACTGCAGCCCCCCCCAAAAATGGAAAAACACCGAGGTGAAATCCAAAAAGACTAAAAAACTCTAGTGGGGAATGTGGCGCTGTTCAAAAAGTGAATAAAAATAAAATAGTACCCCCAAAAAATTTTTTTGTTGCAGCATATAAAAAGCAAATAGTGAACATACAATATGTCAAGTGTAAATGCAACAAGTGTAAAACACCACGTATTATTATCAAATCAAGTGCAAATATATATAAGTTAGACTGGAGTGTGAATATTCCTAGAAAAAATCCCTGCACTCATACCAAATACATAAATATGTGCATCATGTAAGTGCTGGTTTAAAAAATCCCAAAAGAAAACACACAAAATATACCAAAAAAATATATGTACTATAGACATCAATAGTGTACTAAATAATTGACGTGATGGTGCACCAAAAAATTAGAAATCCAAATAATTGTCCAAACAAAAATAAAGTCTTATATATGTAAAAAAGAAGAAAAAAGAAAAAATCTGTGAAAAGTGTCTTTGCTTCAAAAAGGATCCCGTGTGAATTGTTGTGATTGTTATGTGATCTCCTCTTCTGGAACCCCCACTTGTGTCCCCACTCACCGAAAAGCCCAACCCCTGCAGGGGTAATGAGCATATAAATGTAACTCCACTGGCCGAAATCGATCGGTGTCCCCCTCTGGAATTCCGCGATCTCCTTCCTGGTTGGATTGCCGCTAGTCCCTCAGAAAGGTCCACCAAAGCGTATCCATATGTATGCAGAAGAGAGGAGCCTCATAGTGTAAATCCAAAAGTTTTTATTGTTTAGCCAGTCAGCTTACATTAAAACAAACTAAAATAAAAGGATGGTATCTGACTGAGAAGTGACACTGCTCTGCCGGCTAATGAAGAGCCTGTAGCCGAGACAGTAGCGAGGCAGCGGCGTGCGTTCCACAGCCAGACTGCCAGAAACTGAAAGTGAAAGAACAACAGCTTGCAGCGACGTATGCGTACCAACATGACCACGTCTTACGCGTTTCGTCATCAAGACGTCATCTGAGGCACGGCCATCTTGGTACACCATACGTCCTAATATACTACAGGGAGGCACCACGTGTCCAATCAGGATAGGGGAATGGTAGAAGAAAACAAGCCCACCCTGCGGGGAATATTGAATGAGCTCCTATGCAAGGACTAGGAACGGACCCACAGGCAAAAACACCCCCTGGTGGAGAAAAGAAAAAAGTACAAGAATGGTATAAAAAAATGTATGATAGGTGTCTCTGGGGGGCGCCTCCGTGCAAAAAGAAGCGGAAGATTTAAAATAAATAACAAGCCCACAGATTATAGTGCAATTAGCCATTTTTTTGTAGCATTGAATTATGTACATTTTTGTAAATCTTATTTCTGTCATTTTAATTATTACTCTTTATTTATGAGTGGTAGTATTTGAAATGTGGTTTTTGTCCTTTTCCCGTGTTTCAGTATCCATATGTGGGCTAATTGCACTATAATCTGTGGGCTTACATGATGCACATATTTATGTATTTGTTATGAGTGCAGGGATTTTTTCTAGGAATATTCACACTCCAGTCTAACTTATATATATTTGCACTTGATTTGATAATAATACGTGGTGTTTTACACTTGTTGCATTTACACTTGACATATTGTATGTTCACTATTTGCTTCTTATATGCTGCAACAAAAAATTTTTTTGGGGGTACTATTTTATTTTTATTCACTTTTTGAACAGCGCCACATTCCCCACTAGAGTTTTTTCATATTCACACAGAATTCTTACAAACTTCTTTCTTTATTATTTATCATGATTTCATCAATATATTTTGATTTGTCACATCTGACAAAAAAGCAATATGTTTATATTTTTGGGTTTGTATTTTTTTCAAGCCTGATTGTGTTTTTTTTTTTTTACTCCAGAATATTTTTGGGTGTGTTTTGTGTGTCAAGTTACCACAACACCATTATTATCTTGTATTATTTAATCTCAAGAAGATTGTTTGGTGTTGGTGTCTCTTGTTAATTTCACATTGTATTTTTGAAATGTACCTGCCTACTCACAAACAAACTGTCCTTTTTGAAGGAAAACACACAAAAATTTCTTTATTAAGGGATCTGAACCAAACAAAGAGGGAGGCAACGCTGGAGAAACAGCAGAAATTGGCGAAGCCTTTGGCCCCCAGGGCAGACATCAATTATTTTACTGCAAAATTGGTGGCCTGAGGAGTCCATATCTAAGGGAGTGCAGTCTGGTCCAGATGTCCCAGAGATCTTGAACAGCAGCAGATGACATCTGTGTCCCCAGGCTGTGGTCATACAAGAGCCTGCATCTTTTGTCAGACCAGACTGAACCCAGGTCATCACTCTCTGGTCTTCCTTCCACGCTTCCTTCCACGCTGTGGCTCTGGTGGTAAAGTTGTGGCAGGAGGAGGAGGATGGTCCAACTCACACAGGTGGGTTTTGGGTGTGATTTCGCCCCTCACCCCCTTAGTTACGACTTTACAAAGAAGGTCCTCACACATGAGGCATTGGCCCTCCTGCATACCCTGCAGTTTTGTGCCAGCCATTCAGGCAAAGGCCTCTTCAGGAGTGGGTAAGGCTCTGAGGGATGCAGAAGCCTCCTGAATCAGCCTGAGAGCTGAATCCTGCACGTGACTTTTGGTTGGAAGACAGAGGGGAGGAACCTGCGATTCGGTCAGGCTCCAACTGGGCCCGGCCTTCTCCTGGCTGCCACTTAGGCTGCCTCCTCCTGGCTGCCACTTAGCCCTGCCTCTTCCTGGCTGACACTTACCCCCGCCTCCTCCTGTGTGCCACATTCCAGAGCCTCGTCCTGTGTAGGAAAAAGGAACATAGTTTTAGTTTTTTCTTCATCAATCACACACAATTTTCATCTCATGACTGTTGCTAATTGAAAGTTAACAAATATAACAGACTATAATTCTGAGCCCAGCATTTTTCATTCTTGTCCCAATTTTTTTGCCCACTACTGTCTATTGATATGTAAAACACTTTATGAAATCAGCAATTAGTGATCAATAATAACATCTAATAAACATCATTTATTTATTGACCAGAAATCTGTAGAACAATGCTATACCTGGCTCCAGCTGGGCTCCTCCACTTCTTCCTGGATGGAAGACCCAGGTTGGACATCAGGAGCCTCAGCTGGGGTGGAAGATAGGGTGGAAGGAAGAGGGGAAGGAAGGGTTGAGAGGGATTCCCTGGCTCCAGTCTGGTCTGACAGAAAATGAAGTCTCTCCAAGTACCACAGCCTGGGGACATTAACATCATCTGCTGCAGCTCCTGATCTCTGGGAATCCGTGACCTTCTTGCGCCCCTAAGATAAGTGCTCCTCAGGCCACCAATTTTGGCTTTTAAATAGGGGATGGTTGCCATGGGGACCACTGGCTTCACCAACTCCAGCAGTTTCTCCAGCGCTGCCTGCCTCTTTTGTTTATTGTTGTATTAGGGGCGTTTGATCTGCCATAGACAGGGCAGCTCCCTGTATTTGTCTATGAACAGGGGGAGGAAGTTGTGGTCATTGAAGCCATCCATTTTATCTGCAAGACACAACACAAGACAAACCCTAATGTCATGCGAAACTCTCCTAATATTGTTACAATATAAGCCTCAATCTAGAAGCAGTATAGGCCCAAGTTTAGATCTTACCTTCGTTATCACGATCGTACGTACTACGCACGTGTGTTACGCTTTATATACACTGTGCATGCGTGAAACTCCGCCCGCCCCTGACGTTCTTTCTAGTCTATTCCCCACCCCTTCTCATTCGGCGCAGTGGGGGAAGAGCGCATGGTGGAGACACAACAGGTGCGTGCTAATTACAGCAACGAGGAGGAGGAGGAAGAAAGCCCGGAGCCAGAAACGTCACGATCTAAGAGGAGACGATTTAAGGCATTGAATATGTCCTTTGGGGAGATGTTGGAGATGGTGGACATACTGAAGAGGGCCGACTATGACGGGAAGTATGGACCTTACCCAAACCCCAATGTCAGAAAGGCCAAGATCATGGCGAAAGTTGTGAAGAGTCTGCACAGGAATTTTGGGGTATGACGATCGAAAGATCAACTGAGGAAGCGGTGGTCGGACCTCAAATTAAGGGAGCATGAGCAGTACAGAAGGATCAGGAGAGTGCTGCAAAAAAGTAAATACTTGTCCTGTGTTCCTATTCTTTATTTTTATAATGTTCGTGCTGCTCCATGTGCTTTTCTTTACTGTTGTACAGTTTAAAATGGCAACTTTCATGTTAATGGGCACATTGTTCGTTCATATGAAACATTGTTCGATCGGCATAGAAAACCCCATTGTTTTGGCCATATGCATTTGAATACCTTTTTTCTGGCCTGCTTCTCTTAAAATAATTTTGGAGTCTAGATGGGTTTGCAACTAGAATGTAAAGCAAACTAGATTCTGTGTAAGGAGAGGACACAAAGCAGCTGTTTACACATCTGGACGCTGGAGCACTAGTGTGGGACACCAGAACACCCTATTTATTAGGGGGCCCACACAGGTACTCCAGTGTATACTATAGGGGTGACTCCATCTGTGAAGCTTGTACAAAACAGGTAAGTATTCAAGCTTGACAAAGGAAAAAAAAATTATTCATCTTGTAACTCTGACCAAACAGACAATTGTACCCCACTTCCAAGCAATGTTTCATATTCCTGTTTCTGCCATCAAATATCTGTGTGCTAAGTATACCTATTTTTTTTGGACATAGGGGAGAAAAGACTCGGAGGACACCCCTCATCCGAGGAGACCACAGACCCCCCCACCTCTGGAAGAAGGAGAAATCCCCCAAAGCCAAGCAGAGCAGGAGGAGGAAGGAGACGTGGTGGAAATTGTCACAACAGGTGAGTGTCTGCGACCACAGGTTCAGGTAAGAGATGGATGCCGGAATATTTCTAATACATGGGTTTTTTTTTTAATGATCATGATGTTGTGGACCCAGGTCATATCACCAGTGAGAGTGCCCAGATCCTGATCGTGGGGATCATGGGGTGTAATAGGGACTTAGAATACATCCAGAAAAACATCAATGAAATTAAAAACAAAATGAAGAACATCATTGATGTTTTAGGGAGAGTTTAAAAGACCTCCAAATCCCTGACTTTTTGGTGGTATTTGTAATGGAAGAATTTGTTACATTTTTTGACATTTTATAGAAAAGCCAAATTTTGAATATGCACACAGTGTGTCAACATGTGCTATCTGCCATCACGGGAGATCAATGTAGGTGTTTTGGTGGTGCAACCCCTTCCTCAATAATAAAGTAGCTGTGAGGAAGGGGTTGCACCCCAAAACACGTCCCTTGATCCCCCATGATGGCATCTAACACATGTTGACATTGTGCAATTTGTGTGCATCTTCAAAATTTGGCTTTTCCAGGGGTGACTTCACCCCATCTGAACGCAATATCAAACACAGTTTCTAAATACTCATGTGTGATATTGCCTTCAATTTCTTTAAAAGTTGAACTTTGTAAGTTCCAGATTTGTGTATTTATTGTTGGTTTGAAACATGCCTGTTTTACCTTAAATGGACATTTCTACTTTTATTAATGTGACCCAAAAAATTGTTATACAACAAACATGTTGGTTTGTTTTAAAAACCTTTTATAAATGCACATGTGATTGTGCTGCTTTTAAAAAGATTGATACTCAAGAATGTGTGGATTATTGTTTCAATGCTCCTTAAATTTTGTGGTGGTAAAATTGTGGTTTTCAGTGACAATGGTGGTTATTTCCTAAGGGCAAATCTGCTTTGCACTACAAGTGCAGTTTCAGTGCAGTCTCAAGTGCACTTGTAGTGCAAAGTGGATTTTCCTTTAGTAAATAAAACCCAACAGTGCTTTTTTAGGTCACACAATCACGCCATTTTCAGGACTCCCCACATTTTTGTCAGGGTCAGCTAAAAGAAACACAAGCAGTAAATGTCACCAAAGATTTTAGTAGTTAAAATGCTTTTTTAATTTGAAAAATGTATCATACATTGTCTGGCATATTGATGACCTCCCTACGCGCAAAGTATTCAAGGTAGCAGCTGAAGCCGGCCGGCGCTACATGTTTTTATAAGCGATCTTTACTGCACAAATTGTAAGTGCTTTTCTTTTATAAATTAAAGTGGATTTTAACTGTATTACGCTATGGAGCATTTCTTTCCTATTTATCCATGGTCTGTGAGCGGATAAATCACGTTTGGATTGATTTCCTGGAGAGGTGGCTTCCGATCTGCGCACTGACAGAGACCCAGTGGCTGGGGGACACAGCCACATGTGTGCATGATCTCTGTGACAGGAGATCTTTGGATCTGGTAAGGGGCTTACCTTACTTGAGGTGGAGGATCTTCTCTCTATTTTAACATCACGCTCCCTACGGAGATAATCTTTATATCACTTGAAGGAAGGGTGTCTTTCTCCCTCTATCCAACCATTTTCTACACCCACAAGACCTACAGTTCATTTCAATCTATGACTAAATGGACTCTACTTAATCGTTTTTGTTTACTGAATGTTCCACTCATTTTTTTTGCATGCGATTCTTTTTTTTTTTTGCATGCGATTTATGTGCATTTTTTTTTTTTTTGTTATGAAACAATTCACTTGTGTTCATTCATAATTATGGTATTTTCAGTTAATATGATCGTGTATTTGCACTAGCAGCGCAGCCTTTAAATTGTATAGCTAAGATGGACCTCGTGGACCCTCGGGGGGGGCAAGCCAGGACGGCCAGCCTCAAGCGCCATCAGGGTTGTTTCAGTTCCATGAATTCCAGCCTCAGTCCCAACTGAGGCAGCATAGTTGGCAGAATTTTGCCTTAAAAAGTTGTGTAGAACAAAGCACGCCAGGATGATATGATTCAGTTTATACTCCGCCATATGTATGGGTGTAAGAAATAGGCGGAACCGGCTGGCCATGATTCCAAATGCGTTCTCCACCACTCTTCTGGCTCTGGCCAGCCGGTAATTAAAAACCCTCTGGTCTGGGGTGAGGGTCCTTATAGGGAATGGCCGCATAAGATGGTCCCCCAGCGCAAAGGCTTCATCCGCAACAAAGACGAATGGGAGTCCTTCCACATTGTCTTCTGGAGGTTGCAAGTCCAAGCTGCCATTCTGGAGATGCCTGTTGAACTCCATCTGGGTGATGACTCCACCATCGGACATCCGGCCATTCTTCCCCACGTCCACATACAGGAACTCATAAGTAGCCGACACCACCGCCAACATCACAATACTATTGAACCCCTTATAGTTGTAATAGTATGACCCCGAGTTGGGTGGTGGGACGAGGTGGATGTGTTTCCCATCAATTGCCCCTCCACAGTTAGGAAAGTCCCACCGCTGGGAAAAGTGGGAGGCC
The DNA here is from genome assembly GCF_042186555.1 of Aquarana catesbeiana. Taxonomy (NCBI): domain Eukaryota; kingdom Metazoa; phylum Chordata; class Amphibia; order Anura; family Ranidae; genus Aquarana; species Aquarana catesbeiana. The sequence continues at coordinate 756,010,056 of NC_133324.1, forward strand.
ACAGTCTGCCATTCCTGTGGCGTGGAAGGAAACTGTGGAGTCAAACAAGAAAAGAAAATGAATCATTTTGCACATAAACATGGAAAGCAGATGAAACACAAACATTATTTTTTTTTTTTTTGTGGAAGGAAACTGTGGAGTCAAACAAGAAAAGAAAATGAATCATTTTGCACATAAACATGGAAAGCAGATGAAACACAAACATTCTTTTTTTTTTTTTTTTTTTTTTTTTTTTTGCCACATCAGTTAGCTTTATCCAGAGACTACCTTCAGAGTAATATTCATATATGTCTCTAATCCAGTCACATCATTGTGGCCATTCAAAGATTTTTTTTTTTTTTTTTTTTTCTTTTTTTTATTAGTAAGGTATTGTGTAACCATATGCATTTCAGTGTATAGATAGCTGTAGAAGTGCCGCAATACAAGTGTAAAACCTACATCCTGCCTCTCAAGGTCAATTGGCCGCGTACCCTCGTATTGCTATTGTGCGTGATTATGCATTGATACTTCTCTCACTAGTGCGCCCACCCCCCCACCCTCCTTTTAACCCCCCCTTGTTAGGCCCCCATATTTCCAAAGCGCATACAGTGACCAATATTAGTTCAATACATTATTCTCTCTCGGCTCTAACCTCTAAGCTACTGCTCGCTCAGCCTCGCCCCACTGATGGGGGGAACAGGTATATTCAGCACTAGAGTAGCACTGCTAGCGGACAAGGCATTGCTTGGATCTACGGGTTCCACATTTTTGCAAACTTGTTGTGGTTGCCTGACCTAGTGTAAAATGTTCTTTCACTCCACACAGTGGAGTTGACGGTTCTAATCCAATCTTCCGGGGTAGGGGGAGTTCTTGATTGCCAAGACTGTGCAATTAGTTTCCTGGCCTGGAACAGGCATCTTGCTGCCGCTACCACCGTACTTCTGTCTCTCAATCCATTGGCAACACATCCCAGCACACAGGTCTTGGGATCTAGCTCTAAGTTAATTTTAAGCGTGGTATTTATTTTCTTTAAAATCTCAGGCCAGTACCTAACTAGTTTTGGGCACCTCCAGAACATATGGATTAAATCGCCTGTACTTCCACATCTAGGGCACTCATCGTTAACTCTGCGGCCAAACATAAAAAGCTTTTTCGGTGTATAGTAGGATCTATGCAGCAGCATCAGGTGAGAGGCTTTTTGCGCGGGAGAAACCGACACCTCTGGTCCAAATTCCAGAATCCTTTTCCACTGCGTGTCCGTGATTTCCCCCACGTCAGCCGCCCACCTGTCCCTGCCCCCAGGGAAGCCTGCCTGTGTGTTTATTTTCTTTATTAATTGGGTATATATCACTGTGATTAACCCCTTGGAGGTCTCTGATTTTATTATTGTTTGTAATAATGGGATCTTACACCATATGGGGGGTTGCCTTCCGAACTGTTTACTCAAGGCGTGTCTGATCTGTAAGTAGCTAAAAAATACTCGGTTTGACAACCCGTACTCATGCCTCAGTTCCTCGAAGGGTTTCAGAGTGTCCCCCTCGTATAATTGTGTCAGCCGGCGTATCCCACTCCTTTCCCACAACTTGTTCCTATCAACTGATAATAGTTCCTGCAGGAACCTGTTGTTTCAAATTGGTGAATATTCCGAGATTCCCTTGTACCCCATTGTTCGCTTGGCTGCCTGCCAGACCTTAGTGATCATTTTAAGTGTTGGGATCTCTCGTTGTAGCGAATCCGCCTCCAGTGCTTCAACTAATGAACTATGAGGGCTTCCCTGTAGGATGATTTGGGCACTCTTACCTCCCCCTCCATCAGTGGCGCATCCACCAAGTTGTTGTAGCTGAGCAGCCAGAAAATAGGTAAACGGGTGGGGGATCCCCAATCCCCCCTCCGTATCGGGGCACTGCAGTTTTTGTAGGCCTATCCTGGCCTGCCCTTTTTTCCAAATTAATTCCCTAAAGAGGGATTGAATTCTTTGGAACCACTTCTCCCCAATCCACACTGGGGAATTGTGGAGCAGGTATAACAACTGAGGCAACCATATCATTTTAATCAAATTGGCCCGACCCGCTGTAGAGAGAGGGAGTCTGCACCAGATGTCGCACTTTTTTTTAAATTTCAGTAGAAGAGGGACCAGATTGTCCTCAATAAACGCGTCGGGGTCCCTGGACAGCACAACACCAAGGTACTTCATTTTCCCCGTGATTCTTAATTGGGGTAGGCTCAGTGGGATAGGGTTGGCCAATGGATCGACCGGCAGAAGTGATGATTTCTCCCAGTTGATGGTCAGGCCTGAGAATTTACCAAAGTCCTCCACCAAATGGACCACTTTCTCCAATGAGGAGATCATGTCCCCAAGGAAGAATAGCACATCGTCCGCAAAAAGCGCTATTCTCTCTTCCTCGCCGTTCCTATGGAAGCCCTGCAGTTCGGCTGATGATCTCACCGCTCCCGCCAATGGCTCCATAGCCAAAACAAACAGCAAAGGGGACAAGGGGCAGCCCTGCCTAGTTCCTCTTTCGAGGGGGAAGCTTTCAGAATAGTCATTGTTTACCTTGAGTCTTGCCTTTGGGTGGTTGTATAGGATTTTTAGCCAACTAATGAATACGGGGCCAAATCCAAACCTCTCCAGGACCCACCAAAGATATTCCCACTCCAGGCTATCGAAAGCCTTGGCGGTGTCTAAGGACAATATGGCTCTAGACCCCTCATTCTCCGCCGGTACCTGAAGATTCAAGTAGGCCCTTCTGATATTGGTACTGGTGGACCGACCGGGGATAAACCCCGATTGGTCTGGATGCACGAGTTTTGTGATGCATTTATTTAGTCTAGATGCCAGCACCCTTGCGACAATCTTGGCGTCCGTACACAGTAATGATATCGGTCTGTATGAGGAGACTTCCGATAAATCTTTCCCCTCCTTTGGTATCACCACTATATCGGCCTCCAACATCGACAGGGGTAACCTTCTGTCCTTAATCGACTGCTCCAGTACTTTGCTGGAAGTAGCACTTCCCCATACTTTCTATAGATCTCCAATGGCAAGCCGTCTGGGCCTGGAGATTTCTGGCCTGACAGCTCCGCAACAGCTTTTTGCAACTCCTCCAGGGTCAGGGGGGAATCCATCTCGCTCCTGTCCCTATCCGAGAGCACAGGCAACTCTACCCCTTCTATAAACCCGTTCATATCGCGCCGGTCCGGCCCCCTGCGCGACCTGTACAGTTCCCTGTAGAACGCCGAGAAAGTCTCCAGGACCTTGGCGGGGTCAGAAGTAATTTCTCCAGACGGTGTCTTAATTGAGAAAATAACCGATGGGGATATGTTAGACTTAGTTATAAGTGCCAACATCCGGCCCACCCTCTCCCCTTCGCCAAAGTAATTTTGCTTCTGGAAGAGTCTTTTGTTTTCTACTCTTCTGTTGATTACTTCTCTATACTCTTGTTGTCTACTGAGCCATACCGCCTGTTTTTCCGGGGTTGGGTCCGCCACGTATTGTGCTTCTGATACCGTAGCTTCCCTACTAGCCCTCTCCTCCCATTCCCTTGACGTTTTCTTAGCTATGACAACCTGCTGGTGTAATAGTCCCCTAAGGAACGCTTTTAAAGTGTTCCACACTACCCCCGCAGGGGCTGAGCCTGAGTTGAATGTTAAAAAAACTCTTTTAATTTAGAGGTTACTTCTGCTGAACTACTTATTAAATCCAACCACAATGGTTTTATTGTCCACCTTTTGCGGCTAGATTTAGCAATTAGGTTCAGAGTCAAGATCAAGGGAGAATGATCTGAAATACCCCTCGGCTTGTACTCTATATTCCCTATTAATTGCATAGCATCCCTATTGCCTACCGCCATGTCTATGCGCGAGAGAGTGGAGTGTGTCCCTGAGTAGCAGGAATACTGTCGGATATTTGGGTTATGGGATCTCCATAGGTCGCACCACCCCACCTCCTCCAGAAGTTGGCCTAAGCGGCCCTCTGATAGCCTTTCCGCCCGGTTCATGGGCGGGAAGCGATCCAATTTATTATCCAGAACTGTATTGAAATCCCCCACTAGTATAATCGGTACGTCTACTTTGCTTTCCACAAACTCCAGCAGGTCCAAAATAGTCTCTGTTTTAAACGGAGGGGGGATGTAAATATTTGCTATCACCAGGGGCTGATTTTCCACAACGCAGCTCAGGAAGACATAGTGACCCAGTGCGTCTATTCTGGCTTCCCTGCAGGAAAACGAGATGCCTCTCCCCACCAATATGCTCACCCCTCTTGAGTATGAGGTGTAAACTGAGTGGTACTGTTCTTGGAATTTGTGGTTCCGAACCTGTGATTTAGTATCATTGGTGAGGTGGGTTTCCTGCAGACAAGCCAGTCCGACGCCGTGAGCTTCCATTGCCAAAAATACTGCTGCCCTTTTGGCAGGATCACCCATACCCCTGATATTCCAGGAGCCTATCCTTAATGTTTTAAAAGGCATCTAAGAAAAAAAAAACTAGAAAAACCAAAGAGAAAAAAAGAAAAAATTTGTTTGTGCATTTGTGGATACCAAGCTCATCGTGAACTCTGTGATTGTATTAGCCAAGAAAAAATACGAGAAAAAAAAATAAGAAAAAATAAAGTGGGGGGGGCAAGGGGCCCCCACGTCCAGGGACCCCCCCTACAATTCCTAACTGCAAATACAAATTACTTGTGCTAATGTACATTACATTTGTTTTTGTGAACCGACCCTTCATACCTATGCGTGCCTTACTTTTGCGCCATTGCCTATCCCTATGACTCGCTATAAGCCCCCCTTCCCACCCCCCTTCAACTTTATCCACCCCCCTTCTTCCCACCCTTATTCGTGACCCCCCCTGCCTAACTAGGCTAGCCCTAGGGGCTGCGCTTGTGACCTTTTTCCCCCCTCCCAACCATACAAGAAGTGACTTCCCACACATATGTTGAAAGGATACATTGTGATTTGCTGCCACACTCATCCCCCCCGCCCCCCCTCCCACAACCCACTTCCAAGCCCACAAAGAAACATGTGCGACTAGTGGAATCACATCCTTCATCCGTGCTTCCACTCTCGTGCCCCCCCAACCCCCCACCCCCGTGTCATCTGCTAATTTGCTATGAGGAAAATAAAATAAAAAAAAAAAAAAACAAGGGGAAGAAAAAAAGACAGAGAATGGAAAAGAATCACAAGATAGAAGATTGCATTTTCCTCCTTTCCTGCCCAGGTTTAGATAACCTTATTTGGCCCTTAACTCTGTAGGCCCGTTTTGTTGTCTTCCAGCCATTTTGTTGCCCCTACTGTTGTTTCGAAGAAATGGGTAGACCCTAAGGCAGTAATGCGTAGCCGTGCAGGGTATAACAGGGCATATTCTATATTGTAAGTCCGTAAGTTACGCTTGATATCCCTAAATTCAGCCCTTCGTTTCTGGAGGTCTGGGGAATAATCAGGAAAAAATGAGATCTTAACTCCGTTGTACAGAATATCCCCCAGTTCTCTGGCCCTACGCATCAATGTTGCCTTGTCTCTATAATTAAAAAGCTTCATTATCATCGGCCTGGGGTACCCCCCTGATGGTGGGGTCCTAGTTGGTACTCTGTGGGCTCTCTCAATAACAAAAAGATGAGAGAAAGTTTCCGTCCCGAATATGCCCCTAAGCCACTTCTCCAAGAACTCCTCAGGGCGGGGACCCTCACACCGCTCTGGTAGGCCCACCACTCTCACGTTATTCCTGCGGGACCTATTTTCGATTTCCTCCATTTTCGCTTTATATAGTCCCATCTGCGTTTTTAGTGACTTGAGATCTTGTTTTAGTGGGGTTAAATCGTCTTCAACCTGGCTTACTCTCTCCTCCAGTTCAGATGTTCTAGTTATAGTCCTTTGCAGTTCTTGGCTTACCCTAATTATCTCTTCCTTTAATCCCGTCAGCTGGTCGCTCAGGTCGCTCAAGGAGGCTCTGCAGGAGTTGACAGCCTGCAGAACATCTTTCAGCGTGGGTTCGGCGTCTGCTGATGCGTTTTGCGCAGCAGCATTGCTGGTTGCTAATCCCGCGGAGTCACCCGCAGAACCTTTACTGGTCGCCATTTTCGTTGTGTGCATTACAGCTGGTCCTTTTCCTAAGCTCTTTCTATCCCCTGAGCCCCCTGCTTGCGGCCTGTCCTGCTGCTGCTGGGTGTTTTTAGATGGTGATGAAGTGGAGGGGTGAGCAAATTTTTCCAGTTTGGCAGCTGCTGCGACTGCTGCCTGATTCGCCTTTTCTTTTGAAGTACGGGTCATTTGGGAGCTAGTGTTGTCCTGTTGTTGTACTTCCTCTCCCTTTTTCCTGGTCATGGCTTGTTGTGTAGGCCGGGGGGATGTGTGAAAAGGTTTGGCCGCTCGTGGGGTTAATATTCCCCCCCCCCATCTCTTATCTCTTCCCCTGCTCCTCTTCTCTTCGCTCAGTGATGTCTCAGACCCAATAATGTCCCTTATTAATATAGCCCTCCACCAACCGTCAGAAAATAACTTTTCCCAAATATGCACAAGTCTCTGTGTGAAAATGTAGCAGGCTGCTTAAGGCAGCCTAAGCTCAAGACAGGTCGTAGGCTGATAATATATCAGGCTGCCAGGGCTCACCTGTGTCTCCGCTCCCCCTTTGTCCGCAACGATAGGCTAACCCCTGGGGAGAGGGGAGAGATAGTCCACTTCTAATACACCCCCTAGTGTGACCACAAAAACTAGTACCTTGGCGCTGCCAGATACCTGGAGAGCACAGGGACGCTCCTTTCTCTGAGAACGCTTAATGGCTCCTTTCTCTGAGAACGCACGCCGTCCCCACCATCTCCTTCCACTAGTGCTGAGGCCGAAGCCGTCGCCCAGGCAACCGCCCCTCCTCTCCGCTCCAAGGGGTTCGGATATGCAGCTTCTCCCGAGCGGCTGGGCTGGTATTGCGGCGTCGCGCTCCGGGACAGGCAGGGGCAGGGGAGCCGATCAGCTGGCTAGATGCCAAGTTCTATGGGGGGAGAGAGCTCTCGCAGCCGGGTCGGAGGCACTGGAGTAGATTCCTATGGACACGGAGGCATCGGGCTGGGGGAAGTTCACTCACTCCTCCACTCACTCCCGCATCCGGTCACGCCCCGCAATCCGAAACACAAACATTCTTGGTCAACATCAGTATAACATTTATTTTAGGGAGTATTTAAAGACGAAGGTATAAGGTCCACCTATCAGATTCCCCCCCATGGGCCATTTGCTAAATTTTATGGGTGGGATATGTTTGGGACAGGTAACCCTCTCCACTTCATTGAGAGATGAATGCCTAAATAATGTGTATGAGTTTGGCCAGCCCCTCCTTACTTTACACTATAGGCAGCCCACTGGACAGGTAAGAAGTGTCATAATACAAACAGATAAATACACACTGTACAAATGGAAGCACATTTTTACTTTCTGCTATTACCTATCAAGATAATAATAGGATACAAAAACTTTAAACAGTACCATTTGTAACTATTCAGGCAGGCCCTTGCACTACATGCTTTGGGGGATTCATCCATAAATATGACCACTAAAGAGGTGGGTATAGTGTGTATGGGTTTGCCAAAATCAGCAGATAGAGGATTGGTATCAGCTGAGTTAGCAGTTGGGGGGGAGGGATGGTTCCAAATAATTTTGGAACACAAAAAAAAGCCTCTGGCACTCTGCCAGAATTTCAAACACACATCACAAATTTCTACATTTTAGGGTTTTTTTAGGGTAAAGCACTACTATGGACCTGACAAAATACATTGTTAATTGACTACACAAGGTGAATATAGGCCCAGGAGAGCATGCTGGGGAGGTAAGTGAAGGCAAATATGTATGAAGGACAAAAAAAATTAAAATTCCAGCATGCATGAGGACAAAGGGGACATTCACAGCATATTACAATCATGGTAATTAGGGAATGAGGAAAGAAATACAATACATTATCAAACATTAAATACAATAAAATGTGATGTTAAAGGATAAAAATCTTACCTTAATATAGTCCGTCTGCAGGACCTGGATGATGGCAGAAAAGGTCTCCGGGATAATAATCCCCAGAGCCTGGGGGGAAATGCCTGTCTAGAACTTGAGGTTCTGCAGGCTTCTGCCCATTGCCAAGTACCGCAGGGTGGCGACGAGCCTCTGCTCCAGAGTGATGGCTTGCCTCATGCAGGTATCCTGCCTGCTGATATAGGGGGTCAGCAAAGCCAACAAACGGTGAAATACAGGGTCCGTCATCCTGAGAAAGTTCCTGAAATCATCAGGATTATTCTCACAGATCTCACAGAGCAAGGGCATATGACAGAACTGGTCACGCTGGAGCAACCAATTCTTGGTCCATGAACTCCTCCCCACCCTGTTCATGGACTGGACTTGTGTCAAGGTAAGGACCAAGCCCCCGCACAGCACGAACTCTACGAGGAGTACGTATATGCAACAGGGCTAGAAAACGGTCAGCTGCTCAGAACGAAGTAACGCACTGAAGAACAGCAAGGCCTGTGAAGAGCGACCTGAAAAACAGTAACGAACGAACAAGAACACAATGACAGAGTCACGCGTGACTCGCTGCACGCACTGAAGACCAGATACAAACCCACAAGCACAAACTGAACAGCAGAAAATGATCTGAAAACCACAAGTCTGAAAATGCGTGAATCGTCTCTTACCAAACTTTTGCTAACACGAGATTAGCAAAAGGAGCCCAAAGGGTGCCGCGCTTGGTTCTGAACTGCCCTTTTCTAGTCTCGTTGTACATGGTGTATGTAACTGCATTCTTGGCGATAGGAAATTCCGACAACTTTGTGCGACTGTGTGTATGCAAAACTAGTTTGAGCCAACATCCTTCAGAAAAAATCCATGGATTTTGTTGTCGGAATGTCCGATCAATGTCCGACCGTGTGTATGGGGCATAAGACTTACCATACCTGCAAAGCAAATACAAAAAAATCGTAAAAAATAAAACATTTTTAACGCAACCTGTGCCTAAAATATATATATGCCGAAGCATGGGGCATCCGCCCCCAAAATTAAGAGCAAATCGCTCTTCCACCCCTGCTGCCCCCATGCTTTGGCATAAATGCTATTTTTTTTAACTGTAGTGGTGAAATCACGGCTTTATGTATTGTGGGAGAAAACGCTGTTGCTGTCAAGATAAATAAATCTGCACTGAAGCTGAATGGCGTACCTGAAAACAAAAAAATGGTTAACAATAAAACATTGCAGAATAGAATACAGTAAAAAAGAGCAGAACAATAGAGAGAGAATAGAGAGAGAGAACAATAAAACGACAACTATTTTTGTTTTTTTTATTTTATATTTCTTTTGTGTTTTTTTATTTTTTACTTTCTTTTTTTTTTTACACTTTTATTTGTAACTGTAACGGTTCAGTTCCAGGTTCGGGTCTCTCAAAATGCGATGGCATCTTGGGAGACCCTGTGAAAGTGTGTCCTAGTCTGTGCAGTGCTGTACCCTACCCTAATACTCAACTAATGTATAGTAACGTTCAAAACATTCACCAATGCAAAGACCAGGATTGTCAGGACAGGAGGGATAAAAATAGCGGGTGTCACGCCTATATCCACGCTTTCTACAGACACAACATTTTCTTTGGGGGGCTCGTTGGGTAGGGGTACTGGGGAGGACACATGGAAAATGGCTCCCATGCAGCTGACTTGGGAAGGTGAGGTGGAGCACTGTCTGGAAACAGAAGGGCTCTGATGATCTCTTCCTGGAATTTAAGGAAGGATCCAGTCCTGAAGCTCTGTATAGCACATGAGCATTCAGCAAAGCCAATTGACATAAGTAAACAGACACTTTCTTGTACCGGCATCTGGCCTTATGGGCAATTAGGTACGGCACCAACAACTGGTCATTGATGTCCACCCCTCCCATATTAAGGTTATATTCATGGACACAGAGGAGTCTCTCCACAACACCAGTTGCTGTAGGAATTTGGACCATCTTGTCTGCATGAAGGGAGGAAAGATGAAAACATTCTTATTATTCCTCCACTTCACAGCGAGAAAATTATTACACTTGAAGCAGGCTCTCTCCCCCAGCCTAAGCCCTGGCGATTAGGTTGCACGGTGCCACTTGCACCAATTTGATGATCAAACAAGTGACTAAAAAGTGGCACGCTCATGTAATAATTATCCACATACAAATGGTACCCCTTTCCAAATAAGGGTGAAACCAAGTCCCACACAATCTTGCCAGCGCTCCCTATGTAGTCTGGGCAGTTCTCTGGCTCTACGTGACTATCTCTTCCCTCATAAACCATAAAACTACATGTATAGCCTGTGGCCCTGTCACAGAGCTTATACATCTTGACCCCGTATCTGGCACGCTTGCTGGGAAGATACTGTTTGAAAGACAAGCGGCCAGAAAACGTAATCAGGGACTCATCAACGCAGACAACTTGATGGGGAGTAAACAAAGCTGCAAAACATTGGGTGAAGTGGTTACAAGGGGCCGAATTTTGTAGAGCCAATCGTATCCAGGGTCTCCACAAGGATGACAGAGTTCATTGTTGTTGAAGTGCATGAACCGCAAGATCTGCTCGTATCATGCCCTGGTCATGGAAGCAGAGAACACAGGCATATGGTAAATAGGGATGAGCTTCGTGTTCGAGTCGAACCCATGTTCGACTCGAACATTGCCTGTTCGACCGTTCGTCGAATTGCGAACGATATGGGCCGTTCGCGACAAATTCGTGTGGCACGTCACGGCCCATAATTCACTGCGGCATTGCAGTGCATTGCTGGCTAATGATTGGCCAAGCATGCACTATGACCCGCATACTTGGCCAATCACAGCGCCGCCAGTAGAGAGAGCTGTAATTGACCAAAGCCAGGGTGGCTTTGGCCAATTATGGCTCCGGGGGTTTAGAACACGCCCCACACTATATAAGGCCGCCTGCACGGCAGCCCTGTGTAGTGTGTTTCGGCGTGCTGAGAGATAGAGAGAGATAGAGACAGTGTCATTTGATTTAAGTTAGATAGATTAGGCAGGACAGTCAGTCAGTTAGCTGCACTTACAGTGTATTGTGTATATATATGCATCCCAGGTGTTGTATATATATATATATATATATATATATATATATATACACTGTATTCAGTTTAGCTAGATCCATTCCTGTTATCTTCCTACTGACAGGCAGGCTTGTCTTGTTACAGTATTTACAGCTACCTGAAGATAATTGCTGGTGTTCTTTTGATCCTATTAGTACCACAGTCAGGCAGCTAGACTATTTACAATTAGTGTAGTGCGTCCTCCTCACAGTGTTCAGCTAAAGCTACAAGTAAGTTTAGTGTGACCTCTGCACAGTGTTCAGCTAAAGCTACAAGTTAGTGTAGAGCGTCCTCCTCACAGTGTTCAGCTAAAGCTACAGGTTAGTTTAGTGTGACCTCTGCACAGTGTTCAGCTAAAGCTACAAGTTAGTGTAGTGCATCCTCCTCACAGTGTTCAGCTAAAGCTACCAGTTAGTGTAGTGCGTCCTCCTCACAGTGCTCAGCTAAAACTACAAGTTAGTGTAGTGCGACCTCTGTACAGTGTTCAGCTAAAGCTACAAGTTAATGTAGTGCGTCCTCCTCACAGTGATTAGCTAAAGCTACAGGTTAGTTTAGTGTGACCTCTGCACAGTGTTCAGCTAAAGCTACAAGTTAGTGTAGTGCATCCTCTGAAGAGTGTTCATCTAAAGCTAAAAGTTAGTGTAGTGCGTCCTCCTCACAGTGTTCAGCTAAAGCTACAAGTTAGTGAAGTGCATCCTCCTCACAGTGTTCAACTAAAGTTACAGGTTAGCGATTCAGGCAGCCCTCCACCAAAGGATAAGATGGCCTCTCACCTGAGGGAATGGACCCTTTAATAACAGAGGGTCAAAAATCGCCTTTTAAAAGTGATCACGCAAGGTGCAGCATCTATAGGCATCCGTCAGGGTACAAGTTTCAAACACTCCAATGGGACCATAAGGCTCCGGAAACAAACACTCCAATAGGACCAGGACATGAAACCGAATGGCAAAAGAATAGTGCTCTCTGTTTGCAAAATCTTTATTAAGAAAGCTAAAAAATATAGAACTCACATGTAAAGCACTCAGTCAGTGCGTGTCAGCAGTAAGAACGAAGTGAACCTCCGTACGGCTGTGTGGATGAGCGGCGGCCGCGGGTGACGTCACGGCGTATCCTCGTTCTGGACGCGTTGCATCCCAGTGGGCGGGGACTTCATCAGCAGATGAGGATACATCATGGGCACCCGCGCTATATACAAGGTGAGTAACCATGACAACGGAAAGACATGGTACAATCAACCTCTCGCTAAACCCGGAAGTCAATCCGGACGTGACCCCTTATAATGATTGCGGAGAACGGAAATAGATATTCCCACACATATAACAAATAGCTACAAAAGGGGGGTAAATTAAACCAAAATGAAATGTGCATCAATCCTAAAAGGAAAAGTGCATTAAAAATGGATAAAAAACATCTATAGATTCGGAATACTAAAATAGTCTTTTTCAAACCAGTTATGAAAATATATGACAGTCATCCGCAGCCACCGTCACCCACACAGGGATAATGCAATGTGCCTTCAAATTGTTAATACAATCAAATATAAAACAATAGTCAATCCAATCTAAAACAATCTAATGTTAAAACGATTAACGATCCGATATAAAGCAGTTAGTGTCAAAATCCACGTTTAACCCTTCAGGGCAAAGAACCCTAGTTTCAAAGATCCAGTATGATTCTCTTTTACTCAATTGTCTTATAAAACTGCCACCCCTCCAATGCCTAGTAACCCTTTCAATGCCCCAGAATTTAAGACTTTTTGGATTCATTATCCAGATTTTGGAAGGTCTTGAGTGTTCACCATCTACCTTTTTGGTACCAGCAGATTTCAGTTCTCTTTACACTATCATTGGTCACAAGGATGCCATGTCCTCTGTTGAATGGGCTTTGTCCTCTTCATCATTATCAGGGAGACATCAGGAATTTCTTTTGAGTTGTTTAAATTTCTGTTTAACCAGGAATTACTTTTGGTATAATAAAGAGTTCTATTTACAAACTAGGGGAGTTGCAATGGGGGCACGCTTCGCTCCCAGTGTGGCTAATATATTTATGGCCCACTGGGAGGAAGAGGCTGTTTTCCGTAACAGACCCCCAGAGCTTATTTGCTACCTTAGATTTATCGACGACCTTATCCTTATATGGAAGGGCGATAGAGATAAACTTGACACGTTTATCGAAACTCTTAATAATAACCAAAAGAATATTGCCCTCACCTGGACTATTGACCCAGAAAAGGTCAATTTCAGATCAATTTAGGATTGATGCACATTTCATTTTGGTTTAATTTACCCCCCTTTTGTAGCTATTTGTTATATGTGTGGGAATATCTAGTTCCGTTCTCCGCAATCATTATAAGGGGTCACGTCCGGATTGACTTCCGGGTTTAGCGAGAGGTTGATTGTACCATGTCTGTCCGTTGTCATGGTTACTCACCTTGTATATAGCGCGGGTGACCACAACGTATCCTCATCTGCTGATGAAGTTCCCGCCCACTGGGACGCAACGCGTCCAGAACGAGGATACTCCGTGACGTCACCCGCGGCCGCCGCTCATCCACACAGCCGTACGGAGGTTCACTTCGTTCTTACTGCTGACACGCACTGACTGAGTGCTTTACATGTGAGTTCTATATTTTTTAGCTTTCTTAATAAAGATTTTGCAAACAGAGAGCACTATTCTTTTGCCATTCTGTTTCATGTCCCGGTCCTATTGGAGTGTTTGTTTCCGGAGCTTTATGGTCCCATTGGAGTGTTTGAAACTTGTACCCTGACGGATGCCTAGAGATGCTGCACCTTGCGTGATCACTTTTAAAAGGCGATTTTTGACCCTCTGTTATTAAAGGGTCCATTCCCTCAGGTGAGAGGCCATCTTATCCTTTGGTGGAGGGCTGCCTGAATCACTTCTCTGCTTACGAGTGTCCGTTCACACTTGAAGATGTTTCATTGATGTCTTATATGGACTGATCTTTTAATATTTTTTATGTTTTATTTGGATTTTAGCGCTGCATTATCTGATATTTTATTAGTTTTTGGGATTTGTTTTTTGACCCTAGTGTTCAGCAGCTCATTTAAGCATCTATACCATTTCGCGCTGATTAATCATTTTTTATTTTAAAGTTACAGGTTAGTTTAGTGAGACCTCTGCACAGTGCTCAGCTAAAGCTACAAGTTAGTGTAGTGCATCCTCCTCACAGTGTTCAGCTAAAGCTACAAGTTAGTGTAGTGCGTTCTCCTCACAGTGTTCAGCTAAAACTACAAGTTAGTGTAGTGTGACCTCTGCACAGTGTTCAGCTAAAGCTACAAGTTATTTAAGTGCAACCTCTGCACAGTGTTCAGCTAAAGCTACAAGTTAGTGTAGTGCGTGCTCTGAACAGTGTTCATCTAAAGCTATAAGTTAGTATAGTGTGTCCTCTGAACAGTGTTCATCTAAAGCTACAAGTTAGTGAAGTGCGTCCTCCTCACAGTGTTCAGCTAAAGCTACAGGTTAGTTTAGTGTGACCTCTGCACAGTGTTCAGCTAAAGCTACAAGTTAGTGTAGTGCGTCCTCCTCACAGTGTTCAGCTAAAACTATAAGTTAGTGTAGTGCGACCTCTGCACAGTGTTCAGCTAAAGCTACAAGTTAGTGTAGTGCGTGCTCTGAACAGTGTTCATCTAAAGCTACAAGTTTGTGTAGTGCGTCCTCCTCACAGTGTTCAGCTAAAGCTACAAGTTAGTGTAGTGCGACCTCTGCAAAGTGTTCAGCTAAAGCTACAAGTTAGTATAGTGCGTCCTCCTATCAGTGTTCAGCTAAAGCTACATGTTAGTGTAGTGCGTCCTCCTCACAGTGTTCAGCTAAAGCAACAGGTTAGATTAGTGTGACCTCTGCACAGTGTTCACCTAAAGCTACAAGTTATTTTAGTGCGACCTCTGCACAAAGTTCAGCTAAAGCTACAAGTTAGTGTAGTGCGTGCTCTGAACAGTGTTCAGCTAAAGCTACAAGTTAGTGTAGTGCATCCTCTGAACAGTGTTTACCTAAAGCTACAAATTAGTGTAGTGCGTCCTCCTCACAGTGTTCAGCTAAAGCTACAAGTTAGGGTAGTGCGTCCTCACAGTGTTCAGCTAAAACTACAAGTTACTGTAGAGTGACCTCTGCACAGTGTTCAGCTAAAGCTACAAGTATGTGTAGTGCGTGCTCTGAACAGTGTTCATCTAAAGTTACAAGTTAGTGTAGTGCGTCCTCCTATCAGTGTTCAGCTAAAGCTACAAGTTAGTGTAGTGTGACCTCTGCAAAGTGTTCAGCTAAAGCTACAAGTTAGTGTAGTGCGTCCTACTCACAGTGTTCAGCTAAAGCTACAAGTTAGTGTAGTGCGTCTTCCTCACAGTGTTCAGCTAAAACTACAAGTTAGTGTAGTGCGACCTCTGCACAGTGTTCAGCTAAAACTACAAGTTAGTGTAGTTCGACCTCTGCACAGTGTTCAGCTAAAGCTCCAAGTTAGTGTAGTGCGTCCTTCTTACAGTGTTCATCTAAAGCTACAAGTTAGTGTAGTGCGTCCTCCTCACAGTGTTCAGCTAAAGCTACAAGTTAGTGTAGTGCGACCTCTGCAAAGTGTTCAGCTAAAGCTACAAGTTAGTGTAGTGCGTCCTCAACACAGTGTTCAGCTAAAGCTACAAGTTAGTGTAGTGTGACCTCTGCACAGTGTTCAGCTAAAGCTACTAGTTATTTTAGTGTGACCTCTGCACAGTGTTTAGCTAAAGCTACAAGTTAGTGTAGTGCGTGCTCTGAACAGTGTTCATCTAAAGCTACAAGTTAGTGTAGTGCGTCCTCTGAACAGTGTTCATCTAAATCTACAAGTTAGTGTTGTGTGTCCTCCTCACAGTGTTCAGCTAAAGCTACAGGTTAGTTTAGTGTGACCTTTGCACAGTGTTCAGATAAAGCTACAAGTTATTTTAGTGCGTCCTCCTCACAGTGTTCAGCTAAAGCTAAAAGTTAGTGTAGTGTGACCTCTGCAAAGTGTTCAGCTAAAGCTACAAGTTAATGTAGTGCGACCTCCTCACAGTGTTCAGCTAAAGCTACAAGTTAGTGTAGTGCATCCTCCTCACAGTGTTCAGCTAAAACTACAAGTTAGTGTAGTGCCACCTCTGCACAGTGTTCAGCTAAAGCTACAAGTTATTTTAGTGTGATCTCTGCACAGTGTTCAGCTAAAGCTACAAGTTATTTTAGTGTGACCTCTGCACAGTGTTCAGCTAAAGCTACAAGTTAGTGTAGTGCGTGCTCTGAACAGTGTTCATCTAAAGCTACAAGTTAGTGTAGTGCGTCCTCTGAACAGTGTTCATCTAAAGCTACAAGTTAGTGTAGTGTGTCCTCCTCACAGTGTTCAGCTAAAGCTAGAGGTCAGTTTAGTGTGACCTCTGCACAGTGTTCAGCTAAAGCTACAAGTTATTTTAGTGCAACCTCTGCACAGTGTTCAGCTAAAGCTACAAGTTAGTGCAGGGCGTGCTCTGAACAGTGTTCATCTAAAGCTACAAGTTAGTGTAGTGTGTCCTCTGAACAGTGTTCATCTAAAGCTACAAGTTAGTGTAGTGCGTCCTCCTCACAGTGTTCAGCTAAAACTACAAGTTAGTGTAGTGTGACCTCTGATCAGTGTTCAGCTAAAGCTACAAGTTAGTGTAGTGCGTGCTCTGAACAGTGTTTATCTAAAGCTACAAGTTAGTGTAGTGTGTCCTCTGAACAGTGTTCAGCTAAAGCTACAAGTTAGTGTAGTGCGTCCTCCTCACAGTGTTCAGCTAAAACTACAAGTTAGTGTATTGCGGCCTGTGCACAGTGTTCAGCTAAAGCTACAAGTTAGTGTAGTGCATGCTCTGAATAGTGATCATCTAAAGCTACAAGTTTGTGTAGTGCGTCCTCCTCACAGTGTTCAGCTAAAGCTACAAGTTAGTGTAGTGCGACCTCTGCAAAGTGTTCAGCTAAAGCTACAAGTTAGTATAGTGCGTCCTACTCACAGTGTTCAGCTAAAGCTACATGTTAGTGCAGTGCGTCCTCCTCACAGTGTTCAGCTAAAGCAACAGGTTAGTTTAGTGTGACCTCTGCACAGTGTTCAGCTAAAGCTACAAGTTATTTTAGTGCGACCTCTGCACAAAGTTCAGCTAAAGCTACAAGTTAGTGTAGTGCGTGCTCTGAACAGTGTTCAGCTAAAGCTACAAGTTAGTGTAGTGCGTCCTCTGAAAAGTGTTTACCTAAAGCTACAAATTAGTGTAGTGCGTCCTCCTCACAGTGTTCAGCTAAAGCTACAAGTTAGTGTAGTGCGTCCTCCTCACAGTGTTCAGCTAAAACTACAAGTTACTGTAGAGTGACCTCTGCACAGTGTTCAGCTAAAGCTACAAGTATGTGTAGTGCGTGCTCTGAACAGTGTTCATCTAAAGTTACAAGTTAGTGTAGTGCGTCCTCCTATCAGTGTTCAGCTAAAGCTACAAGTTAGTGTAGTGTGACCTCTGCAAAGTGTTCAGCTAAAGCTACAAGTTAGTGTAGTGCGTCCTACTCACAGTGTTCAGCTAAAGCTACAAGTTAGTGTAGTGCGTCTTCCTCACAGTGTTCAGCTAAAACTACAAGTTAGTGTAGTGCGACCTCTGCACAGTGTTCAGCTAAAACTACAAGTTAGTGTAGTTCGACCTCTGCACAGTGTTCAGCTAAAGCTCCAAGTTAGTGTAGTGCGTCCTTCTCACAGTGTTCATCTAAAGCTACAAGTTAGTGTAGTGCGTCCTCCTCACAGTGTTCAGCTAAAGCTACAAGTTAGTGTAGTGCGTCTTCCTCACAGTGTTCAGCTAAAACTACAAGTTAGTGTAGTGCGACCTCTGCACAGTGTTCAGCTAAAACTACAAGTTAGTGTAGTTCGACCTCTGCACAGTGTTCAGCTAAAGCTCCAAGTTAGTGTAGTGCGTCCTTCTCACAGTGTTCATCTAAAGCTACAAGTTAGTGTAGTGCGTCCTCCTCACAGTGTTCAGCTAAAGCTACAAGTTAGTGTAGTGCGACCTCTGCAAAGTGTTCAGCTAAAGCTACAAGTTAGTGTAGTGCGTCCTCAACACAGTGTTCAGCTAAAGCTACAAGTTAGTGTAGTGTGACCTCTGCACAGTGTTCAGCTAAAGCTACAAGTTATTTTAGTGTGACCTCTGCACAGTGTTTAGCTAAAGCTACAAGTTAGTGTAGTGCGTGCTCTGAACAGTGTTCATCTAAAGCTACAAGTTAGTGTAGTGCGTCCTCTGAACAGTGTTCATCTAAAGCTACAAGTTAGTGTTGTGTGTCCTCCTCACAGTGTTCAGCTAAAGCTACAGGTTAGTTTAGTGTGACCTTTGCACAGTGTTCAGATAAAGCTACAAGTTATTTTAGTGCGTCCTCCTCACAGTGTTCAGCTAAAGCTAAAAGTTAGTGTAGTGTGACCTCTGCAAAGTGTTCAGCTAAAGCTACAAGTTAATGTAGTGCGACCTCCTCACAGTGTTCAGCTAAAGCTACAAGTTAGTGTAGTGCATCCTCCTCACAGTGTTCAGCTAAAACTACAAGTTAGTGTAGTGCAACCTCTGCACAGTGTTCAGCTAAAGCTACAAGTTATTTTAGTGTGATCTCTGCACAGTGTTCAGCTAAAGCTACAAGTTATTTTAGTGTGACCTCTGCACAGTGTTCAGCTAAAGCTACAAGTTAGTGTAGTGCGTGCTCTGAACAGTGTTCATCTAAAGCTACAAGTTAGTGTAGTGTGTCCTCTGAACAGTGTTCATCTAAAACTACAAGTTAGTGTAGTGTGTCCTCCTCACAGTGTTCAGCTAAAGCTAGAGGTTAGTTTAGTGTGACCTCTGCACAGTGTTCAGCTAAAGCTACAAGTTATTTTAGTGCGACCTCTGCACAGTGTTCAGCTAAAGCTACAAGTTAGTGCAGGGCGTGCTTTGAACAGTGTTCATCTAAAGCTACAAGTTAGTGTAGTGTGTCCTCTGAACAGTGTTCATCTAAAGCTACAAGTTAGTGTAGTGCGTCCTCCTCACAGTGTTCAGCTAAAACTACAAGTTAGTGTAGTGCGACCTCTGCACAGTGTTCAGCTAAAGCTACAAGTTAGTGTAGTGCGTGCTCTGAACAATGTTTATCTAAAGCTACAAGTTAGTGTAGTGTGTCCTCTGAACAGTGTTCAGCTAAAGCTACAAGTTAGTGTAGTGCGTCCTCCTCACAGTGTTCAGCTAAAACTACAAGTTAGTGTATTGCGGCCTGTGCACTGTGTTCAGCTAAAGCTACAAGTTAGTGTAGTGCATGCTCTGAATAGTGTTCATCTAAAGCTACAAGTTTGTGTAGTGCGTCCTCCTCACAGTGTTCATCTAAAGCTACAAGTTAGTGTAGTGCGACCTCTGCAAAGTGTTCAGCTAAAGCTACAAGTTAGTGTAGTGCGTCCTCCTCACAGTGTTCAGCTAAAGCTACATGTTAGTGCAGTGCGTCCTCCTCACAGTGTTCAGCTAAAGCAACAGGTTAGTTTAGTGTGACCTCTGCACAGTGTTCAGCTAAAGCTACAAGTTATTTTAGTGCGACCTCTGCACAAAGTTCAGCTAAAGCTACAAGTTAGTGTAGTGCGTGCTCTGAACAGTGTTCAGCTAAAGCTACAAGTTAGTGTAGTGCGTCCTCTGAAAAGTGTTTACCTAAAGCTACAAATTAGTGTAGTGCGTCCTCCTCACAGTGTTCAGCTAAAGCTACAAGTTAGTGTAGTGCGTCCTCCTCACAGTATTCAGCTAAAACTACAAGTTAGTGTAGTGCGACCTCTGCACAGTGTTCAGCTAAAGCTACAAGTATGTGTAGTGCGTGCTCTGAACAGTGTTCATCTAAAGCTACAAGTTAGTGTAGTGCGTCCTCCTATCAGTGTTCAGCTAAAGCTACAAGTTAGAGTAGTGTGACCTCTGCAAAGTGTTCAGCTAAAGCTACAAGTTAGTGTAGTGCGTCCTCCTCACAGTGTTCATCTAAAGCTACAAGTTAGTGTAGTGCGTCCTCCTCACAGTGTTCAGCTAAAACTACAATTTAGTGTAGTGCGACCTCTGCACAGTGTTCAGCTAAAGCTACAAGTTAGTGTAGTGCGTCCTCCTCACCGTGTTCAGCTAAAGCTACAAGTTAGTGTAGTGCGACCTCTGCACAGTGTTCAGCTAAAGCTACAAGTTATTTTAGTGTGACCTCTGCACAGTGTTTAGCTAAAGCTACAAGTTAGTGTAGTGCGTGCTCTGAACAGTGTTCATCTAAAGCTACAAGTTAGTGTAGTGCGTCCTCTGAACAGTGTTCATCTAAAGTTACAAGTTAGTGTAGTGTGTCCTCCTCACAGTGTTCAGCTAAAGCTACAGGTTAGTTTAGTGTGACCTCTGCACAGTGTTCAGCTAAAGCTACAAGTTAGTGTAGTGCGTCCTCCTCACAGTGTTCAGCTAAAACTACAAGTTAGTGTAGTGCGACCTCTGCACAGTGTTCAGCTAAAGCTACAAGTTAGTGTAGTGCATGCTCTGAACAGTGTTCATCTAAAGCTACAAGTTAGTGTAGTGTGTCCTCTGAACAGTGTTCATCGAAAGCTACAAGTTAGTGTAGTGCTTCCTCCTCACAGTGTTCAGCTAAAGCTACAGGTTAGTTTAGTGTGACCTCTGCACAGTGTTCAGCTAAAGCTACAAGTTAGTGTAGTGTGTCCTCCTCACAGTGTTCAGCTAAAACTACAAGTTAGTGTAGTGCGTCCTCCTCACAGTGTTCAGCTAAAACTACAAGTTAGTGTAGTGCGACCTCTGCACAGTGTTCACCTAAAGCTAGAGGTTAGTTTAGTGTGACCTCTGCAAAGTGTTCAGCTAAAGCTACAAGTTAATGTAGTGCGACCTCCTCACAGTGTTCAGCTAAAGCTACAAGTTAGTGTAGTGCATCCTCCTCACAGTGTTCAGCTAAAACTACAAGTTAGTGTAGTGCAACCTCTGCACAGTGTTCAGCTAAAGCTACAAGTTATTTTAGTGTGATCTCTGCACAGTGTTCAGCTAAAGCTACAAGTTATTTTAGTGTGACCTCTGCACAGTGTTCAGCTAAAGCTACAAGTTAGTGTAGTGCGTGCTCTGAACAGTGTTCATCTAAAGCTACAAGTTAGTGTAGTGTGTCCTCTGAACAGTGTTCATCTAAAACTACAAGTTAGTGTAGTGTGTCCTCCTCACAGTGTTCAGCTAAAGCTAGAGGTTAGTTTAGTGTGACCTCTGCACAGTGTTCAGCTAAAGCTACAAGTTATTTTAGTGCGACCTCTGCACAGTGTTCAGCTAAAGCTACAAGTTAGTGCAGGGCGTGCTTTGAACAGTGTTCATCTAAAGCTACAAGTTAGTGTAGTGTGTCCTCTGAACAGTGTTCATCTAAAGCTACAAGTTAGTGTAGTGCGTCCTCCTCACAGTGTTCAGCTAAAACTACAAGTTAGTGTAGTGCGACCTCTGCACAGTGTTCAGCTAAAGCTACAAGTTAGTGTAGTGCGTGCTCTGAACAATGTTTATCTAAAGCTACAAGTTAGTGTAGTGTGTCCTCTGAACAGTGTTCAGCTAAAGCTACAAGTTAGTGTAGTGCGTCCTCCTCACAGTGTTCAGCTAAAACTACAAGTTAGTGTATTGCGGCCTGTGCACTGTGTTCAGCTAAAGCTACAAGTTAGTGTAGTGCATGCTCTGAATAGTGTTCATCTAAAGCTACAAGTTTGTGTAGTGCGTCCTCCTCACAGTGTTCATCTAAAGCTACAAGTTAGTGTAGTGCGACCTCTGCAAAGTGTTCAGCTAAAGCTACAAGTTAGTGTAGTGCGTCCTCCTCACAGTGTTCAGCTAAAGCTACATGTTAGTGCAGTGCGTCCTCCTCACAGTGTTCAGCTAAAGCAACAGGTTAGTTTAGTGTGACCTCTGCACAGTGTTCAGCTAAAGCTACAAGTTATTTTAGTGCGACCTCTGCACAAAGTTCAGCTAAAGCTACAAGTTAGTGTAGTGCGTGCTCTGAACAGTGTTCAGCTAAAGCTACAAGTTAGTGTAGTGCGTCCTCTGAAAAGTGTTTACCTAAAGCTACAAATTAGTGTAGTGCGTCCTCCTCACAGTGTTCAGCTAAAGCTACAAGTTAGTGTAGTGCGTCCTCCTCACAGTATTCAGCTAAAACTACAAGTTAGTGTAGTGCGACCTCTGCACAGTGTTCAGCTAAAGCTACAAGTATGTGTAGTGCGTGCTCTGAACAGTGTTCATCTAAAGCTACAAGTTAGTGTAGTGCGTCCTCCTATCAGTGTTCAGCTAAAGCTACAAGTTAGAGTAGTGTGACCTCTGCAAAGTGTTCAGCTAAAGCTACAAGTTAGTGTAGTGCGTCCTCCTCACAGTGTTCATCTAAAGCTACAAGTTAGTGTAGTGCGTCCTCCTCACAGTGTTCAGCTAAAACTACAAGTTAGTGTAGTGCGACCTCTGCACAGTGTTCAGCTAAAGCTACAAGTTAGTGTAGTGCGTCCTCCTCACCGTGTTCAGCTAAAGCTACAAGTTAGTGTAGTGCGACCTCTGCACAGTGTTCAGCTAAAGCTACAAGTTATTTTAGTGTGACCTCTGCACAGTGTTTAGCTAAAGCTACAAGTTAGTGTAGTGCATGCTCTGAACAGTGTTCATCTAAAGCTACAAGTTAGTGTAGTGCGTCCTCTGAACAGTGTTCATCTAAAGTTACAAGTTAGTGTAGTGTGTCCTCCTCACAGTGTTCAGCTAAAGCTACAGGTTAGTTTAGTGTGACCTCTGCACAGTGTTCAGCTAAAGCTACAAGTTAGTGTAGTGCGTCCTCCTCACAGTGTTCAGCTAAAACTACAAGTTAGTGTAGTGCGACCTCTGCACAGTGTTCAGCTAAAGCTACAAGTTAGTGTAGTGCATGCTCTGAACAGTGTTCATCTAAAGCTACAAGTTAGTGTAGTGTGTCCTCTGAACAGTGTTCATCGAAAGCTACAAGTTAGTGTAGTGCTTCCTCCTCACAGTGTTCAGCTAAAGCTACAGGTTAGTTTAGTGTGACCTCTGCACAGTGTTCAGCTAAAGCTACAAGTTAGTGTAGTGTGTCCTCCTCACAGTGTTCAGCTAAAACTACAAGTTAGTGTAGTGCGTCCTCCTCACAGTGTTCAGCTAAAACTACAAGTTAGTGTAGTGCGACCTCTGCACAGTGTTCACCTAAAGCTACAAGTTAGTGTAGTGCGTGCTCTGAACAGTATTCAGCTAAAGCTACAAGTTAGTGTAGTGCATCCTCTGAACAGTGTTCAGCTAAAGCTACAAGTTATTTTAGTGCGACCTCTGCACAGTGTCCAGCTAAAGCTACAAGTTAGTGCAGTGCGTGCTCTGAACAGTGTTCATCTAAAGCTACAAGTTAGTGTAGTGTGTCCTCTAAACAGTGTTTATCTAAAACTACAAGTTAGTGTAGTGCATCCTCCTCACAGTGTTCAGCTAAAGCTAGAGGTTAGTTTAGTGTGACCTCTGCACAGTGTTCAGCTAAAGCTACAAGTTAGTGTAGTGCGTCCTCATCACAGTGTTCAGCTAAAGCTATGTCAGGAGCCAGGGAGCGTCTCTGTAGTGCGTGCTCTGAACAGTGTTCATCTAAAGCTACAAGTTAGTGTAGTGTGTCCTCTGAACAGTATTCACCTAAAGCTATGTCAGGAGCCAGGGAGCGTCTCCGCTCGCCGGGCTCCGGTGCGCATGCGCACGGGACTGGCGCTTCGCCGCACACCCGTCCGCGGCCTGATGGTGCGGCGCGCGCGGGTGCACGGCGGACCTCGTGTGCGCGCCGTCGCCCGTGCGGGTGCCCGGTAGCACGTCACACTGACGCGCTCGCCGGGCAGGGAGACTATATCTGACGGCTCCAGCGCCCAGTCGGGTTGCTGGTTTGTCGTCAGCTCTCCCTGTTCCTTGTGCCTGTGTTAAACTACTGATCTGCCTGACTTGTGTACCGAACCTTTAGCTTGCCTGAATTACTACTCTCCCGGATTGCCCTGTACCTATCTGCCTGATCTGTGTACTGAACCCTGGACTGTTAACCACTACTCTGCTGGACTATCCTGATAATACCTGCCTGATCTGTGCACTGTACCCTGGCCTGTTTAACCACCACTCTGCAGGATCACTTGATACCCTGATTACCGCCTACTTGATCCCTAACCTCTGCTTGCATTTCAGTCCTGCTTCTGCGGATCCCAGGACACCCGCTTCCAGCCTAAGTACCCACTACCTACCGGAAGCCCGTGCCTCCGCGTGCCCTCAGCCTTCCGTACCCATTTCGGGTGTCTGGGTGCGCGTGGTCATAAGGGCGAGCCGCTCTCGGCATCTCGGCCTCGGTGAGTATTTGTCCGTGACAGTACAAACCAGCCAGATGTCCGAGGCCGACAGAGCGCGCTCTCCTCTGGAGATCCTGTGCCAACAAGTATCTACCCTCGCTGACTCCGTACAGAAGTTACAAGAAGGTTATACACAAATTGATAACCGTCTCCAGCAGATCTCTGGGTCGCTACCCTCCGCAGCCGCAGCTCCTGCACCCAGCAGTGGGGGTTCGCTCCCTCAAGCTCCGGCCAACCCCACTGTTGTCATGGCACTTCCTGAGCCCAGGGTCCCTACACCTGAACGGTTCTCGGGGGACCGCAAGAAGTTTAGGGCCTTTAAAAACGCATGTTCCCTCTACTTCGCTCTACAACCGAGAACTTTCTCCTCGGAAATCGTCAAGGTGGGGTTTGCGATCTCCTTGCTATCCAAAGAACCCCAGGCTTGGGCCCACGGCTTGATGGAACAGAGCAGTCCTGCCCTGAACACTATCGAGGCCTTCTTTGAGAACATGACCCAGCTTTACGATGACCCACAGCGTATGGCTACAGCGGAAGCTATCCTGCACCATCTGTCCCAAGGAAGAAGACCTATTGTGGACTATACTGTGGAATTCCGTAAGTGGGCGGCCGATACAAACTGGAACGAGCCGGCCCTACGTTATCAATACCATCAAGGCTTGTCCGAGTTACTCAAAGACGAGTTAGCTAGGATGGAAACCCCTGCTTCACTAGAGGAACTCATTCAAGCAGCTATGAAGCTAGATAGGCGTCTTCGGGAGCGGCGCTCAGAACGGTTTCAGTTGCCACGCCCCACCTGGGCGTCGCCAAGACCTCACTCCGCACAATCTTCGACCTCATCTTCAGCTACCGCTGCATCGGTCCCTGAGGTCGAACCAATGCAGCTTGGCTTGGTCCGTGGTCCGTTAACCTCCGAAGAGAAGCAGCGCAGGCGACAGTCTAACCTATGCCTCTACTGCGGAGGAACCGGACATTTCCTACGCAGCTGCCCGATCAGGCCCAGTAAGTTCCTTCAGTCAAATGTGTTGAACTATCCAAACAATAACATTCCCAAGGCTTACGTGATGTTGTTTATTTCTCTACAGCTTCCGGAAAGGGAGACTCGTTTGCAGGCCATCATTGATTCCGGAGCATGCAGTTGTTTCATAGATTCTGCCTTGGTGCATAGTTTGAAGATTCCTCTACAAACCAAAGAGCAGGATCTACGAATACATTTGGCCGACGGATCCCTTCCTCGTTCAGGTCCCATCACCCAGGAGACCCAACCTATTTCAGTAATCACAGATTCCGGCCACCGGGAGTTCTTACGGCTTGACTTAATTCATTCACCAATCTTTCCCGTCATACTTGGCCTACCCTGGTTACAGGCTCACGATCCACAGATTAGATGGAGTACCAAGACAGTATCCTTTTCCTCTCAGTATTGCTCTCAGCACTGCCTGCTCCCGGATCCCAAAGTTTGCGCCACAATGGTGGCACCACCAAGCAATCTCCAACACGTCCCCTCCGAGTACCTTGAGTTTCAAGAGGTCTTCTGTAAACAGATGGCTGACCGCCTACCACCTCACCGGGCCTACGACTGTCCAATTGACCTTCTTCCTGGATCCCAGATTCCATTCGGCCGGATATTTCCTCTCTCAGAAACCGAGCTGGAGGCTCTGAAACAGTATATAGACGAAAATCTCGAGAAAGGCTTCATCCGCCCTTCATCTTCACCCGCCGGAGCGGGTATCTTTTTCGTTGGGAAGAAAGACGGTACCTTAAGACCCTGCGTAGATTATCGACAGCTTAACAACATCACAATTAAGAACCGGTATCTGTTACCACTCATTCCCGAGTTATTCCAGAGGTTCCGATCAGCTAAGGTGTTCTCTAAACTTGATCTCCGAGGGGCCTACAATCTCGTCAGGATCAGGGCTGGGGATGAATGGAAGACGGCTTTTAGATCCAGATTCGGGCACTTCGAGTATTTAGTGATGCCATTCGGACTCTGCAATGCTCCAGCCACCTTTCAACATCTAGTGAATGACATATTCCGACAATATTTAGATGACTTCCTTGTTGTATATCTGGACGATATTCTTATCTTCTCCCCTACGCTAGAGATGCACAAGAGGCACGTTAAAAAGGTTCTTGCCATTCTGCAACAACACAAGCTATACCTGAAAGCTGAAAAGTGCGAGTTTGAGAAATCAACTATACAGTTCCTGGGATTCATACTTTCAACCAATGGGGTCGTAATGGACCCACAGAAGATTCAGGCAATTCAAGAATGGCCGGCCCCATCTAACAAGAAAGGAGTACAGAGGTTTATAGGATTCGCCAATTTCTATCGGAAATTTATTGTTGGATTCTCGGCCATCGTGGCACCTATTACCCAATTAACCCGGCAACACAGTTCTTTTCAGTGGTCTGCAGCTGCTCAAGAGGCTTTCCTTAAGTTAAAGAAATTGTTCAGTTCTGCTTCAATTCTCTGCCATCCTGACCCGACTCAACCCTTCGTACTGGAGGTGGATGCATCGGAAATGGCAACTGGAGCAATTCTCTCCCAGAGACAGGGACCAAAGGCCATCCTACACCCGGTAGCTTTCACTTCTAGGAAACTCAGTCCACCGGAACTCAACTACGATGTGGGTGACAGGGAGCTGCTGGCTATAAAGTTCGCTTTAGAGGAATGGAGGTATTTGCTGGAGGGGGCAGTACACCCGGTCATGATCTTTACGGATCACAAGAATCTTGAGTACCTCAGAACAGCAAGATGATTAAAACCCCGCCAAGCCCGTTGGGCCCTCTTCTTTTCACGCTTCAATTTCCATACAGACCTAGGGCAAAGAACGGGAAGGCCGATGCCCTTTCGCGGATGTTTTCCGCAGACTCTCAAATATCAACACCCAGCACGATCCTCTCTCCTCAAAATTTCCTCGGATTAACTCAGGCAGACTTAATGTCATCCATCAAATCCTCATCAGAGCCAGTAGTGCATTCCTTGAAAAGATATCTCTTCTGGATTAAAGGAAAAATATTTGTACCACAAGTGACTCGGCCTTTAGCCCTTCAGATGTGTCATGATCACAAGATGGCAGGACATTTTGGGAATAAGAAAATGGCTGAACTTCTTTCTCGTTCTTTTTGGTGGCCAGGATGGAGAAGGGATTGTAAAGAATATGTGGCGTCCTGTTCCCTGTGCCAGCGGAACAAGGGCCCGAACACCAAATCCTGGGGTCTGCTCAGACCTTTGCCCATCCCGGAACAACCATGGGCTGATGTGTCCATGGATTTTATTGTTGACCTACCCATCTCAGAGAATTTTTCCACCATCCTTGTCGTTGTCGACCGCCTTTCCAAGATGGCCCATTTTCTGCCTATGAGGGGTACTCCCTCTGCCGTAGACACAGCCAGCATCTTTCTAAAAGAGGTTGTTAGGCTCCATGGGATACCAAGGAGCATCATGTCGGACAGAGGCGTCCAATTCACGTCCAAATTCTGGAAGGAACTCTGCAAGGCACTGGGTATCAACATTTGTCTCTCTTCGGCCTATCATCCCCAAAGCAATGGCCAGACGGAGAGGACCAACCAGACGTTAGAGCAATACCTCCGCTGCTTCTGCTCGGGTTCTCAGGATGATTGGGCGAGCCTCCTCTCCTATGCTGAATTTGCGTACAACAATTCAATTCATGCCTCTACCAACCAGACCCCCTTCTGGATCAATTGCGGGTTCCATCCCATGTCCTTTGCTAACAATATTCCTGAAATGGCAGTCCCTGCAGTCCAGGATAGGATAATTTCGTTGCAATCTAACTTTCAGAAAATTCAAGACACATTACGCAAAACCCAGGAGGACTACAAGAAACAGTACGACCGGGGCAGAAAGGCAAACCCAAAGTTTGACTTAGGAGACGAGGTCTGGCTGTCCACCATTAATCTTAGATTACCACTGCCATCTCGAAAGCTTGGACCTAAATTCATTGGGCCTTTTCAAGTCAGGAGGATCATCAACCCTGTGGCTGTTGAGTTGACACTTCCCAAGACATATCGGATTCATCCCGTTTTCCATGTGTCACTATTGAAGCCTGTGGTGCCTAGTCCTTTTCCGGGAAGAAGAGAGCCTCCTCCTCCGCCAGTCAGAATCGATAGCGAGAATGAATTCGAAGTGGAATCCATTCTAAGTTGTAGGAAGAGGGGCAGGCAGCTACAGTACCTGATTCAATGGAAGGGGTATCCACCTGAAGATAATTCTTGGGAGCCCGCTAGGAATCTGCACGCCCCACAGTTATTTCAAACGTTTCATCAAGATCATCCAGAATTGATGGCCAGCCTTGGCGTCCAGTGTCCGCCCTTAGGAGGGGGGCACTGTCAGGAGCCAGGGAGCGTCTCCGCTCGCCGGGCTCCGGTGCGCATGCGCACGGGATTGGCGCTTCGCCGCACACCCGTCCGCGGCCTGATGGTGCGGCGCGCGCGGGTGTACGGCGGACCTCGTGTGCGCGCCGTCGCCCGTGCGGGTGCCCGGTAGCGCGTCACACTGACGCGCTCACCGGGCAGGGAGACTATATCTGACGGCTCCAGCACCCAGTCGGGTTGCTGGTTTGTCGTCAGCTCTCCCTGTTCCTTGTGCCTGTGTTAAACTACTGATCTGCCTGACTTGTGTACCGAACCTTTAGCTTGCCTGAATTACTACTCTCCCGGATTGCCCTGTACCTATCTGCCTGATCTGTGTACTGAACCCTGGACTGTTAACCACTACTCTGCTGGACTATCCTGATAATACCTGCCTGATCTGTGCACTGTACCCTGGCCTGTTTAACCACCACTCTGCAGGATCAATTGATACCCTGATTACCGCCTACTTGATCCCTAACCTCTGCTTGCATTTCAGTCCTGCTTCTGTGGATCCCAGGACACCCGCTTCCAGCCTAAGTACCCACTACCTACCGGAAGCCCGTGCCTCCGCGTGCCCTCAGCCTTCCGTACCCATTTCGGGGGTTTGGGTGCACGTGGTCATAAGGGCGAGCCGCTCTCGGCATCTCGGCCTCGGTGAGTATTTGTCCGTGACAAGCTAAAAGTTAGTGTAGTGCATCCTCCTCACAGTGTTCAGCTAAAGCTACAGGTTAGTTTAGTGTGACCTCCTCACAGTGTGCAGCTAAAGCTACAAGTTAGTGTAGTGCGTCCTCCTCACAGTGTTCAGCTAAAACTACAAGTTAGTGTAGTGCGACTTTTGCACAGTGTTCAGTTAAAGCTACAAGTTAGTGTAGTGCATGCTCTGAACAGTGTTCATCTAAAGCTACAAGTTTGTGTAGTGCGTACTCCTCACAGTGTTCAGCTAAAGCTACAAGTTAGTTTAGTGTGACCTCTGCAAAGTGTTCAGCTAAAGCTACAAGTTAGTGTAGTGCGTCCTCCTCACAGTGTTCAGCTAAAGCTACATGTTAGTGTAGTGCGTCCTCCTCAGTGTTCAGCTAAAGCTACAGGTTAGTTTAGTGTGACCTCTGCACAGTGTTCAGCTAAAGCTACAGGTTAGTTTAGTGTGACCTCTGCACAGTGTTCAGCTAAAGCTACAAGTTATTTTAGTGTGACCTCTGCACAAAGTTCAGCTAAAGCTACAAGTTAGTGTAGTGCATGCTCTGCACAGTATTCAGCTAAAGCTACAAGTTAGTGTAGTGCATCCTCTGAACAGTGTTCAGCTAAAGCTACAAGTTAATGTAGTGCGTCCTCTGAACAGTGTTTACCTAAAGCTACAAATTAGTGTAGTGCGTCCTCCTCACAGTGTTCAGCTAAAGTTACAAGTTAGTGTAGTGCGTCCTCCTCACAGTGTTCAGCTAAAACTACAAGATAGTGTAGTGCGACCTCTGCACAGTGTTCAGCTAAAGCTACAAGAAAGTGTAGTGCGTCCTCTGAACAGTGTTCATCTAAAGCTACAAGTTAGTGTAGTGCGTCTTCCTCACAGTGTTCAGCTAAAGCTAAAAGTTAGTGTAGTGTGACCTATGCAAAGTGTTCAGCTAAAGCTACAAGTTAGTGTAGTGCGTCCTCCTCACAGTGTTCAGCTAAAGCTACAAGTTAGTGTAGTGCATCCTCCTCACAGTGTTCAGCTAAAACTACAAGTTAGTGTAGTGCGACCTCTGCACAGTGTTCAGCTAAAGCTACAAGTTATTTTAGTGTGACCTCTGCACAGTGCTCAGCTAAAGCTACAAGTTATTTTAGTGTGACCTCTGTACAGTGTTCAGCTAAAGCTACAAATTAGTGTAGTGCGTGCTCTGAACAGTGTTCATCTAAAGCTACAAGTTAGTGTAGTGCGTCCTTTGAACAGTATTCATCTAAAGCTAAAAGTTAGTATAGTGTGTCCTCCTCACAGTGTTCAGCTAAAGATAGAGGTTAGTTTAGTGTGACCTCTGCACAGTGTTCAGCTAAAGCTACAAGTTATTTTAGTGCGACCTCTGCACAGTGTTCAGCTAAAGCTACAAGTTAGTCTAGTGCATGCTCTGCACAGTGTTCATCTAAAGCTACAAGTTAGTGTAGTGTGTCCTCTGAACAGTGTTCATCTAAAGCTACAAGTTAGTGTAGTGCGTCCTCCTCACAGTGTTCAGCTAAAGCTACAGGTTAGTTTAGTGTGACCTCTGCACAGTGTTCAGCTAAAGCTACAAGTTAGTGTAGTGCGTCCTCCTCACAGTGTTCAGCTAAAACTACAAGTTAGTGTAGTGCGACCTGTGCACAGTGTTCAGCTAAAGCTACAGGTTAGTGTAGTGCGTGCTCTGAACAGTGTTCATCTAAAGCTACAAGTTAGTGTAGTGCGTCCTCCTCACAGTGTTCAGCTAAAACTACAAGTTAGTGTAGTGCATCCTCCTCACAGAGTTCAGCTAAAGCTACAAGTTAGTGTAGTGCATCCTCCTCACAGAGTTCAGCTAAAGCTACAAGTTATTTTAGTATGACCTCTGCACAGTGTTCAGCAAAAAATACAAGTTAGTGTAGTGCGACCTCTGCACAGTGTTCAGCTAAAGCTTCAAGTTAGTGTAGTGCGTCCTCCTCACAGTGTTCATCTAAAGCTACAAGTTAGTGCAGTGCGTCCTCACAGTGTTCAGCTAAAGATACAAGTTAGTGCAGTGCGACCTCTGCAAAGTGTTCAGCTAAAGCTACAAGTTAGTGTAGTGCGTCCTCCTCACAGTGTTCAGCTAAAGCTACAAATTAGTGTAGTGCATGCTCTGAACAGTGTTCATCTAAAGCTACAAGTTAGTGTAGTGCGTCCTCTGAACAGTGTTCATCTAAAGCTACAAGTTAGTGTAGTGTGTCCTCCTCACAGTGTTCAGCTAAAGCTAGAGGTTAGTTTAGTATGACCTCTGCACAGTGTTCAGCTAAAGCTACAAGTTATTTTAGTGCGACCTCTGCACAGTGTTCAGCTAAAGCTACAAGTTAGTGTAGTGCATGCTCTGCACAGTATTCAGCTAAAGCTACAAGTTAGTGTAGTGCGTCCTCTGAACAGTGTTCAGCTAAAGCTACAAGTTATTTTAGTGCGACCTCTGCACAGTGTTCAGCTAAAGCTACAAGTTAGTGCAGGGCGTGCTCTGAACAGTGTTCATCTAAAGCTACAAGTTAGTGTAGTGTGTCCTCTGAACAGTGTTCATCTAAAGCTACAAGTTAGTGTAGTGCGTCCTCCTCACAGTGTTCAGCTAAAGCTACAGGTTAGTTTAGTGTGACCTCTGCACAGTGTTCAGCTAAAGCTACAAGTTAGTGTAGTGCGTCCTCCTCACAGTGTTCAGCTAAAACTACAAGTTAGTGTAGTGCGACCTCTGCACAGTGTTCAGCTAAAGCTACAAGTTAGTGTAGTGCGTGCTCTGAACAGTGTTCATCTAAAGCTACAAGTTAGTGTAGTGTGTCCTCTGAACAGTGTTCATCTAAAGCTACAAGTTAGTGTAGTGCGTCCTCCTCACAGTGTTCAGCTAAAGCTACAAGTTAGTGTAGTGCGTCCTCCTCACAGTGTTTAGCTAAAGCTACAGGTTAGTGTAGTGCGACCTCTGCACAGTGTTCAGCTAAAGCTACAAGTTATTTTAGTGTGACCTCTGCACAGTGTTCAGCTAAAACTTCAAGTTAGTGTAGTGCGACCTCTGCACAGTGTTCAGCTAAAGCTACAAGTTAGTGCAATGCGTCCTCCTCACAGCATTTATCTAAAGATACAAGTTAGTGTAGTGCTTCCTCATCACAGTGTTCAGCTAAAGATACAAGTTAGTGTAGTGCGACCTCTGTAAAGTGTTCATCAAAAGCTACAAGTTAGTGTAGTGCGTCCTCCTCACAGTGTTCAGCTAAAGCTACAAGTTGGTGTAGTGCGACATCTGCACAGTGTTCAGCTAAAGCTACAAGTTATTTTAGTGTGACCTCTGCACAGTGTTCAGCTAAAGCTACAAGTTAGTGTAGTGCATGCTCTGAACAGTGTTCATCTAAAGCTACAAGTTAGTGTAGTGCGTCCTCCTCACAGTGTTCAGCTAAAGCTACAAGTTAGTGTAGAGCGTCCTCCTAACGGTGTTTAGCTAAAGCTACAGGTTAGTATAGTGTGACCTCTGCACAGTGTTCAGCTAAAGCTACAAGTTAGTGTAGTGCGTCCTCCTCACAGTGTTCAGCTAAAACTACAAGTTAGTGTAGTGCGACCTCTGCAAAGTGTTCAGCTAAAGCTACAAGTTAGTGTAGTGCATTCTCCTCACAGTGTTCAGCTAAAGCTACAAGTTAGTGTAGTACGTCCTCCTCACAGTGTTCAGCTAAAACTACAAGTTAGTGTAGTGCGACCTCTGCACCGTGTTCAGCTAAAACTACAAGTTATTTTAGTGTGACCTCTGCACAGTGTTCAGCTAAAGCTACAAGTTAGTGTAGTGCATGCTCTGAACAGTGTTCATCTAAAGCTACAAGTTTGTGTAGTGCGTCCTCCTCACAGTGTTCAGCTAAAGCTACAAGTTAGTATAGTGTGACCTCTGCAAAGTGTTCAGCTAAAGCTACAAGTTAGTGTAGTGCGTCCTCCTCACAGTGTTCAGCTAAAGCTACAAGTTAGTGTAGTGCGTCCTCTGAACAGTGTTCATCTAAAGCTACAAGTTAGTGTAGTGCGTGCTCTGAACAGTGTTCAGCTAAAGCTACAAGTTAGTATAGTGCGTCCTCTGAACAGTGTTTACCTAAAGCTACAAATTAGTGTAGTGCGTCCTCCTCACAGTGTTTAGCTAAAGCTACAAGTTAGTGTAGTGCATCTTCCTCACAGTGTTCAGCTAAAACTACAAGTTAGTGTAGTGCGACCTCTGCACAGTGTTCAGCTAAAGCTACAAGTATGTGTAGTGCGTCCTCTGAACAGTGTTCATCTAAAGCTACAAGTTAGTGTAGTGCATCCACCTCACAGTGTTCAGCTAAAGCTACAAGTTAGTGTAGTGTGACCTCTGCAAAGTGTTCAGCTAAAGCTACAAGTTAGTGTAGTGCGTCCTCCTCACAGTGTTCAGCTAAAGCTACAAGTTAGTGTAGTGCATCCTCCTCACAGTGTTCAGCTAAAACTACAAGTTAGTGTAGTGTGACCTCTGCACAGTGTTCAGCTAAAGCTACAAGTTATTTTAGTGTGACCTCTGCACAGTGTTCAGATAAAGCTACAAGTTAGTGTAGTGCGTGCTCTGAACAGTGTTCATCTAAAGCTACAAGTTAGTGTAGTGCGTCCTCTGAACAGTGTTCATCTAAAGCTACAAGTTAGTGTAGTGTGTCCTCCTCACAGTGTTCAGCTAAAGCTACAGGTTAGTTTAGTGTGACCTCTGCACAGTGTTCAGCTAATGGTACAAGTTATTTTAGTGCGACCTCTGCACAGTGTTCAGATAAAGCTACAAGTTAGTGTAGTGCATGCTCTGCACAGTATTCAGCTAAAGCTACAAGTTAGTGTAGTGCGTCCTCTGAACAGTGTTCAGCTAAAGCTACAAGTTATTTTAGTGCGACCTCTGCACAGTGTTAAGCTAAAGCTACAAGTTAGTGCAGTGCGTGCTCTGGACATTGTTCATCTAAAGCTACAAGTTAGTGTAGTGTGTCCTCTGAACAGTGTTCATCTAAAGCTACAAGTTAGTGTAGTGCGTCCTCCTCACAGTGTTCATCTAAAGCTACAAGTTAGTTTAGTGTGAACTCTGCACAGTGTTCAGCTAAAGCTACAAGTTAGTGTAGTGCGTCCTCCTCACAGTGTTCAGCAAAAATTAAAAGTTAGTGTAGTGCGACCTCTACACAGTGTTCAGCTAAAGCTACAAGTTAGTGTAGTGCGTGCTCTGAACAGTGTTCATCTAAAGCTACAACTTAGTGTAGTGTGTCCTCTGAACAGTGTTCATCGAAAGCCACAAGTAAGTGTAGTGCGTCCTTCTCACAGTGTTCAGCTAAAGCTACAGGTTAGTTTAGTGTGACTTCTGCACAGTGTTCAGCTAAAGCTACAAGTTAGTGTAGTGCGACCTCCTCACAGTGTTCAGCTAAAGCTACATGTGAGTGTAGTGTGTCCTCCTCACAGTGTTCAGCTAAAGCTACATGTTAGTGTAGTGTGTCCACCTCACAGTGTTCAGCTAAAGCTACAGGTTAGTTTAGTGTGACCTCTGCACAGTGTTCAGCGAAAGCTACAAGTTATTTTAGTGCGACCTCTGCACAAAGTTCAGCTAAAGCTTCAAGTTAGTGTAGTGCGTGCTCTGAACAATATTCAGCTAAAGCTACACGTTAGTGTAGTGCGTCCTCTGAACAGTGTTTACCTAAAGCTACAAATTAGTGTAGTGCGTCCTCCTCACAGTGTTCAGCTAAAGCTACAAGTTAGTGTAGTGCGTCCTCCTCACAGTGTTCAGCTAAAACTACAAGTTAGTGTAGTGTGACCTCTGCACAATGTTCAGCTAAAGCTAAAGGTATGTGTAGTGCGTCCCCTGAACAGTGTTCATCTAAAGCTACAAGTTAGTGTAGTGCGTCCTCCTCACAGTGTTCAGCTAAAGCTACAAGTTAGTGTAGTGTGACCTCTGCAAAGTGTTCAGCTAAAGCTACAAGTTAGTGTAGTGCGTCCTACTCACAGTGTTCAGCTAAAGCTTCAAGTTAGTGTAGTGCATCCTCCTCACAGTGAACAGCTAAAGCTACAAGTTATTTTAGTGTGACCTATGCACAGTGTTCAGCTAAAGCTACAAGTTAGTGTAGTGCGTGCTCTGAACAGTGTTCATCTAAATCTACAAGTTAGTGTAGTGCGTCCTTTGAACAGAGTTTACCTAAAGCTACAAATTAGTGTAGTGCGTCCTCCTCACAGTGTTCAGCTAAAGCTACAAGTTAGTGTAGTGCGTCCTCCTCACAGTTTTCAGCTAAAACTACAAGTTAGTGTAGTGTGACCTCTGCACAGTGTTCAGCTAAAGCTACAGTATGTGTAGTGCGTCCTCTGAACAGTAGGGATGAGCCGAACACCCCCCTGTTCGGTTCGCACCAGAACATGCGAACAGGAAAAAAATTCGTTCGAACACGCGAACACCGTTAAAGTCTATGGGACACGAACATGAATAATCAAAAGTGCTAATTTTAAAGGCTAATATGCAAGTTATTGTCAATAAAAGTGTTTGGGGACCTGGGTCCTGCCCCAGGGGACATGGATCAATGCAAAAAAAAGTTTTAAAAACGGCCGTTTTTTCAGGAGCAGTGATTTTAAAAATGCTTAAAGTCAAACAATAAAAGTGTAATATCCCTTTAAATTTCATACCTGGGGGGTGTCTATAGTATGCCTGTAAAGGGGCGCATGTTTCCCGTGTTTAGAACAGTCTGACAGCAAAATGACATTTTGAAGGAAAAAACTCATTTAAAACTACCGCGGCTATTGCATTGCCGACAATACACATAGAAGTTCATTGATAAAAACGGCATGGGAATTCCCCACAGGGCAACCCCGAACCAAAATTAAAAAAAAAAAATGATGTGGGGGTCCCCCTAAATTCCATACAAGGCCCTTCAGGTCTGGTATGGATATTAAGGGGAACCCCAGCCAAAATTTAAAAAAAAAATTGACGTGGGGTTCCCCCTAAATTCCATACCAGACCCTTCAGGTCTGGTATGGATTTTAAGGGGAACCCCGCGCCAAAAAAAAAAAAAAAAAAACGGCGTGGGGTCCCCCTAAAAATCCATACCAGACCCTTATCCGAGCACGCAACCTGGCAGGCCGCAGGAAAAGAGGGGGGGACGAGAGTGCGGCCCCCCCCCCCCTCCTGAACCGTACCAGGCCACATGCCCTCAACATTGGGAGGGTGCTTTGGGGTAGCCCCCCAAAGCACCTTGTCCCCATGTTGATGAAGACAAGGGCCTCATCCTCACAACCGTGGCCGGTGGTTGTGGGGGTCTGCGGGCGGGGGGCTTATCGGAATCTGGAAGCCCCCTTTACCAAGGGGACCCCCAGATCCCGGCCCCCCCCCTGTGTGAAATGGTAAGGGGTTACTTACCCCTACCATTTCACTAAAAAACTGTCAAAAATGTTAAAAATGACAAGAGACAGTTTTTGACAATTCCTTTATTTAAATGCTTCTTCTTTCTTCCTTCATCTTCTTCTTCTTCTGGTTCTTCTGGCTCTTCTGGTTCTTCCTCCGGCGTTCTCGTCCAGCATCTCCTCCGCGGCGTCTTCTATCTTCTTCTCCTCGGGCCGCTCCGCACCCATGGCATGAGGGGGGAGGCTCCCGCTCTTCTCTTCATCTTCTTCTTCATCTTCATCTTCTTCTTCATCTTCTTCTTCTTCTTCTTCTTCTCTTCTTCATCTCTTCTTCCTTCTTCATTTCTTCTGCGGGCCGCTCCGCATCCATGCATGGAGGGAGGCTCCCGCTGTGTGACGGCGTCTCTTCGTCTGACGGTTCTTAAATAACGGGGGGCGGGGCCACCCGGTGACCCCGCCCCCCTCTGACGCACGGGACATGACGGGACTTCCCTGTGGCATTCCCCGTGACGTCACAGGGAAGTCCCGTCAATTCACCGTGCGTCAGAGGGGGGGCGGGGTCACCGGATGGCCCCGCCCCCCGTTATTTAAGAACCGTCAGACGAAGAGACGCCGTCACACAGCGGGAGCCTCCCTCCATGCATGGATGCGGAGCGGCCCGCAGAAGAAATGAAGAAGGAAGAAGAGATGAAGAAGAGAAGAAGAAGAAGAAGAAGAAGATGAAGAAGAAGATGAAGATGAAGAAGAAGATGAAGAGAAGAGCGGGAGCCTCCCCCCTCATGCCATGGGTGCGGAGCGGCCCGAGGAGAAGAAGATAGAAGACGCCGCGGAGGAGATGCTGGACGAGAACGCCGGAGGAAGAACCAGAAGAGCCAGAAGAACCAGAAGAAGAAGAAGATGAAGGAAGAAAGAAGAAGCATTTAAATAAAGGAATTGTCAAAAACTGTCTCTTGTCATTTTTAACATTTTTGACAGTTTTTTAGTGAAATGGTAGGGGTAAGTAACCCCTTACCATTTCACACAGGGGGGGGGCCGGGATCTGGGGGTCCCCTTGGTAAAGGGGGCTTCCAGATTCCGATAAGCCCCCCGCCCGCAGACCCCCACAACCACCGGCCACGGTTGTGGGGATGAGGCCCTTGTCTTCATCAACATGGGGACAAGGTGCTTTGGGGGGCTACCCCAAAGCACCCTCCCAATGTTGAGGGCATGTGGCCTGGTACGGTTCAGGAGGGGGGGGGGCCGCACTCTCGTCCCCCCCTCTTTTCCTGCGGCCTGCCAGGTTGCGTGCTCGGATAAGGGTCTGGTATGGATTTTTAGGGGGACCCCACGCCGTTTTTTTTTTTTTTTTTTTGGCGCGGGGTTCCCCTTAAAATCCATACCAGACCTGAAGGGTCTGGTATGGAATTTAGGGGGAACCCCACGTCAATTTTTTTTTAAAATTTTGGCTGGGGTTCCCCTTAATATCCATACCAGACCCGAAGGGCCTTGTATGGAATTTAGGGGGACCCCCACATCATTTTTTTTTTTTAATTTTGGTTCGGGGTTGCCCTGTGGGGAATTCCCATGCCGTTTTTATCAATGAACTTCTATGTGTATTGTCGGCAATGCAATAGCCGCGGTAGTTTTAAATGAGTTTTTTCCTTCAAAATGTCATTTTGCTGTCAGACTGTTCTAAACACGGGAAACATGCGCCCCTTTACAGGCATACTATAGACACCCCCCAGGTACGAAATTTAAAGGGATATTACACTTTTATTGTTTGACTTTAAGCATTAATAAAATCACTGCTCCTGAAAAAACGTCCGTTTTTAAAACTTTTTTTTGCATTGATCCATGTCCCCTGGGGCAGGACCCAGGTCCCCAAACACTTTTTATGACAATAACTTGCATATAAGCCTTTAAAATTAGCACTTTTGATTTCTCCCATAGACTTTTAAAGGGTGTTCCGCGGCATTCGAATTTGCCGCGAACACCCCAAATTGTTCGCTGTTCGGCGAACTTGCGAACAGCCAATGTTCGAGTAGAACATGAGTTCGACTCGAACTCGAAGCTCATCCCTACTGAACAGTGTTCATCTAAAGCTACAAGTTAGTTTAGTGCGTCCTCCTCACAGTGTTCAGCTAAAGCTACAAGTTAGTGTAGTGTGACCTCTGCAAAGTGTTCAGCTAAAGCTACAAGTTAGTGTAGTGCGTCCTCCTCACAGTGTTCAGCTATATCTACAAGTTAGTGTAGTGCATCCTCCTCACAGTGTTCAGCTAAAACTACAAGTTAGTGTAGTGCGACCTCTGCACAGTGTTCAGCTAAAGCTACAAGTTATTTTAGTGTGACCTCTGCACAGTGTTCAGCTGAAAATACAAGTTAGTGTAGTGCAACCTCTGCACAGTGTTCAGCTAAAGCTACAAGTTAGTGTAGTGCGTCCTCCTCACAGTGTTCAGCTAAAGATACAAGTTAGTGTAGTGCGACCTCTGCAAAGTGTTCAGCTAAAGCTACAAGTTAGTGTAGTGTGACCTCTGCACAGTGTTCAGCTAAAGCTACAAGTTATTTTAGTGTGACCTCTGCACAGTGTTCAGCTAAAGCTACAAGTTAGTGTAGTGCGTGCTCTGAACAGTGTTCATCTAAAGCTACAAGTTAGTGTAGTGCGTCCTCTGAACAGTGTTCATCTAAAGCTACAAGTTAGTGTAGTGTGTCCTCTGAACAGTGTTCAGCTAAAGCTACAGGTTAGTTTAGTGTGACCTCTGCACAGTGTTCAGCTAAAGCTATAAGTTATTTTAGTGCGACCTCTGCACAGTGTTCAGCTAAAGCTACAAGTTAGTGTAGTGCATGCTCTGAACAGTATTTAGCTAAAGCTACAGGTTAGTGTAGTGCAACCTCTGAACAGTGTTCATCTAAAGCTACAAGTTAGTGTAGTGCGTCCTCCTCACAGTGTTCAGCTAAAGCTACAAGTTAGTGTAGTGCGTACTCCTCCCAGTGTTTAGCTAAAGCTACAGGTTAGTGTAGTGCGACCTCTGCACAGTGTTCAGCTAAAGCTACAAGTTATTTTAGTGTGACCTTTGCACAGTGTTCAGCTAAAACTACAAGTTAGTGTAGTGCGACCTCTGCACAGTGTTCAGCTAAAGCTACAAGTTAGTGTAATGCGTCCTCCTCACAGTGTTCATCTAAAGCTACAAGTTAGTGTAGTGCGACCTCATCACAGTGTTCAGCTAAAGATACAAGTTAGTGTAGTGCGACCTCTGCAAAGTGTTCAGCTAAAGCTACAAGTTAGTGTAGTGCGTCCTCCTCACAGTGTTCAGCTAAAGCTACAAGTTAGTGTAGTGCAACCTCTGCACAGTGTTCAGCTAAAGCTACAAGTTATTTTAGTGTGACCTCTGCACAGTGTTCAGCTAAAGCTACAAGTTAGTATAGTGCGTCCTCTGAACAGTGTTTACCTAAAGCTACAAATTAGTGTAGTGCGTCCTCCTCACAGTGTTCAGCTAAAACTACAAGATAGTGTAGTGCATCTTCCTCACAGTGTTCAGCTAAAACTACAAGTTAGTGTAGTGCGACCTCTGCACAGTGTTCAGCTAAAGCTACAAGTATGTGTAGTGTGTCCTCTGAACAGTGTTCATCTAAAGCTACAAGTTAGTGTAGTGCGTCCACCTCACAGTGTTCAGCTAAAGCTACAAGTTAGTGTAGTGTGACCTCTGCAAAGTGTTCAGCTAAAGCTACAAGTTAGTGTAGTGCGTCCTCCTCACAGTGTTCAGCTAAAGCTACAAGTTAGTGTAGTGCATCCTCCTCACAGTGTTCAGCTAAAACTACAAGTTAGTGTAGTGTGACCTCTGCACCGTGTTCAGCTAAAGCTACAAGTTATTTTAGTGTGACCTCTGCACAGTGTTCAGATAAAGCTACAAGTTAGTGTAGTGCGTGCTCTGAACAGTGTTCATCTAAAGCTACAAGTTAGTGTAGTGCGTCCTCTGAACAGTGTTCATCTAAAGCTACAAGTTAGTGTAGTGTGTCCTCCTCACAGTGTTCAGCTAAAGCTACAGGTTAGTTTAGTGTGACCTCTGCACAGTGTTCAGCTAATGGTACAAGTTATTTTAGTGCGACCTCTGCACAGTGTTCAGATAAAGCTACAAGTTAGTGTAGTGCATGCTCTGCACAGTATTCAGCTAAAGCTACAAGTTAGTGTAGTGCGTCCTCTGAACAGTGTTCAGCTAAAGCTACAAGTTATTTAGTGCGACCTCTGCACAGTGTTCAGCTAAAGCTACAAGTTAGTGCAGTGCGTGCTCTGGACATTGTTCATCTAAAGCTACAAGTTAGTGTAGTGTGTCCTCTGAACAGTGTTCATCTAAAGCTACAAGTTAGTGTAGTGCGTCCTCCTCACAGTGTTCATCTAAAGCTACAAGTTAGTTTAGTGTGAACTCTGCACAGTGTTCAGCTAAAGCTACAAGTTAGTGTAGTGCGTCCTCCTCACAGTGTTCAGCAAAAATTAAAAGTTAGTGTAGTGCGACCTCTACACAGTGTTCAGCTAAAGCTACAAGTTAGTGTAGTGCGTGCTCTGAACAGTGTTCATCTAAAGCTACAACTTAGTGTAGTGTGTCCTCTGAACAGTGTTCATCGAAAGCCACAAGTAAGTGTAGTGCGTCCTCCTCACAATGTTCAGCTAAAGCTACAGGTTAGTTTAGTGTGACTTCTGCACAGTGTTCAGCTAAAGCTACAAGTTAGTGTAGTGCGACCTCCTCACAGTGTTCAGCTAAAGCTACATGTGAGTGTAGTGTGTCCTCCTCACAGTGTTCAGCTAAAGCTACATGTTAGTGTAGTGTGTCCACCTCACAGTGTTCAGCTAAAGCTACAGGTTAGTTTAGTGTGACCTCTGCACAGTGTTCAGCGAAAGCTACAAGTTATTTTAGTGCGACCTCTGCACAAAGTTCAGCTAAAGCTTCAAGTTAGTGTAGTGCGTGCTCTGAACAATATTCAGCTAAAGCTACACGTTAGTGT
This sequence comes from Aquarana catesbeiana, assembly GCF_042186555.1. Lineage (NCBI taxonomy): Eukaryota > Metazoa > Chordata > Amphibia > Anura > Ranidae > Aquarana > Aquarana catesbeiana. The sequence goes on from NC_133324.1 coordinate 756,051,777, forward strand.
AGTGCGTCCTCTGAACAGTGTTTACCTAAAGCTACAAATTAGTGTAGTGCGTCCTCCTCACAGTGTTCAGCTAAAGCTACAAGTTAGTGTAGTGCGTCCTCCTCACAGTGTTCAGCTAAAACTACAAGTTAGTGTAGTGTGACCTCTGCACAATGTTCAGCTAAAGCTAAAGGTATGTGTAGTGCGTCCCCTGAACAGTGTTCATCTAAAGCTACAAGTTAGTGTAGTGCGTCCTCCTCACAGTGTTCAGCTAAAGCTACAAGTTAGTGTAGTGTGACCTCTGCAAAGTGTTCAGCTAAAGCTACAAGTTAGTGTAGTGCGTCCTACTCACAGTGTTCAGCTAAAGCTTCAAGTTAATGTAGTGCATCCTCCTCACAGTGAACAGCTAAAGCTACAAGTTATTTTAGTGTGACCTATGCACAGTGTTCAGCTAAAGCTACAAGTTAGTGTAGTGCGTGCTCTGAACAGTGTTCATCTAAATCTACAAGTTAGTGTAGTGCGTCCTTTGAACAGAGTTTACCTAAAGCTACAAATTAGTGTAGTGCGTCCTCCTCACAGTGTTCAGCTAAAGCTACAAGTTAGTGTAGTGCGTCCTCCTCACAGTTTTCAGCTAAAACTACAAGTTAGTGTAGTGTGACCTCTGCACAGTGTTCAGCTAAAGCTACAGTATGTGTAGTGCATCCTCCTCACAGTGAACAGCTAAAGCTACAAGTTATTTTAGTGTGACCTATGCACAGTGTTCAGCTAAAGCTACAAGTTAGTGTAGTGTGACCTCTGCAAAGTGTTCAGCTAAAGCTACAAGTTAGTGTAGTGCGTCCTCCTCACAGTGTTCAGCTATATCTACAAGTTAGTGTAGTGCATCCTCCTCACAGTGTTCAGCTAAAACTACAAGTTAGTGTAGTGCGACCTCTGCACAGTGTTCAGCTAAAGCTACAAGTTATTTTAGTGTGACCTCTGCACAGTGTTCAGCTGAAAATACAAGTTAGTGTAGTGCAACCTCTGCACAGTGTTCAGCTAAAGCTACAAGTTAGTGTAGTGCGTCCTCCTCACAGAGTTCATCTAAAGCTACAAGTTATTGTAGTGCGTCCTCCTCACAGTGTTCAGCTAAAGATACAAGTTAGTGTAGTGCGACCTCTGCAAAGTGTTCAGCTAAAGCTACAAGTTAGTGTAGTGTGACCTCTGCACAGTGTTCAGCTAAAGCTACAAGTTATTTTAGTGTGACCTCTGCACAGTGTTCAGCTAAAGCTACAAGTTAGTGTAGTGCGTGCTCTGAACAGTGTTCATCTAAAGCTACAAGTTAGTGTAGTGCGTCCTCTGAACAGTGTTCATCTAAAGCTACAAGTTAGTGTAGTGTGTCCTCTGAACAGTGTTCAGCTAAAGCTACAGGTTAGTTTAGTGTGACCTCTGCACAGTGTTCAGCTAAAGCTATAAGTTATTTTAGTGCGACCTCTGCACAGTGTTCAGCTAAAGCTACAAGTTAGTGTAGTGCATGCTCTGAACAGTATTTAGCTAAAGCTACAGGTTAGTGTAGTGCAACCTCTGAACAGTGTTCATCTAAAGCTACAAGTTAGTGTAGTGCGTCCTCCTCACAGTGTTCAGCTAAAGCTACAAGTTAGTGTAGTGCGTACTCCTCCCAGTGTTTAGCTAAAGCTACAGGTTAGTGTAGTGCGACCTCTGCACAGTGTTCAGCTAAAGCTACAAGTTATTTTAGTGTGACCTTTGCACAGTGTTCAGCTAAAACTACAAGTTAGTGTAGTGCGACCTCTGCACAGTGTTCAGCTAAAGCTACAAGTTAGTGTAATGCGTCCTCCTCACAGTGTTCATCTAAAGCTACAAGTTAGTGTAGTGCGTCCTCATCACAGTGTTCAGCTAAAGATACAAGTTAGTGTAGTGCGACCTCTGCAAAGTGTTCAGCTAAAGCTACAAGTTAGTGTAGTGCGTCCTCCTCACAGTGTTCAGCTAAAGCTACAAGTTAGTGTAGTGCAACCTCTGCACAGTGTTCAGCTAAAGCTACAAGTTATTTTAGTGTGACCTCTGCACAGTGTTCAGCTAAAGCTACAAGTTAGTGTAATGTGTGCTCTGAACAGTGTTCATCTAAAGCTACAAGTTAGTGTAGTGCATCCTCTGAACAGTGTTCATCTAAAGCTACAAGTTAGTGTAGTGTGTCCTCCTCACAGTGTTCAGCTAAAGCTACAGGTTAGTTTAGTGTGACTTCTGCACAGTGTTCAGCTAAAGCTACAAGTTAGTGTAGTGTGACCTCCTCACAGTGTTCAGCTAAAGCTGCAGGTGAGTGTAGTGTGTCCTCCTCACAGTGTTCAGCTAAAGCTACATGTTAGTGTAGTGTGTCCACCTCACAGTGTTCAGCTAAAGCTACAGGTTAGTTTAGTGTGACCTCTGCACAGTGTTCAGCTAAAGCTACAAGTTATTTTAGTGCGACCTCTGCACAAAGTTCAGCTAAAGCTTCAAGTTAGTGTAGTGCGTGTTCTGAACAATATTCAGCTAAAGCTACAAGTTAGTGTAGTGCGTCCTCTGAACATTGTTTACCTAAAGCTACAAATTAGTGTAGTGCGTCCTCCTCACAGTGTTCAGCTAAAGCTACAAGTTAGTGTAGTGCGTCCTCCTCACAGTGTTCAGCTAAAACTACAAGTTAGTGTAGTGTGACCTCTGCAAAGTGTTCAGCTAAAGCTATAGGTATGTGTAGTGAGTCCCCTGAACAGTGTTCATCTAAAGCTACAAGTTAGTGTAGTGCGTCCTCCTCACAGTGTTCAGCTAAAGCTACAAGTTAGTGTAGTGTGACCTCCTCACAGTGTTCAGCTAAAGCTGCAGGTGAGTGTAGTGTGTCCTCCTCACAGTGTTCAGCTAAAGCTACATGTTAGTGTAGTGTGTCCACCTCACAGTGTTCAGCTAAAGCTACAGGTTAGTTTAGTGTGACCTCTGCACAGTGTTCAGCTAAAGCTACAAGTTATTTTAGTGCGACCTCTGCACAAAGTTCAGCTAAAGCTTCAAGTTAGTGTAGTGCGTGTTCTGAACAATATTCAGCTAAAGCTACAAGTTAGTGTAGTGCGTCCTCTGAACATTGTTTACCTAAAGCTACAAATTAGTGTAGTGCGTCCTCCTCACAGTGTTCATCTAAAGCTACAAGTTAGTGTAGTGCGTCCTCCTCACAGTGTTCAGCTAAAGCTACAAGTTAGTGTAGTGTGACCTCTGCAAAGTGTTCAGCTAAAGCTACAAGTTAGTTTTGTGCGTCCTCCTCACAGTGTTCAGCTAAAGCTTCAAGTTAGTGTAGTGCATCCTCCTCACAGTGAACAGCTAAAGCTACAAGTTATTTTAGTGTGACCTATGCACAGTGTTCAGCTAAAGCTACAAGTTAGTGTAGTGCGTGCTCTGAACAGTGTTCATCTAAATCTACAAGTTAGTGTAGTGCGTCCTTTGAACAGAGTTTACCTAAAGCTACAAATTAGTGTAGTGCGTCCTCCTCACAGTGTTCAGCTAAAGCTACAAGTTAGTGTAGTGCGTCCTCCTCACAGTGTTCAGCTAAAACTACAAGTTAGTGTAGTGTGACCTCTGCACAGTGTTCAGCTAAAGCTACAGTATGTGTAGTGCGTCCTCTGAACAGTGTTCATCTAAAGCTACAAGTTAGTGTAGTGCGTCCTCCTCACAGTGTGCAGCTAAAGCTACAAGTTAGTGTAGTGTGACCTCTGCAAAGTGTTCAGCTAAAGCTACAAGTTAGTGTAGTGCGTCCTCCTCACAGTGTTCAGCTAAATCTACAATTTAGTGTAGTGCATCCTCCTCACAGTGTTCAGCTAAAACTACAAGTTAGTGTAGTGCGACCTCTGCACAGTGTTCAGCTAAAGCTACAAGTTATTTTAGTGTGACCTCTGCACAGTGTTCAGCTGAAAATACAAGTTAGTGTAGTGCAACCTCTGCAAAGTGTTCAGCTAAATCTACAAGTTAGTGTAGTGTGACCTCTGCACAGTGTTCAGCTAAAGCTACAAGTTATTTTAGTGTGACCTCTGCACAGTGTTCAGCTAAAGCTACAAGTTAGTGTAGTGCGTGCTCTGAACAGTGTTCATCTAAAGCTACAAGTTAGTGTAGTGCGTCCCCTGAACAGTGTTCATCTAAAGCTACAAGTTAGTGTAGTGTGTCCTCTGAACAGTGTTCAGCTAAAGCTACAGGTTAGTTTAGTGTGACCTCTGCACAGTGTTCAGCTAAAGCTATAAGTTATTTTAGTGCGACCTCTGCACAGTGTTCAGCTAAAGCTACAAGTTAGTGTAGTGCATGCTCTGAACAGTATTCAGTTAAAGCTACAAGTTAGTGTAGTGCAACCTCTGAACAGTGTTCATCTAAAGCTACAAGTTAGTGTAGTGCGTCCTCCTCACAGTGTTCAGCTAAAGCTACAAGTTAGTGTAGTGCGTCCTCCTCACAGTGTTTAGCTAAAGCTACAGGTTAGTGTAGTGCGACCTCTGCACAGTGTTCAGCTAAAGCTACAAGTTATTTTAGTGTGACCTCTGCACAGTGTTCAGCTAAAACTACAAGTTAATGTAGTGCGATCTCTGCACAGTGTTCAGCTAAAGCTACAAGTTAGTGTAATGCGTCCTCCTCACAGTGTTCATCTAAAGCTACAAGTTAGTGTAGTGCGTCCTCATCACAGTGTTAAGCTAAAGATACAAGTTAGTGTAGTGCGACCTCTGCAAAGTGTTCAGCTAAAGCTACAAGTTAGTGTAGTGCGTCCCCCTCACAGTGTTCAGCTAAAGCTACAAGTTAGTGTAGTGCGACCTCTGCACAGTGTTCAGCTAAAGCTACAAGTTATTTTAGTGTGACCTCTGCACAGTGTTCAGCTAAAGCTACAAGTTATTTTAGTTTGACCTCTGCACAGTATTCAGCTAAAGCTACAAGTTAGTGTAGTGCGTGCTCTGAACAGTGTTCATCTAAAGCTACAAGTTAGTGTAGTGCATCCTCTGAACAGTGTTCATCTAAAGCGACAAGTTAGTGTAGTGTGTCCTCCTCACAGTGTTCAGCTAAAGCTACAGGTTAGTTTAGTATAACCTCTGCACAGTGTTCAGCTAAAGCTACAAGTTATTTTAGTGCAACCTCTGCACAGTGTTCAGCTAAAGCTACAAGATAGTGTAGTGCATGCTCTGAACAGTATTCAGCTAAAGCTACAAGTTAGTGTAGTGCGTCCTCTGAACAGTGTTCATCTAAAGCTACAAGTTAGTGTAGTGCGTCCTCCTCACAGTGTTCAGCTAAAGCTACAAGTTAGTGTAGTGCATCCTCCTCACAGTGTTTAGCTAAAGCTACAGGTTAGTATAGTGTGACCTCTGCACAGTGTTCAGCTAAAGCTACAAGTTAGTGTAGTGCGTCCTCCTCACAGTGTTCAGCTAAAACTACAAGTTAGCGTAGTGCGACCTCTGCAAAGTGTTCAGCTAAAGCTACAAGTTAGTGTAGTGCATTCTCTTCACAGTGTTCAGCTAAAGCTACAAGTTAGTGTAGTGCATCCTCCTCACAGTGTTCAGCTAAAACTACAAGTTAGTGTAGTGCGACCTCTGCACAGTGTTCATCTAAAGCTACAAGTTAGTGTAGTGCATCCTCCTCACAGTGTTCAGCTAAAGCTACAAGTTAGTGTAGTGCGTCCTCCTCACAGTGTTCAGCTAAAACTACAAGTTAATGTAGTGCGACCTCTGCACAGTGTTCAGCTAAAACTACAAGTTATTTTTGTGTGACCTCTGCACAGTGTTCAGCTAAAGCAACAAGTTAGTGTAGTGCGTGCTCTGAACAGTATTCATATAAAGTTACAAGTTAGTGTAGTGCGTCCTCCTCACAGTGTTCAGCTAAAACTACAAGTTAGTGTAGTGCGACCTCTGCACAGTGTTCATCTAAAACTACAAGTTAGTGTAGTGCATCCTCCTCACAGTGTTCAGCTAAAGCTACAAGTTAGTGTAGTGCGTCCTCCTCACAGTGTTCAGCTAAAGCTACAAGTTAGTGTAGTGTGACCTTTGCACAGTGTTTAGCTAAAGCTACCTGTAGAAGGTTGGTGGTGTTTTCCTGATCATATTACTACCACAGGCAGCTAAAGTATTTACACGTTAGTGTAGTGTGACCTCTACACAGTGTTCAGCTAAAGCTACCTGTAGAAGGTTGGTGGTGTTTTCCTGATCCTATCACTACCACAGTCAGCTAAATAAGCTAAAAGTTAGTTCTTTGTGAGCTCTGCACAGTGTTCACCTAAAGCTACCTGTAGAAGGTTGGTGTTGTATTCCTGATCCTATCACTACTGGAGGCAGCTACATTATTTTAATGTTAGTGTAGTGCGTCCTCTGCACAGTATTCAGCTAAAGCTATCTGTAGAAGATTGGTGGTGTTTTCCTTTTCCTATCACTACCGTAGGCAGCTACATTATTTACACGTTAGTGTAGTGTGACCCCTGCACAGTGTTCAGCTAAAGCCACCTGTAGAAGGTTAGTGGTGTTTTCCTGATCCCATCACTACCGCAGGCAGCTACATTATTTACACTTTAGTCTAGTGGGACCTCTGTACAGTGTTCACCTACAGCTATCTGTAGAAGGTTGGTTGTGTTTTCGTGATCCTATCACTACCGCAGGTAGCTACATTATTTACACGTTAGTCTAGTGCGACCTCTGCACAAGTTAGTTTTTTGCGAGCTCTGCACAGTGTTCACCTAAAGCTACCTGTAGAAGGTTGGTGGTGTTTTCCTGATTCTATCACTACCGCAGGCAGCTACATTATTTTAATGTAAGTGTAGTGCGTCCTCTGCACAGTGTTCAGCTAAAGCTACCTGTAGAAGTTTGGTGGTGTTTTCCTGATCCTATCACTACCGCAGGCAGCTAAATTATTTACACATTATTTTAGTGTGACCTCTGCACAGTGTTCAGCTAAAGATACAAGTTAGTGTAGTGCATGCTCTGAACAGTGTTAATCTAAAGCTACAAGTTAGTGTAGTGTGTCCTCTGAACAGTGTTCAGCTAAAGCTACAAGTTATTTTAGTGCGACCTCTGCACAGTGTTCAGCTAAAGCTACAAGTTAGTGTAGTGCATGCTCTGAACAGTATTCAGCTAAAGCTACAAGTTAGTGTAGTGCGTCCTCTGAACATTGTTCATCTAAAGCTACAAGTTAGTGTAGTGTGTCCTCCTCACAGTGTTCAGCTAAAGCTACAGGTTAGTTTAGTGTGACCTCTGCACAGTGTTCAGCTAAAGCTACAAGTTATTTTAGTGCGACCTCTGCACAGTGTTCAGCTAAAGCTACAAGTTAGTGTAGTGCATGCTCTGCACAGTATTCAGCTAAAGCTACAAGTTAGTGTAGTGCGTCCTCTGAACAGTGTTCAGCTAAAGCTACAAGTTATTTTAGTGTGACCTCTGCACAGTGTTCAGCTAAAGCTACAAGTTAGTGCAGTGCGTGCTCTGGACATTGTTCATCTAAAGCTACAAGTTAGTGTAGTGTGTCCTCTGAACAGTGTTCATCTAAAGCTACAAGTTAGTTTAGTGTGAACTCTGCACAGTGTTCAGCTAAAGCTACAAGTTAGTGTAGTGCCTCCTCCTCACAGTGTTCAGCAAAAATTAAAAGTTAGTGTAGTGCAACCTCTACACAGTGTTCAGCTAAAGCTACGAGTTAGTGTAGTGCGTGCTCTGAACAGTGTTCATCTAAAGCTACAAGTTAGTGTAGTGTGTCCTCTGAACAGTGTTCATCGAAAGCTACAAGTTAGTGTAGTGCGTCCTCTGAACAGTGTTCATCTAAATCTACAAGTTAGTGTAGTGCATCCTCCTCACTGTGTTCAGCTAAAGCTACATGTTAGTGTAGTGCGACCTCTGCAAAGTGTTCATCTAAAGCTACAAGTTAGTGTAGTGCATCCTCCTCACAGTGTTCAGCTAAAGCTACAAGTTAGTGTAGTGCGTCCTCCTCGCAGTGTTAAGCTAAAACTACAAGTTAGTGTAGTGCGACCTCTGCACAGTGTTCAGCTAAAGCTACAAGTTATTTTAGTGTGACCTCTGCACAGTGTTCAGCTAAAGCAACAAGTTAGTGTAGTGCGTGCTCTGAACAGTGTTCATATAAAGCTACAAGTTAGTGTAGTGTGTCCTCCTCACAGTGTTCAGCTAAAGCTACAGGTTAGTTTAGTGTGACCTCTGCACAGTGTTCAGCTAAAGCTACAAATTATTTTAGTGCGACCTCTGCACAGTGTTCAGCTAAAGCTACAAGTTAGTGTAGTGCATGCTCTGAACAGTATTCAGCTAAAGCTACAAGATAGTGTAGTGCGTCCTCTGAACAGTGTTCATCTAAAGCTACAAGTTAGTGTAGTGCGTCCTCCTCACAGTGTTCAGCTAAAGCTACAAGTTAGTGTAGTGCGTCCTCCTCACAGTGTTCAGCTAAAGCTACAGGTTAGTTTAGTGTGACCTCTGCACAGTGTTCAGCTAAAGCTACAAGTTAGTGTAGTTCCTCCTCCTCACAGTGTTCAGCTAATACTAAAAGTTAGTGTAGTGCGACCTCTGCAAAGTGTTTAGCTAAAGCTACAAGTTAGTGTAGTGCATCCTCCTCACAGTGTTCAGCTAAAGCTACAAGTTAGTGTAGTGCGTCCTCCTCACAGTGTTCAGTTAAAACTACAAGTTAGTGTAGTGTGACCTCTGTACAGTGTTCAGCTAAAGCTACAAGTTAGTGTAGTGCGTGCTCTGGACATTGTTCATCTAAAGCTACAAGTTAGTGTAGTGTGTCCTCTGAACAGTGTTCATCTAAAGCTACAAGTTAGTGTAGTGCGTCCTCCTCACAGTGTTCATCTAAAGCTACAAGTTAGTTTAGTGTGAACTCTGCACAGTGTTCAGCTAAAGCTACAAGTTAGTGTAGTGCGTCCTCCTCACAGTGTTCAGCAAAAATTAAAAGTTAGTGTAGTGCGACCTCTACACAGTGTTCAGCTAAAGCTACGAGTTAGTGTAGTGCGTGCTCTGAACAGTGTTCATCTAAAGCTACAAGTTAGTGTAGTGAGTCCTCTGAACAGTGTTCATCGAAAGCTACAAGTTAGTGTAGTGCGTCCTCTGAACAGTGTTCATCTAAATCTACAAGTTAGTGTACTGCGTCCTCCTCACTGTGTTCAGCTAAAGCTACATGTTAGTGTAGTGCGACCTCTGCAAAGTGTTCATCTAAAGCTACAAGTTAGTGTAGTGCATCCTCCTCACAGTGTTCAGCTAAAGCTACAAGTTAGTGTAGTGCGTCCTCCTCACAGTGTTCAGCTAAAACTACAAGTTAGTGTAGTGCGACCTCTGCACAGTGTTCAGCTAAAGCTACAAGTTATTTTAGTGTGACCTCTGCACAGTGTTCAGCTAAAGCAACAAGTTAGTGTAGTGCGTGCTCTGAACAGTGTTCATATTAAGCTACAAGTTAGTGTAGTGTGTCCTCCTCACAGTGTTCAGCTAAAGCTACAGGTTAGTTTAGTGTGACCTCTGCACAGTGTTCAGCTAAAGCTACAAGTTATTTTAGTGTGACCTCTGCACAGTGTTCAGCTAAAGCTACAAGTTAGTGTAGTGCATGCTCTGAACAGTATTCAGCTAAAGCTACAAGATAGTGTAGTGCGTCCTCTGAACAGTGTTCATCTAAAGCTACAAGTTAGTGTAGTGCGTCCTCCTCACCGTGTTCAGCTAAAGCTACAAGTTAGTGTAGTGCGTCCTCCTCACAGTGTTCAGCTAAAGCTACAGGTTAGTTTAGTGTGACCTCTGCACAGTGTTCAGCTAAAGCTACAAGTTAGTGTAGTGCCTCCTCCTCACAGTGTTCAGCTAATACTAAAAGTTAGTGTAGTGCGACCTCTGCAAAGTGTTCAGCTAAAGCTACAAGTTAGTGTAGTGCATCCTCCTCACAGTGTTCAGCTAAAGCTACAAGTTAGTGTAGTGCGTCCTCCTCACAGTGTTCAGTTAAAACTACAAGTTAGTGTAGTGTGACCTCTGTACAGTGTTCAGCTAAAGCTACAAGTTAGTGTAGTGCGTGCTCTGAACAGTGTTCATCTAAAGCTACAAGTTAGTGTAGTGCGTCCTCTGAACAGTGTTCATCTAAAGCTACAAGTTAGTGTAGTGCGTCCTCCTCACAGTGTTCAGCTAAAGCTACAGGTTAGTTTAGTGTGGCCTCTGCACAGTGTTCAGCTAAAGCTACAAGTTAGTGTAGTGCGTCCTCCTCACAGTGTTCAGCTAAAACTACAAGTTAGTGTAGTGCAACGTCTGCATAGTGTTCAGCTAAAGCTACAAGTTAGTGTAGTGCGTCCTCTGAACAGTGTTCGTCTAAATCTACAAGTTAGTGTAGTGCGTCCTCCTCACAGTGTTCAGCTAAAGCTACAAGTTAGTGTAGCGTGACCTCTGCAAAGTGTTCATCTAAAGCTACAAGTTAGTGTAGTGCATCCTCCTCACAGTGTTCAGCTAAAGCTACTAGTTAGTGTAGTGCGTCCTCCTCACAGTGTTCAGCTAAAACTACAAGTTAGTGTAGTGCGACCTCTGCAAAGTGTTCATCTAAAGCTACAAGTTAGTGTAGTGCATCCTCCTCACAGTGTTCAGCTAAAGCTACAAGTTAGTGTAGTGCATCCTCCTCACAGTGTTCAGCTAAAACTACAAGTTAGTGTAATGCGACCTCTGCACAGTGTTCAGCTAAAGCTACAAGTTATTTTAGTGTGACCTCTGCACAGTGTTCAGCTAAAGCAACAAGTTAGTGTAGTGCGTGCTCTGAACAGTGTTCATATAAAGCTACAAGTTAGTGTAGTGCGTCCTCCTCACAGTGTTCAGCTAAAGCTACAGGTTAGTTTAGTGTGACCTCTGCACAGTGTTCAGCTAAAGCTACAAGTTAGTGTAGTGCGTCCTCCTCGCAGTGTTCAGCTAAAGCTACAAGTTATTTTAGTGTGACCTCTGCAGTGTTCAGCTAATGCAACAAGTTAGTGTAGTGCGTGCTCTGAACAGTGTTCATATAATGCTACAAGTTAGTGTAGTGTGTCCTCCTCACAGTGTTCAGCTAAAGCTACAGGTTAGTTTAGTGTGACCTCTGCACAGTGTTCAGCTAAAGCTACAAGTTATTTTAGTGCGACCTCTGCACAGTGTTCAGCTAAAGCTACAAGTTAGTGTAGTGCATGCTCTGAACAGTATTCAGCTAAAGCTACAAGATAGTGTAGTGCGTCCTCTGAACAGTGTTCATCTAAAGCTACAAGTTAGTGTAGTGCGTCCTCCTCACAGTGTTCAGCTAAAGCTACAAGTTAGTGTAGTGCGTCCTCCTCACAGTGTTCAGCTAAAGCTACAGGTTAGTTTAGTGTGACCTCTGCACAGTGTTCAGCTAAAGCTACAAGTTAGTGTAGTGCCTCCTCCTCACAGTGTTCAGCTAATACTAAAAGTTAGTGTAGTGCGACCTCTGCAAAGTGTTCAGCTAAAGCTACAAGTTAGTGTAGTGCATCCTCCTCACAGTGTTCAGCTAAAGCTACAAGTTAGTGTAGTGCGTCCTCCTCACAGTGTTCAGTTAAAACTACAAGTTAGTGTAGTGTGACCTCTGTACAGTGTTCAGCTAAAGCTACAAGTTAGTGTAGTGCGTGCTCTGAACAGTGTTCATCTAAAGCTACAAGTTAGTGTAGTGCGTCCTCTGAACAGTGTTCATCTAAAGCTACAAGTTAGTGTAGTGCGTCCTCCTCACAGTGTTCAGCTAAAGCTACAGGTTAGTTTAGTGTGACCTCTGCACAGTGTTCAGCTAAAGCTACAAGTTAGTGTAGTGCGTCCTCCTCACAGTGTTCAGCTAAAACTACAAGTTAGTGTAGTGCAACGTCTGCATAGTGTTCAGCTAAAGCTACAAGTTAGTGTAGTGCGTCCTCTGAACAGTGTTCGTCTAAATCTACAAGTTAGTGTAGTGCGTCCTCCTCACAGTGTTCAGCTAAAGCTACAAGTTAGTGTAGCGTGACCTCTGCAAAGTGTTCATCTAAAGCTACAAGTTAGTGTAGTGCATCCTCCTCACAGTGTTCAGCTAAAGCTACTGTTAGGTACCTGGTAGTAGAGCCTGACTTTGTAGGAGAAGACCTCTCATACAACGCTGGTTCAGGAGTCACTGGAGTGGGAACAGTGATCTCCTGAGCACAGTGGGGTAGGAGTGCCTGTAGAGCGGAGTCTCTGGAGCTGAAGAGAGGAGAGATCCCACAGGGATGGCTGGACTGCAGATCTGGTAGACACTGGAGACAGCACGCAGGAACACTTGTAGATGCAGAGATCACTGGAGCTGAAGCTAAAGGTGCAACAGCAAGGACAACAGCAGGCACAAGCAGGGTCAGACGGTCCGGGTCAGCACGGATATGAAGCAGGCGAAGACAGCAGGCAGAGGCAGAGTCGGTAGGCAGGCAAGGACTGGCAACGGTATCAGGCAGGTAGCAGAAGAGTAGTCGGGCAAGCCGGGTCGGATAGGAGCGGAACGGGTAGTCAAACAAGCCGGGTCAGATAGGTAACAGCAATCAGGTTCAGGTTTACACGAATCACAAGCTGAGACGAAGCAGCAATGTGCCAGAGGCACAGGGGGATTTTTATGTGCACTTTGGCGCCAAACCGGCGCTATCGCGAACGCGCGCACGCCCGTACGCGCGCACGTGCACACGCGCGCACGCCCGAGCGCCGCGTACCCGCGCGCGCCCTAGCGCCGCGCTGACGCCCGGGAACACCACAATCTTGCCGAGAAGTGTGTAATGGAGCGCGCCGGCGCATAGGCGCGCGCCGACGCCCAGGTCCGGTGCCGGTGATACCCTGACATTGCCCCCCCCCAAGGGGCAACCTCCGGGTGCCCAAAAGCCTTTTTTCAGGATGGTTAGCAAAATAGGCTCGAACTAGGCGCCTAGCATGCACATTACTATCAGGTTCCCATGAATTATTTTCTGGGCCGTAGCCCTTCCATTTGATCAGGAACTGGATCTGCCCTTGTCTTCTCCTGCAATCGAGGATAGCCTCAACTTCAAATTCCTCGTTACCATCAATCACAATGGGTTCAGGAGGTCTAGTTCCTCTACCAGGAAAGGGATCAGGTACAGCAGGTTTGAGCAAAGACACATGAAACACGGGATGAATTTTAAGAGAGTCAGGCAGAGTCAGTTCATACGAAACTTCATTAATTTTCCTTCTAACCGGAAAAGGTCCCATAAACCTAGGTGCCAACTTCTTAGAGGGACAAGCTAGTTTGATATTATTTGTAGAAAGCCATACCTGATCGCCCGGTTGAAGCTTCAATTCCCCTCTTCTCCTTTGGTCAAAGATCCTCTTGCTGTCCGCCTGAGCCTTGGATATTGCTTCCTGCAACATCTGGTTGTTATGATTGATGAAGTCTACCGTACTCTGTACTGCTGGAACTGAGGACTCTGGAAGGAAATCGGGTAAAAAGGTTAGATGGAAACCATAATTAGCGAAAAAGGGAGATTGACCGGTGGCTGAGTGCTTGGCGTTATTGTAGGCAAATTCTGCCAATGGCAGTAAGGATACCCAATCATCTTGAGAAAAGGAAGTAAAACATCTGATATACTGTTCAAGAGTCTGATTGGTCCTCTCTGTCTGACCGTTGGTCTGAGGGTGATAGGCCGATGACAAAGCCAACTTGATCTTTAAGGACTCACACAGGGCTCTCCAGAAGCGTGAGGTAAATTGTACCCCTCTGTCAGAGGTTATGTTTACGGGGATTCCGTGGAGTCTGATAATCTCCTTGATGAAGATGTGAGCTGTTTCAATAGCTGACGGAGTTCCTTTTAATGGAAGAAAATGGGCCATTTTGGTAAAACGGTCAACTACCACAAAAATAGCAGAACACCCCTCAGAACATGGAAGCTCTACAATAAAGTCCATGGATATCATTTTCCAAGGCCTATCGGGTACTGGTAAGGGTTTTAACAGGCCCCAAGCTCGACTCCTGGAAGTTTTATTCTGGGTACAGATAGGACAGGAGCTAACATACTTCTCGCAAAAGTCCTTTAAATTGGGCCACCAGAAGGTACGTTGTACCAGTTCCAAGGTTTTTCGAACCCCAAAGTGACCTGCCAGTGGGTGATCGTGAAGAAGTGCTAAGACCTTGACCCGAACCTCCTCTGGAACAAAGATTTGACTCCCTTTCCAAAACAATCCGTCCTTGTTACTTAAGGTAATCCCTGTGGGTCTGGCTGATTCAGAGGATGCTTCCTTGATCTGGGAGAGGAGATCAGTTTGTATGAGCAGAAAATTGTTTGCAGGTAAAATGGTATCCGGAGCAGACGAGTCTTTTGGGTTGTCATGCATACGTGATAATGCGTCTGGTTTGACATTTTTTGAACCTGGCCGATAAGTAATGTGGAAGGAAAAGCGTGAGAAAAACAGCGCCCAGCGGGCTTGTCGGGGTCTTAGCCTTTTAGCAGATCGTAAATATTCTAGGTTTTTGTGATCAGTATAAATTAGTACCGGATGCATAGCTCCCTCCAGCAGGTACCTCCACTCTTCTAATGCAGTTTTGATGGCAAGGAGTTCCCGGTCTCCAACATCATAGTTCCTCTCCGCGGAGGAAAGTTTTCGGGAGAAAAACCCTACAGGATGCATATCGTTTTTACTGCCCCTTCGTTGAGAGAGTATCGCACCGACCGCTATTTCAGAAGCGTCCACTTCCAAAATAAATGGCAAGGATGGTTCAGGGTGACTGAGGATTGGTGCTGAAGTGAAAAGTCTCTTGAGATTCTCAAAAGCCTCTTGGGCTAGGTGATTCCAGGAAAAACGGGTATTCTGTTTGGTTAGTTGTGTGATTGGTGCGATTATTGCAGAAAAACCCCTGATGAATTTTCTGTAGAAATTTGCGAACCCGATGAATCGTTGAACCCCCTTCTTGTCTAGGGGTACCGGCCAATCCAGAACAGCAGAAACCTTCTGTGGATCCATCCTGATGCCAGTTGAGGAGATTATCAAGCCCAAGAACTGAATGCTTTCTTGCTCAAACTCGCATTTCTCCGCTTTTGCATAAAGTCTGTGTAAGCGGAGACGACTCAACACTTGGCAAACATGTTTTCGATGGAGATCCAGGGATTCTGAAAAGATCAAAATATCATCTAGATATGCAATCACAAACAGGTCTAGGAAGTCTCTAAGCACATCATTAATCAGGTGTTGGAAAGTCGCAGGGGCATTGCAGAGTCCAAAAGGCATGACTAAATATTCATAATGCCCGAATCGGGTCTGAAAAGCTGTTTTCCACTCATGCCCAGCCCGAATGCGGATCAGATTATAGGCCCCTCTTAGATCAAGCTTGGTGAAAATGACGGCAGTCCATAATTTCTGAAACAGTTCGGGTATCAAAGGTAGGGGATACCGATTCTTAACCGTGATCTTATTCAGTTCTCGGTAGTCAATACACGGGCGGAGAGATTTGTCTTTTTTAGCAACAAAGAATATTCCCGCACCTGCTGGGGAGGTGGAATGGCGAATGAATCCCTTGGCCAAGTTTTCATCTATGTAAGACTTCAGCACTTCTTGTTCTTTCTCGGATAGAGGGAAGATGCGTCCGAAGGGAATTTCGGATCCTGGCAGCAATTCGATGGGGCAATCGTAGGGGCGATGAGGTGGAAGAGAATCTGCCCCCTTCTTGCTAAAGACGTCAATGTAGTCATGATAATGTTTGGGAATGGCCTGACAATTTTTCTGGTCGGAGTCCAGGCAAAGCAAGGTAGCTTGGGAATCCAGGTCTTCTGCCAAACAGTGTTCCTGGCAGTAAGATGACAGGAATTTCACTTCTCCAGAGGCCCAATGGATGTGTGGGTTGTGAGCCCGTAGCCAGGGGATGCCCAGGATAATGGGGAACATAGGGGAGGAAATGGCATCCAGGATCAGCAATTCCTTATGCAGAGAGTCAATTGTAGTGGATAATGGCTGAGTCTCTTGTGTCACTTGTCCAGATCTGATACGGGAGCCATCGGCAAGAAAGACAGAAAGTCCATGGGTCTTGGTCTGCAAAGGGATGTTATGCTGTTTAGCAAAGTTTAAGTCTATAAAGCAGCTGCATGCCCCGGAGTCAATAATTGCGTTGACTTGGAGTGTCCTTTCTTGAAGCTGTAATGAGAGAAGAATGGCAAGGTGGGTGGAATTGGTAGATAAAGCAGAAAAACTGTTATGTATAGGAGATGGACACTTACTCATTCTAACTGGGCAATTATGGACGAAATGCCCATTCCCACCACAGTAAAGGCACAGATTTAATTGCCGACGTCGGGCACGTTCTTCAGGGGACAGAGCGGGTCGCATCACACCCAGTTGCATTGGTTCAGAGGTATCTGGTGTGGTATTGACTGAATTAGGACTGGAAGCCGGGGAGTAGCGTGTTGCAGGCATCGGAGCTCGGGCTGTCATCCAGGTCGGATGGTTGGGTTGAACTGATCGTTCAGATCGTCGTTCTCGGAGGCGACGATCGATTTGAATGGTTAGGGTGATCAAGGCCTCTAAGGTATCTGGAATGCCTACACGAGCAAGTTCGTCTTTCAAGCTTTCAGACAGTTCGTACTGTTAGGTACCTGGTAGTAGAGCCTGACTTTGTAGGAGAAGACCTCTCATACAACGCTGGTTCAGGAGTCACTGGAGTGGGAACAGTGATCTCCTGAGCACAGTGGGGTAGGAGTGCCTGTAGAGCGGAGTCTCTGGAGCTGAAGAGAGGAGAGATCCCACAGGGATGGCTGGACTGCAGATCTGGTAGACACTGGAGACAGCACGCAGGAACACTTGTAGATGCAGAGATCACTGGAGCTGAAGCTAAAGGTGCAACAGCAAGGACAACAGCAGGCACAAGCAGGGTCAGACGGTCCGGGTCAGCACGGATATGAAGCAGGCGAAGACAGCAGGCAGAGGCAGAGTCGGTAGGCAGGCAAGGACTGGCAACGGTATCAGGCAGGTAGCAGAAGAGTAGTCGGGCAAGCCGGGTCGGATAGGAGCGGAACGGGTAGTCAAACAAGCCGGGTCAGATAGGTAACAGCAATCAGGTTCAGGTTTACACGAATCACAAGCTGAGATGAAGCAGCAATGTGCCAGAGGCACAGGGGGATTTTTATGTGCACTTTGGCGCCAAACCGGCGCTATCGCGAACGCGCGCACGCCCGTACGCGCGCACGTGCACATGCGCGCACGCCCGAGCGCCGCGTACCCACGCGCGCCCTAGCGCCGCGCTGACGCCCGGGAACACCACAATCTTGCCGAGAAGTGTGTAATGGAGCGCGCCGGCGCATAGGCGCGCGCCGACGCCCAGGTCCGGTGCCGGTGATACCCTGACAGCTACTAGTTAGTGTAGTGCGTCCTCCTCACAGTGTTCAGCTAAAACTACAAGTTAGTGTAGTGCGACCTCTGCAAAGTGTTCATCTAAAGCTACAAGTTAGTGTAGTGCATCCTCCTCACAGTGTTCAGCTAAAGCTACAAGTTAGTGTAGTGCGTCCTCCTCACAGTGTTCAGCTAAAACTACAAGTTAGTGTAATGCGACCTCTGCACAGTGTTCAGCTAAAGCTACAAGTTATTTTAGTGTGACCTCTGCACAGTGTTCAGCTAAAGCAACAAGTTAGTGTAGTGCGTGCTCTGAACAGTGTTCATATAAAGCTACAAGTTAGTGTAGTGCGTCCTCCTCACAGTTTTCAGCTAAAGCTACAGGTTAGTTTAGTGTGACCTCTGCACAGTGTTATGCTAAAGCTACAAGTTAGTGTAGTGCATCCTCCTCGCAGTGTTCAGCTAAAGCTACAAGTTAGTGTAGTGCGACCTTTGCACAGTGTTCAGCTAAAGCTATCTGTAGAAGGTTGGTGGTGTTTTCCTGATCCTATCACTACTGCAGGCAGCTAAAGTATTTACACGTTAGTGTAGTGCGACCTCTGCACAGTGTTCAGCTAAAGCTACCTGTAGAAGGTTGGTGGTGTTTTCCTGATCCTATCACTACCACAGGCAGCTAAATAAGCTACAAGTTAGTTTTTTGCGAGCTCTGCACAGTGCTCACCTAAAGCTACCTGTAGAAGGTTAATGGTGTTTTCCTGATCCTCTCACTACTGCAGGCAGCTATATTATTTTAATGTTAGTGTAGTGCGTCCTCTGCACAGTGTTCAGCTAAAGCTATCTGTAGAAGATTGGTGGTGTTTTCCCTAATCCTATCACTACCGTAGGCAGCTAAAGTATTTACACGTTAGTGTAGTGCGACCTCTGCACTCTTCAGCCAAAACTACCTGTAGAAGGTTGGTGGTGTTTTCCTGATCATATTACTACCGCAGGCAGCTAAATTATTTACACGTTAGTGTAGTGCGACCTCTGCACTGTTCAGCTAAAGCTACCTGTACAAGTTTGGTGGTGTTTTCCTGATCCTATCACTATCGCAGGCAGCTAAATTATTCACACGTTAGTGTAGTGTGACCTCTGCACAGTGTTCAGCTAAAGCTACCTGTAGAAGGTTGGTGGTGTTCTCATACTGTAGGCAGGCAGTTGATTTTGCTAGCTGCAGTATCAGTATATAGATATATATATAAATATATATATATATATATATATCTCTATATATATAGATATATATATCTATATATATATATATATATACCAGCTTAGTGCAGCTACAGGCCATTAGTATGTCTGGAAGGCCAACAAGGAGCGGCAGACAGTCACAAGCCAATAAAAGAGGGCAAGCAGGCTTTGTGTTTAGAGGCAACGGTGCTGGTCGTGGAGACGGTGCATCCTCATCAGCACGTGGCCGTGGGACAGGCTTGGCCTTTTTTTCGGCAGCTGGCCGTGTTGAGCAACAACATGCAGAAGACTTGGTCGAGTGGATGACCAAGCCATCCTCATCCTCTCTCACCCATGCTTACTGTACTTTGTCCTGCAAAGCAGCTGCCATCACGGCCTCTTCCCTCGGCTCAATGGCATTAGTGACTCCTTCCCTAGCCCCACCATGTCCTCCTGAGGAGTCCCTCAAACTGTTTAACCACAGTGTTGGTTACATGCTCCAGGAGGATTCCCAGCGTTTAGAAGGCTCTGATGATGATACTTTGCTAGATGAAGGCAGTAACGTGAGCACGGATAGAGGGGGTGCCCAAAAAGGACAGGAATCTGGCAGTCATGCTCCCCCTGCTGCAGCATACTGCCAGGTTTGCTCCAGTGATGAGGAGGGAGGGGATGATGAGGTCACTGACTCAACGTGGGTGCCTGATAGGAGAGAGGAGGAGGAGGCACATCACCAACGAGGCAGGATGCCCTCCAGGGGCCAGCCTAAGGGCAGCACACTGACTGCATCACACCGCAAAGCTCCGCATGTGCAGGGTACTGCTGTCTCTGCGCGTTATTCCAAAAGTTCTTTGGTGTTTGCCTTTTTTGAGATGAGTGCATCAGATCGCACCGCGGCTATTTGCAACATATGTCTTAAGCGTATCTCGTGTGGTCAAAACATCTCCCGCTTGGGCACCACATGCTTGACCAGACATATGTTGACCTGCCATGCAGTTCGTTGGCAAGCATATCTAAAAGACCCACACCAAAGAACAAAGAGGACCTCTCCTTGCTCCTCATCAGCTGAGATCTCCAACCCCACTATACCTTCAGTCCTCTCTGAGACCTGCACTGAGAGGAATGAAGGTGTAGAATTAGGTGTGTCACAGCCAAGTACTTGTGGGCAATCTGCATTTGGTACACCGACGTCAGATTGTACCAGGCAAATTTCCCTGCCCCAGCTGCTGCACCGCCGAAAGAAGTTCGCTCCCAGCCATCCACATGCCCAGCGGTTAAATGCTAGCTTGGCAAAATTGCTAGCACTTCAACTGCTATCTTTTCAGTTGGTAGACTCTGCCCCCTTCCGTGAGTTTGTGGAATGTGCGGTTCCTCAGTGGCAGGTACCCAAATGCCACTTTTTCTCACGGCTCTCTACCGGCATGTGGAAGGCAATGTCTTGGCCTCGCTGGACAGGGCGGTCAGTGGTAAGGTGCATATCACCGCTGACTCATGGTCCAGCAGGCATGGACAGGAATGTTACCTAAGTTTAACGGCGCATTGGGTCACTCTGCTAACAGCTGGGAAGGATGCAGGACAAGGTGCAGTAGTGTTGGAGGTTGTTCCGCCACCACGCCTCCAAAATGCCACTATTAATGATTGTGACACACCTCTCTCCTCCACCCCCTCCTCTTCTTCTTTACCCATGGCCTCTTCCTGTGCTTTGTCCTCGGAACCAGCGGTGCTCCGTAGGCATTCAAGGTAATACGCAAGTACGCAGGCCAAAAGATGCCATGCGGTGCTTGAGCTGGTGTGCTTGGGGGACAGGAGCCACACTGGGGCAGAGGTTCTGTCAGCTCTGCAGGGGCAGGTTCAGAGGTGGTTGATGCCACGCCAACTTAAGGCAGGAATGGTGGTTTGCGATAATGGCACCAACCTCCTCTCCGCCCTCCGACAGGGACAACTGACCCATAAGCCCTGTTTGGCTCACGTCCTTAACTTGGTGGTGCAGCGGTTCTTGGGCAGGTACCCGGGCTTACAGGATGTCCTGAGGCAGGCCAGGAAAGTCTGTGTGCATTTCCGCCGGTCATATAATGCCAGTGCTCGGCTGACGGACCTCCAAAAGGAGTTTAACCTGCCCAAGAACCGCCTAATCTGTGACATGCCCACCAGGTGGAACTCAACGTTGGCCATGCTGCAGCAGCTGCACATGCAGCAGAGGGCCATCAATGAGTACCTGTGCGACTATGGCACCAAGACAGGGTCAGGGGAGCTTGTTTTTTTTTCCCATGCCAGTGGTCCATGATCAGGGATGCATGCACTGTCCTGTCATTATTTGAGGAGGCCACGAGGATGGTGAGCAGTGACAGTGCATGCATCAGTGACACTGTACCCCTTGTCCACCTGTTGGAGCACACGCTGCATTGAATAATGGACAGGGCACTTGAGGCAGAACAGAGGCAGGAAGAGGAGGACTTCCTTAGCTCTCAAGGCCCCCTTTATCCAGACAGTGTTCCTGCGTGCCCGCCGATCACACAGGAAGAGGAGGAGGAGGAGGAGGAGGAAGATTGTGTTAGTATGGAGGTGGAGCCTGGCACTCAGCATCAGCAGCAGTCTTTAAGGGATCAGTCCCAAGAAACACATGGACTTGTACATGGCTGGGAGGAGGTGGCTGTGGACCATGTCGTCCTTAGTGACCCAGAGGACTCCGGACCGAATGCCTCAGCAAACCTACGCTGAATGGCCTCCCTGATCCTGCAAAGCCTGCGTAAGGATCCTCGTATTCGTGGTATCAAGGAGAAGGACCAATACTGGCTGGCAACCCTCCTTGATCCACATTACAAGGGTAAGGTTGCAGACCTTATCTTACCATCGCAGAGGGAGCAGAGGATGAAACATCTTCGGGAGGCCTTGCAGAAAGGTCTGTGCAATGCGTTCCCAGAGACTGGGAGGTTACAAACTCCTGTTTCTGGACAACGTGTTGCTGAGGCTTCGGTCAGTCAAAGAAGGAGCGGTGGAGAAGGTGGCCGTCTGACCGATGCGTTCAGACAATTTTTTGGTCCGCAGCCCCAAGGTAAGATCAGTTCCAGCAACCATCGCCAGCGTCTGTTTTACCTGGTGCAGGAATACCTACGGGCAAGATCTGACTTGGACACCTTTCCCACCGAAAATCCTCTGGGTTACTGGGTCTTGAGGATGGATCACTGGCCAGAGCTTGCACAGTATGCAATTGAGCTACTGGCCTGTCCTGCATCCAGCGTTCTTTCGGAACGCACATTCAGTGCTGCTGGAGGCTTTGTAACGATCACAGGGTGCGTCTGTCCAGCGACTCGGTCGATCGACTGACCTTCATAAAAACTAATCAGTCTTGGATCACCACCACCTACCAAGCACCTGATGCTGATGTAACCGAATATTTTTTTTTGAAATCTCAGATCCCTTCAAAGACTGCCTATGCTGATGCTGAGTGACTATCCTGTTATGCTGAGTAATTATCCTCTTCCTCCTCAATGATCATGCTGATAGCTTGTAAGAACATTTTTGGTTCTGGGCGCTGCCACCAGTGCCTAAGGCCCAATTTTTAAGCCCCTATTTAACAAGGGCATGTAATTACAATTTTTGATGCAATACTTTGCAGCAGGGCTCATTCCTGCGTTCCAACTAGAGTATCTGTGAGGAGTTGCAGTGTTATGGCACCAGCACCAGTGCCTAAGGCCCAATTTTTCAGCCCCTGTTTAACAGGGGTGTGTAATTACAATTTTTGATGCAATACTTTGCAGCAGGGCTCGTTCCTGCATTCCAACTAGAGTATCTGTGAGGGGTTGCCGTGTTGTGGCACCAGCACCAGTGCCTAAGGCCCAATTTTTCAGCCCCTGTTTAACAGGGGCGTGTAATTACAATTTTTGATGCAATACTTTGCCACAGGGCTCGTTCCTGCGTTCCAACTAAAGTATCTGTGAGGGGTTGCAGTGTTGTGGCACCAGCACCAGTGACTAAGGCCCAATTTTTCAGCCCCTGTTCAACAGGGGCATGTAATTACAATTCTAGATCCAATATTTCACAGCAGGGCCCGTTTCTGCACCCACCAAGATTAACTGTGAGGACTTACAGTGTTGTGCCACCAGCACCACCACCACCAAAGGCCCAATTTTTCTGGCCCTGTTCAACAGGGAGATAAGGGAGATTCACAGTGCAGTAAGTTCATGTGAAAAATCGCATTAATGCGATCAACAACTGGTATTATCAGAAGGACCTAGTGTGGAGGTTCCAACGTTCAGCCAAGATATTGGCGGAACCTCACTCATAGGACGCATTTTTATTTCTAACTTTATGCCTTTTTGGTAAGCCTCACCCATTATATTCAATATATTTTACTATATCTTTAATTTGACATCTATTGATATATTTAATGTGTATCAATACCATTCTTTTTATACTTTTTTCCCCCCTCTCTTTTTGAATCCATTTCACAGTTTCTTTGATCGCATTCATGCGATTTTTCACATGAACTTACTGCACTGTGAATCTCCCTTATGCAACATTGAGCGCCGTGATTTTGCATATAACCAGGGTATGTAATTGAGGCTGAGGTCCCCCTTGTTAAATAAAATTAAATGAATTTTCAATACTTATATGCTAAACTTCTCTTTCCAGGCGCCCTCTAATTCCCCTGTAGCCAAATACTGGGCTGAGTGTGACTCCTATCCCTAGTGTCTTGGTGGTGTCCCCCTTGCGTCTTGGAACCCGCATGATATGTTCTAGGTGTGGGGGGTGGGAAGATTGTGGGATATGGGTGGGCGGCAATTTGACCGCTTTGCGATGCGATGGCTTGCCTTCAGCACTACAAGATTATGTTGATCCAATAATGCATTTTTTCTTTATTATAGTGGTTTACTCTCTCCAGTACATTTATACATTCCCCTGATGAAGCCAATGTTTTGGCGAAACTAGTTGGGACAAAAGACTACGATCACCCCTCAACATCTTTGGTGACGGTCATTTATTTGAACTGTATCTTTGTTTTTCGCTTTGTATTTTTGTACCTTTTCACGTAAACATTTTAGATGTTTTTGTTATCGATAAAATAAATAAATGATTTTATATATATAAAAAATTGTTCCAATATTTTTGTTTTTTGGTGGCACCGCAATAATCCCATCATCCCCTTTCCCCCATTTTGAGATTTTTGATTCGGGATGAGGTGTCGTATCTAGTAGGACACACCACCCACCATCCAAATGTCACAGGGGTGATAACCCTTCCCTATGTTTTCAAAAAAGCTTAAAAACAGATTTTTTGGCTGGAGCTACACTTTAAAAATGTACCAGTTCAAAATTACAAACAGATTCTACTTAAAAACAAACCTACAGTCCCTGTCTTGTTTGCACTGCCTGTATACTGCTGTTCAGAGTATAAAGGGCCTGGGGGCCCCACGCCTTCCTTTTTTAAATTTTGGCGCGGGGTTCCCCTTAATATCCATATAGGACCCAAAGGGCCTAGTAATAGACTGGAGGGTACCCATGCCGTTTGTCTCACTGATTTTCATCCATATTGCCAGGACCCGACATTACATTAAAGCCGCAAGCAGTTTTAAATGACTTTTCTCTTTTAAAAATGTCATTTTGTGCAGGGACTGTTCTAAGCACGGCAAACACACGCCACATTACAGGCATACTATAGACACCCCCCAGGTACGATATTTAAAGGAATATTTCACTTTTTTTTTACTTTAAACATCATTAAAATCACTGCTCCCGAAAAAACGTCCATTTTTAAAAGTTTTTTTTGTATTGATACATGTTCCCTGGGGCAGGACCCGGGTCCCCAAACCCTTTTTAGGACAATACCATGCAAATTAGCCTTTAAAATTAGCACTTTTGATTTCGAACGTTCGAGTCCCATAGACGTCAATGGGGTTCTAACATTCGTGCAAATTTTCGGTCCGTTCACAGGTTCTAGTGCGAACCGAACCGGGGGTTGTTCGGCTCATCCCTAATGGTGAATTGGGTCAGTGGACCAATATGACCGCAACTCACTCTTTTTAGTTATGCCCATGTCGAGGGATAAATCCTGAAAGATCTTAAATTCAGAAACCGTAATTGGTTTCCAATCTCTGGCAAGGGAGGACTGGGGTTTAGCGGCGATGTATTGACCAGCATACAAATTGCTTTGGTCCACAATAGATCTATAGAGATCTTCAGTGAAAAACAGCAAATTAAAATCAAGTGACGTAAAATCAACTGTTTGCACCTGAATGCCGGGTTGGCCAGTGAATGGGGGAACGGGTGCTGCAGAAGTGGTGGGCTCCCAATTCGGATTGGCAAATTCTGCAGGAAAGACACTATGGGCACAACAGGCCTGTCTTTGTCTTCTTGGTGGCAGTGGGACACTACTTGTGCTTGCCACCTTGCCAGCTTGAACTGCACTTATGGGACTTGCCACATCCCCACGTGTTACTGCAGTGCTGGTTTGACTACGACCAGGGTGTACTAGGCTGCTGGTGCTTGCTAGTTCACCAGAAGGAATAGCGGCACTAGTACTTCTCTGCTCCATACCCTGCGGGTTCTTGCACCTCAACAGCAGAAGAAGAAGATCGGGGTCTGATATGCCTGACCTTGACAGGGACCACAACTCCGTCATCAGAGCTATCTGTCATGGAGCTGCTGTTGTCTACAGGATCGTATTCTGAGCCTGAATCTGACAGATGAGTGACTTCCTCTTCACTATCTGTCATGCTCAGAAACTTGTAGGCCTCTTCACTAGTGTACCTTTAATTTGCCATTTTGGGCTCTAAATTTACTGGGACACTAGTGAGACTCACAGGTAAAAAAGCTCCTAGGCTGTCAGCAACTGTATCAAAATGCTACCAAAAAAACTGTTAGCGATCGCAGGGATCAGGCCTGACTCTGCGAATGCAGCAGTTATATGTGTTGTGTTTTGTAAGTGACAGTGATCGATCGATACTGCACTTGGGTGGGCTGAGCTTGGCAGAGGGGCAAAACGCAGGTGCTAGCAGGTATCTGGGCTGATCCCGCTAACACTGCGTTTTTGGGAACCCTAAACTGCTGGGGACGCTATCAGATATTAATCCGTTCAGATACTATAACACTAAGGTAGGTGTATGCTGTGTGCATGGGTGTTAGCGGAACTGGCACTAATCTGACTCTGCCTGGGGTGACGCAAACCCTAACTGACCCTAAAACCTAAATATCACCCACCGGGCGATCAGGGGGTTAAACCTTTTTTGGGTAATAAACGGCGGGTATAAAAAACAAACTAACCAGCGTCATCCGTAGCACATATATGGTGATCACTGGTGAAAGGGTTAACTAGGGGGCAATCAGGGGGTTAAAACCTTTATTAGGTAGTATATGGGGGTATCTTACGCTATAAAAAGCTGATGGTAAACCTAAATATCTACCTGGCTAACTAGCGTCACCTGTGACACATACAGCGATCAGAAAAAAGATCTCTTAGTGACACTGGCGACATGGGGTGAAAGGGTTAACTGGGGGTAATCAAGGGGTTAAACCTTTATTGGGGGGTAGGGGGGTACCCTAAACCTAAAGGGGCCTACCACTAACTGCCCTAACACTTATTACAGTCACAAATGACACCAAATGCAGTGATCAGTAAAAAAATAAACATCGGGCCCCCCGCCCGCTGGGTAGCAGGGACATACAGGTACGCCCATATGCCTGCCCGTGCCATTCTGTCGAAGTACATCATTGTGCGGCAGTCAGCAACTGGTTAATAGCTCATATAAAGCTCAAAGTTAGGTAAGGGATATGGAATCTATGATAGTATCATTATTCAATATTAAAGAAATATGTGTTAATGATTTAACAATACAGCAGGAAAACCACTACAAATCTTATCAATTTTGTCTGACCCTTCAACTTGAATAAAATAAAATAAAAGTAAGGACATGCTGGAAGGGGTTAGAACTGATGGCTTAAAATACTTTTGTCTTTAGCTATAACTGTGGCATATACATTAGTAGCAGGTCCCATTGAAACAAGGAAGAGTGTCAAAACTTCTCTCTTATGCTGTGTTTAATAATTTGGTGATACACACATAATAAATAAATATATAATATAATAATAATAATAAAACAAATAATGAGAACCTTATAGACAAATGTTCTGGTAGCAAAACGTTCAATTCTTTAACTATCAATTGATTCTGCATCCCTGAGATAGCTTTCTATGTACCACATTAAGGTAATATTCTGTGGGAACTGGAAAATGCAATATTATTAAAGTGTAGTTAAAGCCCAAACATTTAGTCTTAGGTAGAGCAGGCAATTGTTAAAATCTCTGTCATTTTTTTTTAATTTCTGGGTCACTTTTTGTAGATTTCCCTCACGTCCTGTTTGCAGAAACAACAGAAAGGGAAAGGAGAAAGTTAATTATTTGTGAGTGGAAAAAGTGTCCCCATTGTATGATTTTTTCTCTATTCTTATTTTGGTGACAATTAAAAATTTTGGATTTTCTTTCCCCTTTAGTCCTGGTGACAGTAGTCACTAGGACAAATAGAGGGGGTGAATCTCACCAGTAGGGACACTGACATCAATTAAAACCTGATAGAATTTCTAAGACTTCCCTGTTTTTATTTTATTAAAAAAAAAAAAAATCTGATGCACTTGTTATACATATAAAGACAAGACTTTGAGATCCGCTGATATGGTTTATTTCCCACTAGAAAATTAGCCATATCCATATTTGATAGAATTCTTTACCACTATACACAACTGTGTTTGACTAGAACAAAGAGGTTAGTTTGCTTAAGAAGCACCTGACAGTATCACCTACCAGTGCACAACAGTGCCACCTACCAGTGCCCACCAGCGCCACCTATCAGTGCCCACAGTGCCACCTATCAATGCCCACAGTGCCACCCATCAATGCCACCAATCAGTGCCTCATCACCAGTGCTGCTTATCAATGTTACCGACAAGTGCCCATCAGTGCCACCTATCAGTGCCCATCAGTGCTTTCTATCAGTGCTACCTATCTGTGACACCTATCAGTGCCGCCCATCAGTGCCACCCATAAATGTCACCTATAAGGGCCCATCAGTGCCACCTCATCAGTTCCGCCTTATCATTGCCAATCAGTGCCACCTTATCTGTGCCTATCAGTGCAGGCTATCAGTGCCCATCAGTGCAGCCCATCGGTGCCCATCAGTGCAGCCTGTCAGTGCACATCAGTGCAGCCTCATCAGCGCATATCAATGAAGGAGAAAAATTACATGTTTTCAAAATTTTATAACAAACTATGAAAAATGTTTTGTTTTTTTTTTCAAAATGTTCTGTATTTTTTTTTTGTTTAGCAAAAAATAAAAACCCCAATAGTGATTAAATACCACCAAAAGAAAGCTCTATTTGTGTGAAAATAATTATAAAAATGTCATATGTGTACAGTGTAGCATGACCACGCAATTGTCATTCAAATTGTGAGAGCACCGAAAGCTGAAAATTGGTCTGGGCAGGAGGGGGGTTTAATTGCCCAGTAAACAAGTGATTAATAACAGAAGATGACTCCACCGCAAGGAAGGGGCAGTCATGATTTCTGACAGTGAAATCTTGCCACTATGGACCCTCAGGCATTTGAAAAAGCAGTGGTTGATTTAACCTACCGGCCTCCCCCAAGAACTAAAATACCTGTTTTGCGTAGACTGACCTTTTAAGCTTTCCTAATGTAAATTTAAGAAATCAATCATGATATATTATGTATAGGTCAAAGATGTATTTTAAAACAAAAAGAGAAAACAAAGTTTGTAACAAAATAAATACTCCTATGCAAATGAGTGAGTTAAATGTTATAGTCTTTACATTGATTACTCTTTACATATTGGATAGCATCATAAACATTAATATTTATACATTATAATGGTATTCCTTGGCATTTGAACACATACTTTCAGTCTGTTAAGTTGGCATCTATCCTATTCCTACATATATTTATTATGCATACTTCAAACAGAGACAGGACAATTCAAGGATCTGTGAGAAACTCACTGACAGCAAAATTATTTGCTAACATCCAGTGACAGCACAATGTACTGAGTTCTTAACACCTGACAAATAAAGAGAATGATGAGTTTAAAGCCTTGGAGCTGAAATGAGCTAAACAAGTCTCACATATGGACTGCTTCCAATATCTTTGGAATACATTTACAAATATCTGATATAAAAAAACATTAGTAAATTGTGTAAAATAAGCTGATAGAAGGTACAATAGGCAAACACACAGACTCACACTCGCACACCATGAATTTATATTATTACAATCATGCAGCCAGTACTAACTGTGCTCACTTACTTCCCTCTTTCCCCATCGTTAACTCTTCCTTTGTTTCTCATGCCTTACCTATATCTTTCCTCCCTTCCCCATGGTATTGGATATCAGAACCCACCAAATTATGCACCATTATTTTTTTTCAGGAATGCATATAATCTTCATCCAAAATATCTCTATTTTCACATTTGATTTTACTGGATTGTTTCTACAACACAAATACAAAAATACTGTTGACAAATATCTTTAATTTATTGCCTATTTAATATTTCTTATTTCTTTTTTTAGATTGTAATTTTGACTAACCAGGGTTCTCAATCATATTGTTTTGTGCATTTGTGTTTTATAATATAGGTAAAGTCTCTTGGTGAAAAAAAAATGCTATAGTTATGGGGAAACTAGGGTTTTTCAGCTTTTATAGTGTCCATTCATGATGGTACAATCTGTGTTAATTGCTTCTGATATATGAAGTAGCAATGAAAACTCTTGTCTGCTGTTTTTCTTAAGAAGCTTTGGGAGTAGAACATTTCTGAAAAGGAAAAACAATATCTCTCTACATGCAGGTAACATTATTAAAAGCAAACTAGTTTAAATAAAAAAACAGTACATTTTGAATATCTTTTTGTTTTTATTATTTGTTATCATTTGCAGCTGAAAATTAAATGCATGTCCACACAAAATGCAGTAGTCTCAGAGTGTTGGACAGTTCGTTAGACTGCTGGTTTTATTATGAATTACTGTATATAAATAAGCTTTATTTTGTTTTGAGTCATGCAATGAATGATTATAGGTGTGTGAATATAGTCTCTGATGCTGTGTGTCCATCAAATAATTTGTATTGGGTTACTCTCCCCCTATATGCATTAGATAGACCTGTGGTTCAGAAACAATGAATTGTTGCTGAAACACACACATAATTGATAGCATGTGAGTCATAAAATATTCTTTGAATTGTTTCAAAATCTGTTCATGACGATCCCAACAGAGCCTTTCATTGTTATACTTTGGTATAAGTGTAAGGATAAAATTATTTATCAATATTCGAAGGGCTTGACTAGATAGAGTAGCAGAAATAAATCAAATGTAGTATTCTTTTACTGTAGGTGCTTCTCAGACGCTTTGATCCAAATTTTAGTTATTTTGATTTGGTTTTTAGTCACTCTAGGAGTTTTATAAGCTGCTTTGAATAGCTTTGCCATTCACATTGATGTTGATTTACTAAAGAAGTAGAAGCTGCTCACAGAATAGTTGCAAAGTGCCTATTAAAATGATTCTAAAGCCAAAACTTTTTTTACCTTAATGTATTTCCTGCTTTAAGGTAAAACATTTTACATCTTGCTGTTCTCCCCCACTCCCTAAATACTTACCCCGGTCCTCAATTGATCTAGCACTGTGCACAGCTGCATCTCTTCTCTCCCCTCTTCCTCTTCACATAGGGACTTGGGCAGCAGAAATTGCCAATGGCTCCTGCTGCTGTCATTCAACTGCTGTAAGAAACAATTGGGGGTGGGGCCAAGCAATTCTGTGAGCATGACTCCATAGACACACACAGCTCAGCAGCAAGCATGAACTGTGTGCAGAGAGGTACAGAGATGGAGCCAAGATTGCCAGGGGACCCCAGAAGTGGAGATTTAGGGCTGATCTGTGCAAAAACATTGCACAGAGCAGGCGAGTATGTTTATTATTTTATAAAAGCGTAGAAAGGGAAATGGCGCTGTACTTGAAAAAGACTATGTGTATATAACTATTAATGGTATATTCACCCCAAAGTAAACATATCTGTGTAAACATATACCTAAAATCAAAATGGTGTACAAACTGTGTATCAGTAGTAAAACCAAGTACTACCTAACATATGAGAAAAGTGACCCGTGCATTAATTTACAAGAAGTAGAAAAATGTAAACATGTGTATAAAAAACAATCAATGAATAGATACCATCAGCTGATGTGAATAATATCTGTCAAACAACATTAGTATATATTGCAAACATATAGCTAAATAAGCTACTATGGTGATATCCAATAAATATATATAAAATAATAATAAAATGTATAATAAACTGTGTCCATAAGCCAATAGTGCCCCCAAAAAAATTCTTCTAAAAATATAAAAATCTAAAATCAGTGTCCATATAAAAAGTGACAAGTGAAAAAAATGTTCCAAAGATGAGCAAAGAACGTGCTGACAAAAGTGACTGTGCTGCCCTTTTGTTCTTTCACTCACCGGAGCGCTTCACCCCTGCAGGGGTACAAGCGTGTAGAAATAGTGTGTTCCCGATCCTAGAGTTGCGATATCCCCCTGGTTCTCAGCTCCCGGGCAGGAAGGTCATCCACGGACGGAGGGGAAGGAGACTCCAATGCCCCCCCTCTGCAGTGTAGATCCTGGTCAGATGACCTTGTGTGTGTGATAAAAAACAGGAAAAAAACAATCCACATAGCGTAATTCCGTATTGCTGTGTTTATTAGAAGTGTATTCAAAAAGGTAATTTAAATTAAAAAGAGAGGAGAGAGAGCCAACTTGCTCACAAACTATCCAAGCGTGATGGGGAAGCCGCGCTCTCCACACTCGGAGCTTGCATTCCACCAATCATATGTAAAAAACACAAATCCCGAACGTGACGCGTGAGCGTGTCAGATTAGCCCCGACTTATGCGTTTCATCATACGGACATCATCTGAGGCATAGCCATCTTAGCACACCATACGTCTTTTATGTCGGGTGTACTCGTCATTGCGGCCAATCAACTTAGTGAGTGCCGCTAACGGGCATTAAGCAGATCCAATCAGAATTTCCATATAGACACTACTATTATTAAATAAAAAATGAAAATAAAAATGGAAATAAAAGTAAAAATAAAAATAAATAAAACAGAAATTCCATGCACATCCAGGTCCCAGTATAGCACTGTTTTTTCAATTTTTAATTGTAGCAGATACTTCCCAGTTCTTATTACGGTACCCTCTTCATGCATTTTTAGTTCCCATTATTATACTCTTAAATAGCATTCTTCTTGACACACTGATTTGCTTTTAATCACCTTTTATAAACATTTAGCCCATGTTTTTATGACTTTATCTATTTTTAAAATTACTTACATATATCTATATACTCCTATACACTCTCTTTTCCCTCGGATACTATGTCCTAGAACATGGTTTTTTATTTTTCTCAGGGTCAGTTATATATGTATACGTATATGTATACTTTTTTTAATTTTTCGATTTTGTTTATATATAAAGATTTTTT
Source organism: Aquarana catesbeiana (assembly GCF_042186555.1). Classification (NCBI taxonomy): domain Eukaryota; kingdom Metazoa; phylum Chordata; class Amphibia; order Anura; family Ranidae; genus Aquarana; species Aquarana catesbeiana. The sequence goes on from NC_133324.1 coordinate 756,083,742, forward strand.
ATTTTACTTTTATTTTTATTTTTATTTTTACTTTTATTTTTATTTCCATTTTTATTTTCATTTTTTATTTAACAATCTTCTAAGTTTACCTTTTTTATCTTTATTTCAAACAGCAATCTCTCATACTATATGCGTTCTGTTCTGAGGCTTTTCCCTTTATCTGTGTATATCAATTGTATGATCACATTTTCTTGTTCGGGAATACAGTTTTACTATGTAATATCTGTATTGCACCGGGATGTTTCTGTCATTGCGGCTATAGATGCACCTATCCTCCATGAGGCACTTTAGGAGGAATTATATTTGCAATGCTCAAGTGGTTTTCTCTTCACACCGCTAGTTTGGCACCAGACAAGTATTAACAATTAGATCAATACATCTGGTAGTGTCTATATGGAAATTCTGATTGGATCTGCTTAATGCCCGTAAGCGGCACTCACTAAGTTGATTGGCCGCAATGACGAGTACACCCGACATAAAAGACGAGTGGTGTGCTAAGATGGCAACGGCTCAGATGACGTCCGTATGACGAAACGCGTAAGGCAGGGCTAATCTGACACGCTCACACGTCACGTTCGGGATTTGTGGTTTTTACATATGATCAGTGGAACACAAGCTCCAAGTGCATCACGCTTGGAGAGTTTGTGAGCAAGTTGTCTCTCTCTCCTCTCTTTTTAATTTAAATTACCTTTTTAAATACACTTCTAATAAACACAGCAATACGGAATTACGCTATGTGGATTGTTTTTTCCTGCTTTTTATCACACACACATGCGGTCATCTGACCGGGAGCTACGCTGCAGAGGGGGGGCATTGGAGTCTCCTTCCCCTCCGTCCGTGGATGACCTTCCTGCCCGGGAGCCGAGAACCAGGGGGATATTGCAACTCTAGGATCGGGATCACACTATTTCTACATGCTTATACCCCTGCAGGGGTAAAGTGCTCTGGTGAGTGAAAGCACAAAAGGGAGCACAGTCACTTTTGTCAGCACGTTCTTTGCTCATCTTTGGAACATTTTTTTCTTATTGAAGGAAGCACTTGTCACTTTTTATATGGACACTGATTTTTGATTTTTATATTTTTAGAAGAATTTTTGGGGGGGCACTACTGGCTTATGGACACTTAGTTTATTATACATTTTATTTTTATTTTATATATATTTATTGGATATCACCATAGTAGCTTATTTAGCTATATGTTTGCAATATACACTAATGTTGTTTGACAGATATTATTCACATCAGCTGATGGTATTTATTCATTAATTGTTTTTTATACACATGTTTACATTTTTCTACTTCTTGTAAATTAATGCACAGGTTACGTTTCTCATATGTTAGGTAGTACTTGGTTTTACTACTGATACACAGTTTGTACACCTTTTTGATTTTAGGTATATGTTTACACAGATATGTTTACTTTGGGGTGAATATACCATTAATAGTTATAGACACATAGTCTTTTTCAGTAAGTACAGCACCATTTCCCTTTCTACGCTTTTATATTCTGATTGGGTTCCACTTAGGTGGGACTTTATTATAGGGAGGCAGCGGTCACACTTATCCTAAGCATGGAATTTATGAATATGGCAAAGTTGCTTTCACTATGAATAAACCTCCACATGCAGTGAAAATTAAAAAAAAGGGATTTTTACTAGCATATGATGGGATGATAAAAGTGAACACAGCTTCATCTTATCAGGCTCAAAGAGCATTCACTTTTCAAAGTGAACGAAGCTTGACAATTCATATCACCCCTACTTCTTCTGTTGATTGTGGGAATTTAACCCCCTCATCATGGAAGAATAAACAAATCCTTTTGCCTGAACACAGTTTTGCAACTTTGGCATGTGTTAGTAAAACTGTACATATCACAACTACTCAGTGTATCCAGGTAAATTATACCTTGTTTTTTTGGGACAAATTGGGATTTCATTTGGGAGTAAATGGTAATGGATATCTATCTAATATAGCCCAATATATCCAAACAGGCCAGATAAAAGAAACAAAAAAATTGTTTTGGATGCTCATGTGCGGCTTTTGACAATGCTGAATGTGTAATCTGCCAGATCCGGTCCCCGCCGTCTTTCTGAGACTCCCGCTGCATGACCTACAGCTACTACAGCTACGGGAGTTGCCTCCTTACACTCCCAATACTGTTGGGTGCCCCATGGTAAAAATCCCATGATAAAAAAAGCTGGCCTCTCCACCCGCCACAGAGCCACGGCCTTCCCAGACTCTGGGTAGAGAGAGAGTATCACTGCTCCAGGTGGGTCAGATCAAGGTAAAAGGCATCTCCTTCAGTCTAGAAGTCCAGGTGCTGGCAATGCTATGGCAGTTAGACATCAAAGAAATTCTGGACAGCCGCACTCCAAAAATATTTGCCTTTATTCAATAAGGTGTCATCCAAAATACAGGTCACAGCAAAGTGGAACAAAGCTTATGCGTTTCACACTACATGGAGTGCTTAGTCATAGCTAACAATCACAAAAATCAAAGTGAAAAAAATGATAAAAGTTACAAACCATGTGACCACATAATCAGCAGATATCAATTAATCAATGGTTCCATCCAAGGAATAGAAAGGGTTACTACCCCCATTAAGGGAGGAAACAGATTCAGAATGCTTTGCAAGCGCAAAGTATTCTGGATATTCTCCTTGCACACGAGAATACCTTCAGGGTTAAACTTTGAATGGGATGTTTCCCACTATTATGACTGACCTCCACTCATGTTTCCGTCAGGTCATTGAACTGTGTCTGATCGTCGTATACATGGCCATAGATTTAGATTTAAACATTATTTATATACATTACCATCAAATCATCTCTTTTCCATTACCCAGTATCCAGTACACTGTTTGACCTGAATCATCAGAGCAGTTTATTGGACTCTGGGTATTATTGGGCTTTTCACTCCAGCAACCGAGTTTTTGCTGAATTGTAAGGTGTATGACTACAGATTCACACTTAACCATACCGCTCTGTTAGTTCAACCAATTTTTTTATGGTTTGGGGATCATTGAGCTCCCAATCCCAGTAGTTGGATTTTGTTTGATCGTCAGATGTACTATTATAGACTTGTACTTCACCATTGCTGATAGAGATTAACATCATATTGTTTCTTATTATTACTCAGTCTTTAGCTTATTGTTTGGTTTGAATTATCAGAATAATTGAATTGGCTTTGGGTGTTATTGGGCCTTTCACTCCGGCAACCGATTTTCTGCCGGATTGTAAGGTGTATGACCATAGGTCTATATCCAATTATCCAATAATATAATAGATTTAAATTTAATTATTATCTATATACATTAACATCAAATCGTCTCTTTTTCATTACCAGGTATCCAGTACACTGTTTGATCTGAGTCATCAGAGCAGTCTATTGGACTCCGGGTATCATTGGGCTTTTCACTCCAGCAACCGAGTTTTTGCTGGATTGTAAGGTGCATGACCACAGGTTCACACTTAACCATACCGCTCTGTTAGTTCAACCAATTTATTTATGGTTTGGGGGTCATTGGACTCCCAATCCTAGTAGTTGGACTTTGTTTGATTGTCAGGTGTATGACAATGCACTTCACCATTGCCCATAGAGATTAACATCATATCGTTTCTTTTTATTTCTCAGTCTTTAGCTTATTGTTCGGTTTGAATTATCAGAATAAATTTAACGGGCTTTGGGTGTTATTGGGCCTTTCACTCCGGCAACCGATTTTCTGCTGGATTGTAAGGTGTATGACCACAGGTCTATATCCAATCATACCGTTCTGACAGTTTAGTTTCAATTACTATTCACTATTATCCAGTCTCCAGTTTACCACTATTCATTAATCCCTACCTGAGCATAATAACAGTATGTATATACATATGTTCAGGTTTAGACATTATAGTGAAAGTTCTGTTTTAATGCAATTTTTTAATCTCATATGAACACCCCTCTTTTTTTCTGCTTTTTTATTATTATTATTATTATTTATTAAATGATACTCAATTATTTTTTTTATACCAACTCATTAATAGTTTATGACTGTTTACAGGTCCTCGTTGAGCTTCATGCCATGAAAATATGAAGATACTGGTGTCACACTATGTAGATTATGTACATTATGGATGTCTGTGTAGATCGTGTTGATTTTAGGTGTATTTGTATATGTTTATATGCTTATAGGTGTCCATATTTGGAATTTTAATACACAACATGGAAGTGTCAACATTTATTTTTGACATCTAGTGCTTGCATTTCGTTATTGGATATAGAAAGTGACATTCATGTTCAGCTATTTAGTGAACACGATTTTGTTTCCTTTTTCCCTTCCTCCCTTTTTCCCCTTCCCTCTTTCCTTTTTCCCCTTCCCTTCCCCCTCTTCCCCATTACCTCTCCTGCCTTCTCCCTCCCCTTCCTTTCCCCCCCTTCCCCCCCTCTCCCTCATATCTTATTTTGATTGCATATATTCTCTTTATATACTAACTATACATTAATTAATGCATCACGCATACGGATCTGTCCGATATTTGTAATATTTATCGCAATACAGATTCCATCTTTCACTTTTTATTGTACTTTTTTCATTTTTTAAAATTTTTTTCACTTTATTTTAAATACACATTTAACAATTTTTCATCATTATCTCAAAGCATTAATTATTGTTGTTCAACTTAGATATACCCATACACACATTCACCACTGTTTTCACAATGTTTTTACTTCACTTTATTTCATTACTATACACATGCATATTTCAATATATATATATATATATATATATATATATATATATATATATATATATATATATATATATATATATATATATATATATATATATATATATATATATATATATATATATATATATATCTTCACACAGATTTTTTACACAATTTTTTCACACAATTTTGCTTTTGCATATGATATCCCTTATTTGTACTTTTATCTCAATCATTTATTCACTGATTACGTTTTCAGTTTTTTTCTCACTTGTTGAGACCACAGGTGACCCATGATGCCTAATTGGTATATTCATTGATTAATTGATATCTGCTGATTATATGGTCACATGGTTTGTAACTTTTATTATTTATTTCACTTTGATTTTTGTGATTGTTAGCTATGACTAAGCCCGCCTTGTAGTGCAAAACGCGTAAGATTGTTCCACTTTGCTGTGACCTGTATTTTGGATGACACCTTATTGAATAAAGGCAAATATTTTTGGAGTGCGGCTGTCCATAATTTCTTTGATGTCTAACTTCCCAGACTCTGGATCACTTCCTGCTTAGGCCTGCATGTCCGGCCTCGAGTATGCAGGATGATCCGCTGGACCCCATGGACCCACTCGTGGCTGATGGGGGAACACTTTTTGACATCTTGCCCACTCCTTCAGCTGGTATGGCTACTCCCCTGACAGTGGAAGTCCTAGACATTAAACTGCAGTCCCCCTTACATAATATAATCCACAATATCACCAGAGAAATGGGGAAAATTGCCCAAGAACTGCGAGGGGAGATTGCTCAACTGGGTGAATGTACTGATACACTTGAGACAAAATGTAATGATCTTATATAATATGTACATGTTCTGAAGGAAAACAATGCAGCTCTGAAGCATATGGTCTCTCAACGTTAAACACTGCCAGAAGACCTAGAGAATAGGGAACTCCATCAAAACGTGCAGATTCGAGGGGTCCCTGAATCAGTTGGAGACCATGAGATTTGTCCCTATCTCTTGGGTCTTTTTAACACCATAGCTCCACTTATCCCTGACATTGACTGGTGCTTAGATCGAGCCCACAGATCCTTGGCTCCTAAACCTCCTGTGGGAGTTAACCCCAGAGACATTATAGCTCGCTTCCATTACTATGACAGCAGAGAAGCTCTTACAGTGGCTACCTACTACAAAACCAGGCTGGAATTTAAAGGAGCCAAGATACAGATCTTTAGTGATTTATCACCTATAACATTTGCTAAACCCCGAAGCTTCCGTCCAGTAACTATTCATCTGAAAATCATCAGCTTGCTTACCGCTGGGGCTTGCCCTTTCATCTATCCACATCTCGAGATGTTATCCAATACTCCATGTGGGATCTTCAGAAGAGTGAAGCCTTCATATGAAATTTGGGCCTCCCGCCTCTTCCAGAAGAAGATCTCCTACTGTTACCCTTGACACCAAAACCACCATCTGCTCCTGGTCGAATCTGGACCCCAGCTTGGCAAAAACAGCAAAAGTTCTTCTCTACACCTCATCATCTTTCCTCTTTCAGACACCCTACCTGAAGGTATCCTTTTGAGTTAGCCCACTTTTCTCTGTCCTTGGCCACTTGGCGCCAACATCATACCATGATTCCCTAATTTAAGAAACTTTCCCACATCCCTGGGATGACTTTCTAGTTCTTTTTACTAGTTCATTGTTACAAGTTTTATTATTGACCTTTTTTGCCAGAAGACGGCGAGGACCTCTCCTGACAGATTTGGAGGTCTCCATGCTCCTATCCCTAATCCATGGCTCTGTCCCTGGATTCCTGTGTGGTTTTGACCTCACAGGTTACTGCTTTTTGATTATGTTTTTTTTCAGGTCCTTTTTAGACCTAAACCTTGTTTCTTGTTTGAACTGTTTGGACACATTGGCAATAATGTTATTTTCTGCTGTTCTTTTTTTCTATGTTTCTTCCCTTCATGACACACCATGGGCCTTTTTGTTTTCTTTATATGATCTGTTTTAGTCATGTTGTACTGATACTATCTTGTAATGGCTTTACGTATTCTTTTTTTTGTAATTGTAGTTTTTTTATCTATTTTTATAATGCAATAAACAACAAAAATCCACTTGGTACATCACGGAACATGAGACAAGTAGCATTAGAAAGGTACTAAACTGTTCACAACTTAGAAACATATATCTATAGAATTCCTCTGTTTACATAGTACACGAGTATAAAATTAACATTAACCGGTTGTCAAGGGTAATAGCATAAATTGCAGAGTGTGTAAAGTTACATATATTCTCACAATGAAGGAATCTATTGAAGAACAATAGATAAAGAACAGGGAAGGGCCTACTGGGAGTAACATATTCAATTCACAAAAAAGAATATTCAGTTGACATGATCCCCATATTTGGATTGATCCCAGAGCTTCTAAATGTTATTAAATTGAAAGACCGTATCATGCACTGTAAGATATTCCATCCTTCTAACTTCTGCTACAAGTTGTAAAAATTGTGTATGGGAGGGCGGGGTATTGGACAACCAACATAGCGGTATGGCCCTTTTTGCAGCTAGGAGTACATATGAGGTTAATCGTGTAATTGGTTTGGAGATACCCAAGAAGGGGAGCCCAAGTAATAGTGAATAGGGTCCAGGGGTAATGTGATACCTGTTACACTTTGAATAGTTTGCATGACCTCTAACCAAAATGTCTGTATAAGTGGGCAAGACCAGAAAATATGAAAATGTGAACCTGTCTCCTTTCCACATGTCCAACACTGAGGTGAGAGGGCAGGATAAATGTGGTGAATGCGTTCTGGAGTTTTATACCAAAACATTAAGACCTTCACCGCCGTCTCCCTCTGGGATACACATTTACAGGATTTAAAGGTTGACAGCCAAATTTTATTCCATATTTGCATAGGAACAATACGTCCTAAAATCATGTTCCATTTGCGCATATATAGGTGGGAGTCAACTAACACTTTTGTGTATTCATGTAGAATATGATATATGGATGATATTAGATGTAATTGATGTGGACCCTCAGCACACAGGTGTTCGAAGGGAGTGGGTCGATCCAGAGTGAGAGTCAGGGATAGAGAATGGAAGAAATGTCTAACTTGAAGGTAAAAATAAAATAGATTTTGAGGAATATAACATTTTTTTTCTAAAGTCGCAAAAGAATGTAGTTTGCGTGTAACCGGATGTACTAGGTTACGTAATTGAAAAAGGGGGGGTTGCATCCAGGGCAGCAGGCGTCTATAGACCATACTGTCAGGTATTACTGGGTTTAACAATATGTTAGATAGAGGTGGACATGATGATGAGAGCGAAAATTTCAGCACACATTTACCCCACAATGACTTGGTGAACAGCATTGGTGCTAGGCACATATTTTTCAATATGGGATCGTTTGACAGGGAACGAGACCATATCAGTGAGCAGGGATGTACTGGGTATATGGCACCTCTTTCTATCTCTGACCACCAGTTTGGAGCCACCTGAGAGGACCAGGAAACTACCGTCCGAAGGTGAGATGCATAATAGTACTTTATGATATCAGGTGCGCCCAAACCCCCTTGCGTTTTTTGAGAGCATACCACTGAACTAGCTATCCGATGTGATCCATTGCTCCATATAAATTTTAAAAAACCCATATGAAGGGCTTTAAGCTGACTAATTGGTATCGCTACCGGTAAAGTTTCAAAGAGGTATAGTAACCTTGGCAATATAGACATCTTTAAAACGTTAAGTCTACCAAGCATAGTAATAGGATATGTAGCCCATTGGTGAAGACATCAGTGTATATCCTGGAACAGCGGGGGGAAATTAGTGGAGTATAAGCTAGAGTATGAGGAGGTAAGCTTAATGCCCAAGTATGTTAAAGCTTCAGAGCACCATTTTTAGGAGTATAGACCTTTAAGTTGTGTTAAGATATCTGAAGGTATGTGCATGGGAAGTGCTTCAGTTTTAGCAGTATTTATTTTGTAGCCGGATATGGATCCAAATTTCTGAAGGAGAGCATGTAAGGATGGAAGTGTAATAATGGGATTAGTTAATGTGAGAAGAATATCATCTGCGAATAGGGATAATTTATATTCCCTCTGTCTCATTAGTACCCCCTTAATATCCGGGTGACACCTTATTGCCTCTGCCAGAGGCTCCAAGCACAGAATAAAAAGAAGGGGAGACAGGGGGCATCCCTGCCTAGTGCCATTTGACATGGGGAAACAGGGTGATAGAAATGATGCCATCTGTACCTGTGCAGATGTGTGATTGTACAATGCCTGTATAGCCTTAAAAAAGGGTCCCTCAAAGCCAAAATGTAAAAGTGTGGAAAACATATAGGGCCAGCTTAAGCGATCAAACGCTTTTTGCGCATCCAAACTCAATATAATTGCAGGACGGGGGAATTTGTTTAGTAGATCGATCAAATCTATAGTACGCCTTGTGTTATCCCCTGCATGTCTAGATGGCACAAAACCCACCTGATCTCTATTAACCAATTTGGGTATGATTTGGGATGACAGATGACAGAATCTTGGTGAAAATCTTATAATCAGAATTTAGTAAGGCTATAGGCCTATAGTTATTGGGTATAGAGTGGACCTTTCCCGGTTTTGGTATTACCGATATATACGAATGAGTAAACTGGGAGTGGGGTGTGTTACCTTTTAACAATGAACCAAATAAATGTAACATATGTGGCATTAAGATGGGTAAAAAAGTTTTATAATAAAGATATGTGAGGCCATCTGGACCTGGGGATTTGTGGAGAGGAAGATCCTTGATTATTCTAGTTAACTCTTCAGGGGAGATAGGAGCATTAAGCATCTCAAGATCTGAGGATGTAAGCTTAGGAAGTGATAAATCTTTTACAAATTGGTCAAAATTATTTTGTGTATAATGAAAATGCTTTTCAGGGGTAAGACAATTATAGAGCTCTCTATAAAAGTTTCCAAAAGTTTTTGTCATGGTTTGAGGACAATGTGTAGGTGAGCCATCTTTCTGGATTAATAATTCGGGAAAGGAATGAAAGGGGCGTGGTCGTAATTTATTAATCAACATACTATGTGGCTTGTTAGAGAATTCATAAAATTTTTGTTTTGCCCACATAAGGGATTTTGCTGTTTTGCTGTATGCTAGTGATTTCAACTGATTACGTAGTGCAACTACCTTATGAAGGGCCTCAACCGTTGGGGAGTCCACAAGTCTCTGCTCCGCAAGCCTCAAATCAGCTAACAAAGAAACTCAACGGCCCTCGCTATCTCTCTTCAGGCGAGAGCCCTCGGCAATGCAGAAGCCATGAAAGCAGGCCCTGTGTGCCTCCCAAAGGGTCAAGATGTTTTGCACTGAACCTACGTTAATCTTGAAGTACTCACTCAAATCTCTGGTCAGTCTTTCTCTAACAGGAGTAGAGTTAAGGAGATGTTTATTGAGTCTCCAATGACAAGTTTTGGGAGTAGGATTGTGTATTACAAGATCTAGTGAAATAGGGGGGTGGTCTGACCACGTGATAGGTGATATATCAGAGTCTATTATGTGGGGGAGTAATGGTGTTGTTATGAAAAAATGGTCTAATCTAGAATACATTTTATGGGCCATAGAGTAAAAAGTATATTGTCTTTGTGTTGGGTGTTTTATTCTCCATGCATCCAAAAGACGATGGGATCTAGTTAGTCTTCTAAAGGATGAGGCCTGGGAAACCACCAGTTGAGGGGTTAAGTCTCCAAAAAGTGTATGTCTATCTCTTCTATGGGACATTATCAGATTAAAATCTCCCCCTAGAATCATAAAAGGTTGGGAATATCTCTGTAACTTACCAAACATCTCCTCCAAGAAAGTAATCTGACCAGAGTTGGGTGCATACACATTTACCAACGTGAATATAGTCGTCATGTATTCACAGATCAGGATAACAAACCTCCCCGGGGGGGTCAATGCATTTGTCTTTAACCCTAATGGGGCATGTTTTTTTTTATAAGGATGGCTACTCCAGCTTTACCAGATGGGTCCGAAGCTATATATGAGGTAGGGAAATGTTTCGATGCAAATTTCATCGAGCCCCCAGCACGAAAGTGAGTCTCCTGTACTAATATTATATCTGCACCCGATTTTCTAAATTCTTTAAGGGCTATCCATCACTTCTGGATAGAATTCCGACCCTTAACGTCATGAGAGATTATTTTTAAAGCCATAGTATTTTCACAGTGAACTTATCATCAATTTCTATGGACCGAGATATCTGTAACCCTCTTGGGTGAGAGATTGCCCTATAACAACATGTGAGTGTACCAATTGTGAACAATTTGTGATACCTTAACAAACACAATAACAAAGTTAGAGGATAGAAAACTTTGGTAAAACCCAAAAGGGGCCCCCAAAAAAAAGGAAAAAAAGGAAAAAAGAAAAAAGACAAAAACAGAATCAATGTCAATTCGCCTGAGAAGCAGATGCTGCTCAGGAGTCCAAGACCTAAGTCACAGACAAAACGGGGCCACTTGGCGACTCCCATAAGATGGGAACGTAAGGAGGAGGGATCCCCCCGCTCTCCAACAAGTATGTAGCTATATTAGGAATTATCATAAAAAAGAAAACAAAAGAACTCCATTCTTCCTTGCAGTTTTATGCAAATACAAACAATGTACATAAGGAAAAATAAGGAGCATGAAACAAAAAAAAGTTATAGAAATACTTTACCCCATGGGTATGCATGGTATTATCTCCATATAGTGGAGAATTATTTCTTCTAGTGTCTAGACCAGAAAAAGCAAATACAACCTAGCAGATTTGACCGCCTGTAGAAATTGGGAATGAGTATAGCTGTCTTTTGTTTCAAGGAGGACGTCTGGATGATCGTTGAGGGGTGTGTTTAGGAGTGGAGAAAGATTTTTTCTGTTTGTTGTGGACCAGTGTCCAGATCCTGTTAGGTGTTGTAGAGGATTGCGGGCTGGTAGAACTGCAGGCGGTATCGTAGCATCTTCAGGCAGTGGAGGAAGGCCTAGATTTTTTATAAACGCCTCTCTTTCATGGATGTCACGAAGGCAGTGTTGGGTGCCCTCACGAGGAACAATCAGGTGAAATGGGAAACCCCAGAAATATGGGATGCGTAGATTTTGCAGGTGGGAGGTAATTGGGTGCAGGTTTCTGCGTTTCGCCTGGGTGATTGGAGACAAATCGTTATATATCTGGATTTGCGCTCCCTTGTAGTTGATAGAGGATTTATTGCGTGTGACAAGGGTCAAAGCTTCCTTACTGTCATAGTAATGAAAGCGCACAATGACATCCCTGGGTCTTGCTCCAGAAGGTGGCTTGGGGCCCAGGGATCTATGCGCCCGGGCAAGTCTCCAATCTATGTCTGCGATTTTTGGGGCCAACGTATTAAAGAGGCCCAACAAATATTGTCGCAGTGCATTGTCTCCCACATTCTCTGGTATGCCACTGAAATGTAAATTCTGACGTCTCTCCCTATTTTCTAGGTCCTCTTGTTGCAATTGGAGAGTAGGGACACTGTGTGCTTTAATGAGGATGTTTCTTCTTCTAGTTCCTGTACATAGTGAATAAGCTCATCGAACTTAGTCTCTATAGCATCCGTTCTTTCTCCTATTTATGTTATTTCCCCTCTCAGCTCTTGGGATAGTTTACCCTCCTCTGCAGCGAAAGTGCATGTCATCTGCTGGAGGAGGTCCTGGAGCTTCACATCCAGCAATTCTGGGCTTAGCACAGCCTGTGTAACCTGGGGAGTTAATGCAGGAGTGTTCTGGGAGTCTTGTGTGTGAGATGGGGTATTGTTCAAATCCTCCATTCCTAACGAGGTGTCCATATTTGTGAATGGGTCTGTGTATGTAGGCAAGGCCAGGGATTGCAGCCTAGTGAGGAATTTATCCATCGCCGTCTGAGAGCGTGGATCTAACAGCGGCTTGTAGCAGTGTTTCTGCTGGCCGATTTTTCCCATGGAGTGCCAGGGATATGTAAGGAGGTATATAAGCTTACCCCCGTGTCGGTCGTTCCGTTATGCTTGCTGTAAGAGGGTCTGAAGAGCAGGCGGGATCCAGAGCTCAGCCTCTACATGTTCGCCACGTCCGAGAGGCGCGCATGCGCCCCTGCTTTACGTAGTCTTACCTATAATGTAAAGGGTTTAAACTCTATTCAAAAGAGATGGTTAGCATTAATGGAGTTTAAATCTTCTGCAGCTGATGTAATCTTGGTCCGGGAGACTCATTTCCGTGCAGGGCGTTCCTTTAAATTTGCCACTAAATAGTTTCCCACTTCCTTCACTGCCTCCTACCCCTCAGGAAAGGCAGGCATAGCAATCTTGATTAAATGCTCTTGCGCCTTACGGATTAAATCCTCTTATTTGGACCCTCACAGCAGATTTATTTTCCTAGACTGGGATTACTTGACATGCTCATTTATTTTGATCAATGTTATGCTCCTAACTCAGGTCAAATTCAATTTCTTACAGAAGTGTTTGAGAACTTGGGGAAATTTTCCCAACCTTTCATGATTATAGGAGGTGACTTCAATCTGACCATGTCCCCTAGGAAAGATAGATGCTTGCTGTTTCCGTCTACCCCCTCAGCTAAAGTTAACTGTTTGTCAGCTTTAGGGATGAGCCGAACACCCCTGTTCGGTTCGCACCAGAACATACGAACAGGCAAAAAATTTGTTTGAACACGTGAACACCGTTAAAGTCTATGGGACTCGAACATGAATAATCAAAAGTGCTAATTTTAAAGGCTTATATGCAAGTTATTGTCATAAAAAGTGTTTGGGGATCTGGGTCTTGCTCCAGGGGAAATGGATCAATGCAAAAAAAAGTTTTAAAAACGGCCGTTTTTTCAGGAGCAGTAATTTTAATAATGCTTAAAGTGAAACAATAAAAGTGTAATATTCCTTTAAATTTCATACCTGGGGGGTGTCTATAGTATGCCTGTAAAGGGGCGCTTGTTTCCTGTGTTTAGAACAGTCTGACAGCAAAATGACATTTCAAAGGAAAAAAAGTCATTTAAAACTACTCGCGGCTATTAATGAATTGTCGGTCCGACAATACACATAAAAGTTCATTGATAAAAACGGCATGGAATTTCCCCACAGGTGAACCCCAAACCAAAATTTTAAAAAAAATGGCGTGGGGGGTCCCCCTAAATTCCATACCAGGCCCTTCAGGTCTGGTATGGATATTAAGGGTAACCCCTGCCAAATTTTTTTGTTAAAAATGGCGTGGGGGTCCCCCTCAAAATCCATACCAGACCCTTATCCGAGCATGCAACCTGGCAGGCTGCAAGAAAAGAGGGGGGACCTCATCCCCACAACCCTTGCCCGGTGGTTGTGGGGGTCTGCGGGTGGGGGGCTTATTGGAATCTGGAAGCCCCCCAGATCCCGCCCCCCCTGTGTAAAATGGCAAGGGGGAACAAAAGTACCCCTACCATTTCACAAAAAAACTGGCAAAAATGATAAAAATGACAAGAGACTGTTTTTGACAATTCCTTTATTTAAAGTCTTCTTTTTTCCATCTTCTTTCTTCTATCTTCCTTCGGTTTCTTCCTCCATCTTCTTCTTCTGGTTCTTCCTCCGGTGTTCTCGTCCGGCATCTTCCTCCGCAGCGTCTTCTTCCCTTCTTCTTCTCGGGCCGCTCCGCATCCATGATGGGAGGCTCCCACTGTGTGACGCTTCTCATCTTCTGACGGTTCTTAAATAATGGAGGGCAGGGCCACCTGGTGACCCCGCCCCCCTCTGACACACGGGGACTTCCCTGTGGCATTCCCCGAGACATCAGAGGGGGCGGGGTCACCTGTTACGTAAGCGGGAGCCTCCCATCATGGATGCGGAACTAGGGATGGGGCCCTTGTCCCCATCAACTACCCCAAAGCACCCTCCCAATGTTGAGGGCATTGTGGCATGGTACAGTTCAGGAGGGGGGCCGCTCTCTCATCCCCCCCTCTTTTCCTGCAGCCTGCCAGGTTGCATGCTCGGATAAGGGACTGGTATAGATTTTGAGGGGGAACCCCACGCAATTTTTAAAAAAAAATTTTGGCCGGGGTTCCCCTTAATATCCATACCAGACCTGAAGGGCCTGGTATGGAATTAAGGGGGACCCCCACGCCATTTTTTTTTTAATTTTGGTTTGGGGTTCCCCTGTGGGGAAATCCCATGCCGTTTTTATCAATGAACTTTTATGTGAATTGTCGTACCGACAATTCATTAATAGCCGCGAGTAGTTTTAAATTACTTTTTTTCCTTTGAAATGTTATTTTGCTGTCAGACTGTTCTAAACACAGGAAACATGCGCCCCTTTACAGGCATACTATAGACACCCCCCAGGTATGAAATTTAAAGGGGTATTACACTTATATTGTTTCACTTTAAGCATTATTAAAATCACTGCTCCCGAAAAAACGGCCGTTTTAAAACTTTTTTTTTTGCATTGATCCATGTCCCCTGGGGCAGGACCCAGGTCCCCAAACACTTTTTATGACAATACCATGCATATAAGCCTTTAAAATTAGCACTTTTGATTTCTCCCATAGACTTTTAAAGGGTGTTCCGCGGCTTTCGAATTTGCCGCGAACACCCCAAATTGTTCGCTGTTCGGCGAACTGGCGAACAGCCGATGTTCGAGTCGAACATGAGTTTGACTCAAACTCGAAGCTCATCCCTAGTCAGCTTCCTTTCATAAACTTATTAGACATATGGAGGATCAAACATCCTTACATATGGAGGATCAAACACCTTACACACAGGCATTTCACATTTTATACCCCCCCGCACAAATTATACTCTAGATTTTTTGTGACTTCCCCACTATTGACATCCATTGCTGCATTGGAATTTAACCCCATTACCTGGTCAGACCACTCCTCCAGCCAATTAGATATTATACTCTCTAACCTCTCTACTAGGGATGAGCTTCGTGTTCAAGTCAAACCCATGTTCGACTCGAACATCGTCTGTTCGCCCGTTCGCCGAATTGCGAACGATATGGGCCGTTCGCGCCAAATTCGTGTGGCGCTTCACGGCCCATAATTCACTGCGGCATCGCAGTGCATTGCTGGCTGATGATTGGCCAAGCATGCACTATGACCCGTCTGAACAGAGAGCCGTAATTGGCCAAAGCCAAGAAGGCTTTGGCCAATTATGGATCAGGGAATTTAGCACACGCCCCACACTATATAAGGCCGCCTGCATGGCGGCCCTGTGTAGTGTGTGTTCTGGCGTTCATAGATAGAGAGAGAGACAGACAGTGTCATTTGATTTGAGTTAGATAGATTAGGCAGAACAGTCAGTCAGTTAGCTGCACTTACAGTGTATTGTGTATATATATATATGCATCCCAGGTGTTGCATATATATATATATACACTGTATTCAGTTTAGCTAGATCCGTTCCTGTTATCTTCTTACTGACAGGCAGGCTTGTCTTGTTACAGTATTTACAGCTACCTGAAGAAAATTGCTGGTGTTCTTTTGATCCTATTAGTACCACAGTCAGGCAGCTAGACTATTTACAGTTAGTGCAGTGCGTCCTGCGTACAATGTTCAGCTAAAACTACAAGTTAGTGTGCTGCGTCCTGCTCACAGTGTTCAGCTAAACCTACAAGTTAGTGTGGTGCGTCCACCTCACAGTGTTCAGCTAAACCTACAAGTTAGTGCGGTGCATCCTGCTCACAATGTTCAGCTAAAACTACAAGTTAGTGCGGTGCGTCCTCCTCACAGTGTTCAGCTAAACCTACAAGTTAGTGTGGTGCGTCCACCTCACAGTGTTCAGCTAAACCTAGAAGTTAGTGCGGTGCGTCCTGCTCACAGTGTTCAGCTAAAACTACAAGTTAGTGCTGTGCGTCCTCCTCACAGTGTTCAGCTAAACCTACAAGTTAGAGTAGTGAGACCTCTGCACAGTGTTAATCTAAAGCTACAAGTTAGTGCAGTGCGTCCTGCTCACAGTGTTCAGCTAGATCCATTCCTGTTATCTTCTTACTGACAGGCAGGCTTGTCTTGTTACAGTATTTACAGCTACCTGAAGAAAATCGCTGGTGTTCTTTTGATCCTATTAGTACCACAGTCAGGCAGCTAGACTATTTACAGTTAGTGCAGTGCGTCCTGCTCACAGTGTTAAGCTAAAACTACAAGTTAGTGGGGTACGTCCACCTCACAGTGTTCAGCTAAACCTACAAGTTAGTGGGGTGCGTCCTGCTCACAGTGTTCAGCTAAACCTACAAGTTAGTGTGGTGCGTCCACCTCACAGCATTCAGCTAAACCTACAAGTTAGTGCGGTGCGTCCTGCTCACAGTGTTCAGCTAAAACTACAAGTTAGTGCGGTGCATCCACCTCACAGTGTTCAGCTAAACCTAGAAGTTAGTGTGGTGCGTCCTGCTCACAGTGTTCAGCTAAAACTACAAGTTAGTGCTGTGAGTCCTCCTCACAGTGTTCAGCTAAACCTACAAGTTAGCGTAGTGAGACCTCTGCACAGTGTTCATCTAAAGCTACAAGTTAGTGCAGTGCGTCCTGCTCACAGTGTTCAGCTAGATCCGTTCCTGTTATCTCCTTACTGACAGGCAGGCTTGTCTTGTTACAGTATTTACAGCTACCTGAAGAAAATTGCTGGTGTTCTTTTGATCCTATTAGTACCACAGTCAGGCAGCTAGACTATTTACAGTTAGTGCAGTGCGTCCTTCTCACAGTGTTCAGCTAAAACTACAAGTTAGTGGGGTACGTCCACCTCACAGTGTTCAGCTAAACCTACAAGTTAGTGGGATGCGTCCTGCTCACAGTGTTCAGCTAGATCCGTTCCTGTTATCTTCTTACTGACAGGCAGGCATGTCTTGTTACAGTATTTACAGCTACCTGAAGAAAATTGCTGGTGTTCTTTTGATCCTATTAGTACCACAGTCAGGCAGCTAGACTATTTACAGTTAGTGCAGTGCGTCCTTCTCACAGTGTTCAGCTAAACCTACAAGTTAGCGTAGTGAGACCTCTGCACAGTGTTAATCTAAAGCTACAAGTTAGTGCAGTGCGTCCTGTTTACAGTGTTCAGCTAGATCCATTCCTGTTATCTTCTTACTGACAGGCAGGCTTGTCTTGTTACAGTATTTACAGCTACCTGAAGAAAATTGCTGGTGTTCTTTTGATCCTATTAGTACCACAGTCAGGCAGCTAGACTATTTACAGTTAGTGCAGTGCGTCCTGCTCACAGTGTTCAGCTAAAACTACAAGTTAGTGGGGTACGTCCACCTCACAGTGTTCAGCTAAACCTACAAGTTAGTGGGGTGCGTTCTGCTCACAGTGTTCAGCTAGGTCCGTTCCTGTTATCTTCTTACTGATAGGCAGGCTTGTCTTGTTACAGTATTTACAGCTACCTGAAGAAAATTGCTGGTGTTCTTTTGATCCTATTAGTACCACAGTCAGGCAGCTAGACTATTTACAGTTAGTGCAGTGCGTCCTGCTCACAGTGTTCAGCTAAAACTACAAGTTAGTGGGGTACGTCCACCTCACAGTGTTCAGCTAAACCTAGAAGTTAGTGTGGTGCGTCCTGCTCACAGTGTTCAGCTAAAACTACAAGTTAGTGCTGTGCGTCCTGCTCACAGTGTTCAGCTAAACCTACAAGTTAGTGTAGTGAGACCTCTGCACAGTGTTCATCTAAAGCTACAAGTTAGTGCAGTGCGTCCTGCTCACAGTGTTCAGCTATATCCGTTCCTGTTATCTTCTTACTGACAGGCAGGCTTGTCTTGTTACAGTATTTACAGCTACCTGAAGAAAATTGCTGGTGTTCTTTTGATCCTATTAGTACCACAGTCAGGCAGCTAGACTATTTACAGTTAGTGCAGTGCGTCCTGCTCACAGTGTTCAGTTAAAACTACAAGTTAGTGGGGTACATCCACCTCACAGTGTTCAGCTAAACCTACAAGTTAGTGGGGTGCGTCCTGCTCACAGTGTTCAGCTAGATTCGTTCCTGTTATCTTCTTACTGACAGGCAGGCTTGTCTTGTTACAGTATTTACAGCTACCTGAAGAAAATTGCTGGTGTTCTTTTGATCCTATTAGTACCACAGTCAGGCAGCTAGACTATTTACAGTTAGTGCAGTGCATCCTGCTCACAGTGTTCAGCTAAAACTACAAGTTAGTGTGGTGTGTCCACCTCACAGTGTTCAGCTAAACCTACAAGTTAGTGCAGTGCGTCCTGCTCACAGTGTTCAGCTAAAACTACAAGTTAGTGTGGTGTGTCCACCTCACAGTGTTCAGCTAAACCTACAAGTTAGTGCGGTGCGTTCTGCTCACAGTGTTCAGCTAGGTCCGTTCCTGTTATCTTCTTACTGATAGGCAGGCTTGTCTTGTTACAGTATTTACAGCTACCTGAATAAAATTGCTGGTGTTCTTTTGATTCTATTAGTACCACAGTCAGGCAGCTAGACTATTTACAGTTAGTGCAGTGCGTCCTGCTCACAGTGTTCAGCTAAAACTACAAGTTAGTGCTGTGCGTCCTGCTCACAGTGTTCAGCTAAACCTACAAGTTAGTGTAGTGAGACCTCTGCACAGTGTTCATCTAAAGCTACAAGTTAGTGCAGTGCGTCCTGCTCACAGTGTTCAGCTATATCCGTTCCTGTTATCTTCTTACTGACAGGCAGGCTTGTATTGTTACAGTATTTACAGCTACCTGAAGAAAATTGCTGGTGTTCTTTTGATCCTATTAGTACCACAGTCAGGCAGCTAGACTATTTACAGTTAGTGCAGTGCGTCCTGCTCACAGTGTTCAGTTAAAACTACAAGTTAGTGGGGTACGTCCACCTCACAGTGTTCAGCTAAACCTACAAGTTAGTGGGGTGCGTCCTGCTCACAGTGTTCAGCTAGATTCGTTCCTGTTATCTTCTTACTGACAGGCAGGCTTGTCTTGTTACAGTATTTACAGCTACCTGAAGATAATTGCTGGTGTTCTTTTGATCCTATTAGTACCACAGTCAGGCAGCTAGACTATTTACAGTTAGTGCAGTGCATCCTGCTCACAGTGTTCAGCTAAAACTACAAGTTAGTGTGGTGTGTCCACCTCACAGTGTTCAGCTAAACCTACAAGTTAGTGCAGTGCGTCCTACTCACAGTGTTCAGCTAGATCCATTTCTGTTCTCTTCTTACTGACAGGCAGGCTTGTCTTGTTACAGTATTTACAGCTACCTGAAGAAAATTGCTGGTGTTCTTTTGATCCTATTAGTACCACAGTCAGGCAGCTAGACTATTTACAGTTAGTGCAGTGCGTCCTGCTCACAGTGTTCAGCTAAAACTACAAGTTAGTGGGGTACGTCCACCTCACAGTGTTCAGCTAAACCTAGAAGTTAGTGCGGTGCGTCCTGCTCACAGTGTTCAGCTAAAACCACAAGTTAGTGCTGTGCGTCCTGCTCACAGTGTTCAGCTAAACTTACAAGTTAGTGTAGTGAGACCTCTGCACAGTGTTCATCTAAAGCTACAAGTTAGTGCAGTGCGTCCTGCTCACAGTGTTCAGCTAGATCCGTTCCTGTTATCTTCTTACTGACAGGCAGGCTTGTCTTGTTACAGTATTTACAGCTACCTGAAGAAAATTGCTGGTGTTCTTTTGTTCCTATTACTACCACAGTCAGGCAGCTAGACTATTTACAGTTAGTGCAGTGCGTCCTGCTCACAGTGTTCAGCTAAACCTACAAGTTAGTGTGGTGCGTCCACCTCACAGTGTTCAGCTAAACCTACAAGTTAGTGCAGTGCGTCCTACTCACAGTGTTCAGCTAGATCCATTTCTGTTCTCTTCTTACTGACAGGCAGGCTTGTCTTGTTACAGTATTTACAGCTACCTGAAGAAAATTGCTGGTGTTCTTTTGATCCTATTAGTACCACAGTCAGGCAGCTAGACTATTTACAGTTAGTGCAGTGCGTCCTGCTCACAGTGTTCAGCTAAAACTACAAGTTAGTGGGGTACGTCCACCTCACAGTGTTCAGCTAAACCTAGAAGTTAGTGCGGTGCGTCCTGCTCACAGTGTTCAGCTAAAACCACAAGTTAGTGCTGTGCGTCCTGCTCACAGTGTTCAGCTAAACTTACAAGTTAGTGTAGTGAGACCTCTGCACAGTGTTCATCTAAAGCTACAAGTTAGTGCAGTGCGTCCTGCTCACAGTGTTCAGCTAGATCCGTTCCTGTTATCTTCTTACTGACAGGCAGGCTTGTCTTGTTACAGTATTTACAGCTACCTGAAGAAAATTGCTGGTGTTCTTTTGATCCTATTACTACCACAGTCAGGCAGCTAGACTATTTACAGTTAGTGCAGTGCGTCCTGCTCACAGTGTTCAGCTAAACCTACAAGTTAGTGTGGTGCGTCCACCTCACAGTGTTCAGCTAAACCTACAAGTTAGTGGGGTGCGTCCTGCTCACAGTGTTCAGCTAGATTCGTTCCTGTTATCTTCTTAATGACAGGCAGGCTTGTCTTGTTACAGTATTTACAGCTACCTGAAGAAAATTGCTGGTGTTCTTTTGATCCTATTAGTACCACAGTCAGGCAGCTAGACTATTTACAGTTAGTGCAGTGCGTCCTGCTCACAGTGTTCAGTTAAAACTACAAGTTAGTGGGGTACGTCCACCTCACTTTGTTCAGCTAAACCTACAAGTTAGTGGGGTGCGTCCTGCTCACAGTGTTCAGCTAGATTCGTTCCTGTTATCTTCTTACTGACAGGCAGGCTTGTCTTGTTACAGTATTTACAGCTACCTGAAAAAAATTGCAGGTGTTCTTTTGATCCTATTAGTACCACAGTCAGGCAGCTAGACTATTTACAGTTAGTGCAGTGCATCCTGCTCACAGTGTTCAGCTAAAACTACAAGTTAGTGTGGTGTGTCCACCTCACAGTGTTCAGCTAAACCTACAAGTTAGTGCAGTGCGTCCTGCTCACAGTGTTCAGCTAAAACTACAAGTTAGTGTGGTGTGTCCACCTCACAATGTTCAGCTAAACCTACAAGTTAGTGCGGTGCGTTCTGCTCACAGTGTTCAGCTAGGTCCGTTCCTGTTATCTTCTTACTGATAGGCAGGCTTGTCTTGTTACATTATTTACAGCTACCTGAAGAAAATTGCTGGTGTTCTTTTGATCCTATTAGTACCACAGTCAGGCAACTAGACTATTTACAGTTAGTGCAGTGTGTCCTGCTCACAGTGTTCAGCTAAAACTACAAGTTAGTGGGGTACGTCCACCTCACAGTGTTCAGCTAAACCTAGAAGTTAGTGCGGTGCGTCCTGCTCACAGTGTTCAGTTAAAACTACAAGTTAGTGGGGTACGTCCACCTCACAGTGTTCAGCTAAACCTACAAGTTAGTGGGGTGCGTCCTGCTCACAGTGTTCAGCTAGATTCGTTCCTGTTATCTTCTTACTGACAGGCAGGCTTGTCTTGTTACAGTATTTACAGCTACCTGAAGAAAATTGCTGGTGTTCTTTTGATCCTATTAGTACCACAGTCAGGCAGCTAGACTATTTACAGTTAGTGCAGTGCATCCTGCTCACAGTGTTCAGCTAAAACTACAAGTTAGTGTGGTGTGTCCACCTCACAGTGTTCAGCTAAACCTACAAGTTAGTGCAGTGCGTCCTGCTCACAGTGTTCAGCTAGATCCATTCCTGTTCTCTTCTTACTGACAGGCAGGCTTGTCTTGTTACAGTATTTAGAGCTACCTGAAGAAAATTGCTGGTGTTCTTTTGATCCTATTAGTACCACAGTCAGGCAGCTAGACTATTTACAGTTAGTGCAGTGCATCCTGCTCACAGTGTTCAGCTAAAACTACAAGTTAGTGGGGTACGTCCACCTCACAGTGTTCAGCTAAACCTAGAAGTTAGTGCGGTGCGTCCTGCTCACAGTGTTCAGCTAAAACCACAAGTTAGTGCTGTGCGTCCTGCTCACAGTGTTCAGCTAAACTTACAAGTTAGTGTAGTGAGACCTCTGCACAGTGTTCATCTAAAGCTACAAGTTAGTGCAGTGCGTCCTGCTCACAGTGTTCAGCTAGATCCGTTCCTGTTATCTTCTTACTGACAGGCAGGCTTGTCTTGTTACAGTATTTACAGCTACCTGAAGAAAATTGCTGGTGTTCTTTTGATCCTATTACTACCACAGTCAGGCAGCTAGACTATATACAGTTAGTGCAGTGCGTCCACCTCACAGTGTTCAGCTAAACCTACAAGTTAGTGCGGTGCGTCATGCTCACAGTGTACAGCTAAACCTACAAGTTAGTGCTGTGCGTCCTGCTCACAGTGTTCAGCTAAAACTACAAGTTAGTGTGGTGCGTCCACCTCAAAGTGTTCAGCTAAAACTACAAGTTAGTGCGGTGCGTCCACCTCACAGTGTTCAGCTAAACCTACAAGTTAGTGCTGTGCGTCCTGCTCACAGTGTTCAGCTAAAACTACAAGTTAGTGTGGTGCGTCCTCCTCACAGTGTCCAGCTAAACCTACAAGTTATTTTTTTGCGAGCTCTGCACAGTGTTCAGCTTAAGCTACCTGTAGAAGGTTGGTGGTGTTTTCCTGATCCTATCACTACCACAGGCAGCTAAAAAAGCTACAAGTTAGTTTTTTGCGAGCTATGCACAGTGTTCAGCTAAAGCTACCTGTAGAAGGTTGGTGGTGTTCTCATACTACAGGCAGGCAGTTGATTTTGCTAGCTGCAGTATCAGTACATATATATATATATATATATATATATATATATACATATATATATATCCCAGCTTAGTGCAGCTACAGGCCATTAGTATGTCTGGAAGGCCAAGAAGGAGAGGCAGACAGTCACAAGCCAATAAGAGAGGGCAAGCATGCTCTGTGTCTAGTGCTGGTCGTGGAGACGGTGCATCCTCATCAGCACGTGGCCGTGGGACACGCTTGGCCTTTTTTTCGGCAGCTGGCCGTTTTGAGCCGCAACATGCGGAAGACTTGGTCGAGTGGATGACCAAGCCGTCCTCATCCTCCTCATCCTCTCTCACCCATGCCCAGGGTACTTCATCTGGCAAAGCAGTGGCCTCTTCCCTTGGCTCAATGTCATCAGTGACTCCTTCCCTAGCCCCACCATGTCCTCCTGAGGAGTTCCTCGAACTGTTTGACCACAGTGTTGGGTACATGCTCCAGGAGGATGCCCAGCATTTGGAAGGCTCTGATGATGATACTGAGCTCGATGAAGGCAGTAACGTGAGCACGGACAGAGGGGGTGCCCAAGAAGGACAGCAATCTGGCAGTCATGCTCCCCCTGCTGCAGCATACTGCCAGATTTGCTCCAGTGATGAGGAGGGAGGGGATGATGAGGTCACTGACTCAACGTGGGTGCCTGATAGGAGAGAGGAGGAGGAGGAGGAGGCGGCACATCACCAACGAGGCAGGATGCCCTCCAGGGGCCAGCCTAAGGGCAGCACCTTGACTGCATCACACCCCAAAGCTCCACATGTGCAGGGCGCTGCAGTCTCTGCGCGTTATTCAAAAAGTTCTTGGGTGTGGGCCTTTCTTGAGACGAGTGCATCAGATCGCACCGCTGCTATTTGCAACATATATCTCAAGCGTATCTCGCGTGGCCAAAACATCTCCCACTTGGGTACCACATGCTTGACCAGACATATGTTGACCTGCCATGCAGTTCGTTGGCAAGCGTATCTAAAAGACCCACACCAAAGAACAAAGAGGACCTCTCCTTGCTCCTCATAAGCTGAGATCTCCAACCCCACTATACCTTCAGTCCTCTCTGAGACCTGCACTGAGAGGAATGAAGGTGTAGAATTAGGTGTGTCACAGCCAAGTACTTGTGGGCAATCTGCTTTTGGTACACCAACGTCAGATTGTACCAGGCAAATTTCCCTTCCCCAGCTGCTGCACTGCCGAAAGAAGTTTGCTCCCAGCCATCCACATGCCGAGCGGTTGAATGCTAGCTTGGCAAAAAAATTGCTAGCACTTCAACTGCTGCCTTTTCAGTTGGTAGACTCTTCCCCCTTCCGTGAGTTTGTGGAATGTGCGGTTCCTCAGTGGCAGGTACCCAAACGCCACTTTTTCTCAAGGAAGGCGATTCCAGCTCTCTACCGGCATGTGGAAGGCAATGTCCATGCCTCGTTGGACAGGGTGGTCAGCGGTAAGGTACATATTACCGCTGACTCATGGTCCAGCAGGCATGGACAGGGACGTTAGCTAAGTTTCACGGCGCATTGGGTGACTCTGCTGGCAGCTGGGAAGGATGCAGGACAAGGTGCAGTAGTGTTGGAGGTTGTTCCGCCACCACGCCTCCAAAATGCTAATGATTGTGACACACCTCTCTCCTCCACCCTCTCCTCTTCTTCTTCCTCCATGGCCTCTTCCTGTGCTTTGTCCTTGGAACCAGTGGTGCTCTGTAGCCGTTCAAGGGGCTACGCAAGTACGCAGGCCAAAAGATGCCATGTGGTGCTTGAGCTGGTGTGCTTGGGGGACAGGAGCCACACTGGGGAAGAGGTTCTGTCAGCTCTGCAGGGGCAGGTTCAGAGGTGGTTGACGCCACGCCAACTTAAGGCAGGAATGGTGGTTTGTGACAATGGCACCAACCTCCTCTCCGCCCTCCGACAGGGACAAATGACCCATGTGCCCTGTTTGGCTCACGTCCTTAACTTGGTGGTGCAGCGGTTCTTGGGCAGGTACCCGGGCTTACAGGATGTCCTGAGGCAGGCCAGGAAAGTCTGTGTGCATTTCCGCTGGTCATATAATGCCAGTGCTCGGCTGACGGACCTCCAAAAGGAGTTTAACCTGCCCAAGAACCGCCTAATCTGTGACATGCCCACCAGGTGGAACTCAACGTTGGCCATGCTGCAGCGACTGCACATGCAGCAGAGGGCCATCAATGAGTACCTGTGTGACTATGGCACCAGGACAGGGTCAGGGGAGCTTGTTTTTTTTTCCCCACACCA
The DNA here is from genome assembly GCF_042186555.1 of Aquarana catesbeiana. Classification (NCBI taxonomy): domain Eukaryota; kingdom Metazoa; phylum Chordata; class Amphibia; order Anura; family Ranidae; genus Aquarana; species Aquarana catesbeiana. The sequence continues at coordinate 756,109,328 of NC_133324.1, forward strand.
GTGGGCCATGATCAGGGATGCATGCACTGTCCTGTCACCATTTGAGGAGGCCACGAGGATGGTGAGCAGTGACAGTGCATGCATCAGTGACACTGTGCCCCTTGTCCACCTGTTGGAGCACACGCTGCATGGAATAATGGACAGGGCACTTGAGGCAGAACAGAGGCAGGAAGAGGAGGACTTCCCTAGCTCTCAAGGCCCCCTTTATCCAGACAGTGTTCCTGCGTGCCCACCGATCACACAGGAAGAGGAGGAGGAGGAGGAAGATTGTGTCAGTATGGAGGCGGAGCCTGGCACTCAGCATCAGCAGCAGTCTTTAAGGGATCAGTCCCAAGAAACACATGGACTTGTACGTGGCTGGGAGGAGGTGGCTGTGGACCATGTCGTCCTTAGTGACCCAGAGGACTCCGGACCGAATGCCTCAGCAAACCTACGCTGCATGGCCTCCCTGATCCTGCAAAGCCTGCGTAAGGATCCTCGTATTCGTGGTATCAAGGAGAAGGACCAATACTGGCTGGCAACCCTCCTTGATCCACGTTACAAGGGTAAAGTTGCAGACCTTATCTTGCCATCGCAGAGGGAGCAGAGGATGAAACATCTTCGGGAGGCCTTGCAGAAAGGTCTGTGCAACGCGTTCCCAGAGACTGGGAGGTTACAAACTCCTCTTTCTGGACAACATGTTGCTGAGGCTTCGGTCAGTCAAAGAAGGAGCGGTGGAGAAGGTGGCCGTCTGACCGATGCGTTCAGACAATTTTTTGGTCCGCAGCCCCAAGGTATGATCAGTTCCAGCAACCATCGCCAGCGTCTGTTTTACATGGTGCAGGAATACCTAGGGGCAAGATCTGACTTGGACACCGTTCCCACCGAAAATCCTCTGGGTTACTGGGTCTTGAGGATGGATCACTGGCCAGAGCTTGCACAGTATGCAATTGAGCTACTGGCCTGCCCTGCATCCAGCGTTCTTTCGGACCGCACATTTAGTGCTGCTGGAGGCTTTGTAACCGATCACAGGGTGCGTCTGTCCACCGACTCGGTCGATCGACTGACCTTCATAAAAATGAATCAGTCTTGGATCACCACCAGCTACCAAGCACCTGATGCTGATGTAACCGAATAATTTTTTTTGAAATCTCAGATCCCTTCAAAGACTGCCTATGCTGATGCTGAGTGACTATCCCTGAGTAATTATCCTCTTCCTCCTCAATCATCACGCTGACAGCTTGTAAGAACATTTTTGGTTCTGGGCGCCACCACCAGTGCCTAAGGCCCAATTTTTCAGCCCCTGTTTAACAGGGGCGTGTAATTACAATTTTTGATGCAATACTTTGCAGCAGGGCTCATTTCTGCGTTACAACTAGAGTATCTGTGAGGGGTTGCAGTGTTGTGGCACCAGCACCAGTGCCTAAGGCCCAATTTTTCAGCCCCTGTTTAACAGGGGCATGTAATTACAATTTTTGATGCAATACTTTGCAGCAGGGCTCATTTCTGCGTTCCAACTAGAGTATCTGTGAGAGGTTGCAGTGTTGTGGCACCAGCACCAGTGCCTAAGGCCTAATTTTTCAGCCCCTGTTTAACAGGGGCATGTAATTACAATTTTTGATGCAATACTTTGCAGCAGGGCTCATTTCTGCGTTCCAACTAGAGTATCTGTGAGAGGTTGCAGTGTTGTGGCACCAGTGCCTAAGGCCCAATTTTTCAGCCCCTGTTTAACAGGGGCCTGTAATTACAATTTTTGATGCAATACTTTGCAGCAGGGCTCATTTCTGCGTTCCAACTAGAGTATCTGTGAGGGGTTGCAGTGTTGTGGCACCAGCACCAGTGCCTAAGGCCTAATTTTTCATCCCCTGTTCAACAGGGGCATGTAATTACAATTCTTGATCTAATATTTCACAGCAGGGCCCATTTCTGCACCGACCAAGAGCGAGTGAGGACTTACAGTGTTGTGGCACCACCACCACCAAAGGCCCAATTTTTCTGCCTTTGTTCAACAGGGGCATGTAATTACAATTCTTGATCTAATATTTCACAGAAGGGCCCTGTGAGGGCTTACAGTCTTGTGGCCACAACAACACCTAAGGCCCAAATTTCTGCTGAGTATATAGGGCAAGCCCCTACTTTCAAACATCTAACTTACAAAGGACTCCTACTTGCAAACGGAAGGAGACAACAGGAAGTGAGATGAAATCTACCCCTAGGGAGGGAAATTCTCTCCTATAAGAGTTAATATGGGAAAAACATTTCTCCTTTCCACTGATGCTTTCCAATCCTTGTTCCACAAAAAAACCCAAATTTTCAAAAAACATTTGTCATTGGGACAAAAAGTGAGGTGAAATCTTCTGAAGAGGAGGAAAGACAGCAAAACAAATGTCACAGGGGTGATAACCCTTCCCTATGTTTTCCAAAAAGCTTAAAAAAGATTTTTTGGCTGGAGCTAAACACGTTAAAAATGTACCCGTTAAAAATTACAAACAGATTCTACTTAACAACAAACCTACAGTCCCTGTCTTGTTTGCACCGCCTGTATACTGCTGTTCAGAGTATATAGGGCCTGGTGGCCCCACACCTTTCCTTATTTTAATTTGGGTGCGGGGTTCCCCTTAATATCCATACAAGACCCAAAGGGCCTGGTAATGGTCTGGGGGATACCCATGCCGTTTGTCTCACTGATTTTCATCCATATTGCCAGGCCCGACATTACATTAAACCCGCAAGCAGTTTTAAATAAGATTTTTTCCTTTAAAAATGACATTTTGTGCAGGGACTGTTCTAAACACGGGAAACACGCTCCACTTTACAGGCATACTATAGACACACCCCAGGTACGATATTTAAAGGAATATTTCACTTTTTTTTTTACTTTAAGCATCATTAAAATCACTGCTCTCGAAAAAACGTCTGTTTTTAAAAGTTTTTTTTGCATCGATACAAGTCCCCTGGGGTAGGACCCGGGTCCCCAAACCCTTTTTAGGACAATACCATGCAAATTAGCCTTTAAAATGAGCACTTTTGATTTCAAACGTTCAAGTCCCATAGACGTCAATGGGGTTCTAACGTTCGTGCGAATTTTCGGTCCGTTCGCAGGTTCTGGTGCGAACCGAACCGTGGGGTGTTCGGCTCATCCCTACTCTCTACCAAGATATGTCATTGGCACCTTAAGGACTCCCTTCTTCAGAATCCAACTATTAGACAACATTAATTTTGAGATGTATCTGAGTTTTTCCAGCTAAATGAGAATACTGTGGTGGAGTTTTCCACCCTATGAGAAGCGCATAAGGTGTATTTCCATCTGAAAAAGAGAATGCTCTCCAGTGGTCTTCTCTTCTCTTCTTTCCCAGCTATGTAAAGTGGAAAGTCTATTACTTACTTCCCCTTCAGTGGCTCTCCTACACACTGTCACTTCTCTGCGGAACCGTTTAAAAACTCTAGACATGAACACAATTGCAAAATCTCGCTTATTGGCTTATGGGCAGAAATTTTACGAATACTCAAATAAACCCCATAGGATGTTGCTGAACAGGCTTAAACCTTATCCATTCCACTCCTTTCCTGACTTTCTTATACAACCTGATGGATCCCTTACTTATTTCCTGCCGACTATGACTAAAATATTTGGCAAATTTTATCATAAATGGTATAATTGTTTAAATGCTGATCCCAAATAACTCTTTTCATAAGCTAAATTTGATTCTTTCTTTGACTCCTTACAGTTACCCAAACTATCTCCATCCTACCTCTCCTCACTGAATGCTGCCATTAGTCTAGAAGAAATAGCTGCGGTGGTTAAAGATCTGCGATCCCACAAGTCCCCTGGCCCAGATGGACTCCCATAATCCTATTACAAGACTTTTCTCCTGATTTTAGGCTCCTATTTACTTGACTTATTTACCTATTTGATGAAAGGCACTGTTCCTCATCCTCAGTTTTTACATGCCCATATTACAGTCATCCCCGAAACCTGGAAAAATGTCATCCCTCCCTAACAATTATAGACGCATAGCCTTACCTAATTCTGACTATAAAATATTCACCAAATTTTAGCTAATAGACTTACCCACACACTCCCTAGATTTATACATAAAGGCCAGATAGATTTTGTGCCTACCAGACATGCCGGTGATAACACAAGACACACCATTGATCTTATAGATCTGCTTAACAGGACCACTCGCCCAGCCCTTATTCTGAGTTTGGACGCTCAGAAAGCCTTTGAGAGGTTCAGCCGGTTTTATATGTTTGTCACCCACCCACATTATGGATTTACCGGTCCATATATTGAAGTCCTTCATGCCCTGTATTCCCAATCCCTCTTCTCAGGTGCAGTTGTCCTCTTTTCTGTCGCCATCATTCCCCCTTAGCAACGGTACCAGGCAGGGTGCCCCCTGTCTCTCCTGCTATTCATCTTATGTATAGAGCCCTTAGCTGAGGCTACTCATTTGCACTCTGACATTAGGGGGGTCTTTTTGTGACAGAGGGAGTATAAACTGTCCCGTTTTGCAGACAATATCCTTTTGACACTGACCAGCCTTAATACCTCTTTCTCCAACCTCCATAATTTATTGACAACTTTTGGTATGCTTTTGGACTATAAAATCAACACAGTCAAGACAGAAACCTTACCTATACATATTATATCATATCATACATATTATATCATATCACATACTCCTTACCACTTTACAGAAGAATTTCCCTTCTTACTGGTGCCCTCTCTCTCTTAAATACTTAGAAGTGCACTTAACCACCTCCTACTCTATCCTTTATCAAGCCAACTACCCCTTCCTATTTAAGGAATTTGGTTGTCTCCTGCAGCAATGGGATGATTATCTGAGGATTAATGTTCTTAAGATGTCAATACTTATGAAGCTTCTATACTTTTTTGAGACCCTTCCGGTCACTGTCCCATTGAGGGAGCTTAAACACCTTCAGGGATCCTTTCTTAAATTTATTTGGCATAACAAGTCTCACCGAATTGCTAGCTTTGTAGTATTTGCCCTTCGATCCCAAGGAGGATTGGGTGCCCCAGACATTATTAAATACTACTATGCTACACACCTCAAAGCAGTTACTTCCAGGTCAACCTGTTTTGCCTTTAGCAGATGGTCCGAGATATAATTGAGTATTACCTGCCTTGTACATCCCTGTGCCCCTTCTCTTCCCCATTTCCACCTCTCCCGAATGTGCTATTTAATCCAGATATTCTGGTTAGTCTATCCTATAGTAGAATGTACCCCTGGTCACAAGCAGGTATTTTCCAGCTCTGCAATATGGTACATCCTCTGTACCGCAAATTGCTATAGTTTGCTGAAATCCAAAATAAATACCAGGTCCCTAAACAACTTTTTTTTCCTTCCTTCAAGTAAAGCAAATTTTTCTCTTTATCTCTTTGGGATTGATTTCCCCCTGGACCCTATCCATTACCTATTGGGTCTTCCTGTTCCAGGTATCTCCAAATACGCCAATAGATTGGTTGCATTTATCTTACTAGGTGCAAAAAAGGTTAAACCTCTTTGTTGGTTATCTCCTAATCCTCCCACATACTGTTAAAAACCATAGCCCAGATACGTAAAGTGGAACATTTGACGGCAGTTGTACACGACTCTTTATCACAATTTTCAAAGGTTTGGGATTTGTGGGATGATTCTCAGTTCAATTTGGAGTCAGCCTCTCAAACCCCTGGTTAGCTACCTCTCTTCTCTAATGCCCCATACACACGGTCGGATTTTCCGATGGAAAATGTCCGATCGGAGCGTGTTGTCGGAAATTCCGACCGTGTGTGGGCTCCATCGGACATTTTCCATCGGATTTTCCGACACACAAAGTTTGAGAGCAGGCTATAAAATTTTCCGACAACAAAATCCGATCGCGTCAATTCTGACCGTGTGTGGCCTGTTCCGACGCACAAAGTGCCACGCATGCTCAGAAGAAATTTTGAGACGGAACAGCTCGGTCTGGTAAAGTTAGCGTTCGCAATGGATACAACACTTTCGTCACGGTGCAATGTTAAAAATGGTTTAATACAGCGCACTCTCTTCTTCTTTATAATGTGAGAAGAATGAAGTAGTTTTGCTGCTCATATTCACACAGACTTCTCACAAACTTCTTTCTTTACTATTTATCGTGATTCCCTCAATATATTTTGATTTGTCACATCTGACAACATTATTTTTGTGTTGTATTTTTTTTTTTTTTTTGTTTTAAGGCAGATTATTTTTTTTTTTGGTTTGTATTTTTTTCAAGGCTGATCTTTGTTTTATTGTATTTTTAGTTTTACTCCAGAATATTTTTGTGTGTGTTTTGTGTGTCAAGTTACCACAACACCATTGATATGTTATATTTAATCTGTAGGAGATTGTTTGGTGTTGGTGTCTCTTGTTAATTTCACATTGTACTTAAGAAATGTACCTGAATCGTCACCAACAAACTGTCCTTTTTGAATGAAAACACACATAGGAGAGTATAATTGCAAAAAAAAATTCATTTATTAAGGGCTCACAACTAAACAAAGAGGGAGGCAACGCTGGAGAAACAGTAGAAATGGGTGAAGCCTTGGACCCCCAGGGCACACATCAACTATTTTCAAGCAAAATTGGTGGCCTGAGGAGTCCTTATCTAAGGGAGTGCAGTCTGGTCCAGAAGTCCCAGAGATCCGGAAAGCAGCAGATGACATCTGTGTCCCCAGGCTGTGGTCATACAAGAGACTACATCTATTGTCACACCAGACTGAACCCAGGTCATCACTCTCTTGTCTTCCTTCCATGCCTCCTTCCACGCTGTGGCTCTGGTGGTGGAGTTGTGGCAGCAGGAGGAGGAGGAGGAGGAGGAGGGGCCAACTCACTCAGGTGGGTATTGGGTGTTAGTTCCCCACTCACCCCCTTACTTAGGACTTTATACAGAAGGTCCTCACATAGCTTGCGTTGACCCTCCTGCATGCCTTGCAGTTTTGTGGCAGCCATGCAGGCAAAGGCCTCTTCAGGAGTGGGTAAGGCTCTGAGGGACGCAGAAGCCTCCTGAATCAGCCTGAGCGCAGAATCCTGCATGTGAGTCGCCTTCCTCGCTCTTTTGTAGGTCTTCCTGTGTATGAAAAAGGGACATTGTTTTAGTATTTTTTTCATCAATCACACACAATTTTCACCTCCTGACTGTTGCAAATTGAATGTTAACAAATATAACAGACTATCTTTTTGAGCCCTGCATTTTTCATTCTTGTCCCAATTTTGGGTGCCCACTACTGTCTATTGATATGTAAAACACTTTTTGCAATCAGCAATTAGTGATCAATAATAACATCTAGTAAACATAATTTATTTATTGACCAGAAATCTGTAGAACAATGCTATACCTGACTCAAGCTGGGCTCCTCCAATTCTTCCTGGCTGGAAGGCCCAGGTTGGACATCAGAAGCCTCAGCTGGGGTGGAAGGAAGAGTGGAAGGAAGAGTGGAGAGGGATTCCCTGACTTCAGTGTGGTCTGACAGAAATCGCTGTCTTTCATAGTACCACAGCCTGGGGACATAAACGTCATCTGCTCCAGCTCCTGATCTCTGGGAATCCGTGACCTTCTTGCGCTCCCTAAGATAAGTGCTCCTCAGGCCACCAATTTTGGTTTTTAAATAGGGGATGGTTGCTGTGGGGACCACCGGCTTCACCAACTCCAGAAGTTTCTCCAGCGCTGCCTGCCTCTTTTGTTTATTGTTGTAATGGGGGTGTCTCACCTGCCACAGACAGGGCAGCTCCCTGTACTTGTCTATGAACAGGGGGAGGAAATTGTGGTCGTTGAAGCCATCCATTTTCTCTGCAAGACACAACACAAGACAAACCCAAAGGTCAGGCCAAACTCTCCTAATCTTGTTACAATATAGGCTTCAATTTCGAAGCAGTATAGGCCCAAGTTTAGATCTTACCTTCGTTATCACGATCGGCGCCTCTGATGCTCCTTCCTCCGCTCACAGATCATACGTAATACGCATGCGTGTTCCGCTTTATACACACTGCGCATGTGTGTAACTTCGCCCACCCCTGACGTTCTTTCTAGTCTATTCCCTGCCCCTTTTCGTTCTGCGCAGTGGGGGAAGAGCACATGGCAGAGACATAGCAGGTGCGTGCTAATTACAGCAATGAGGAGGAGGAAAGCCCGGATCCGGAAACGTCCCGATCCAGAAGGAGAAGATTTAAGGCATCAAATATGTCCTTTGGGGAGATGTTTGAGATGGTCGACATCCTGAAGAAGGCAGACTATGATGGGAAGTATGGATCTTACCCCAACCCCAATGTCCGCAAGGCCAAGATCATGGCAAAAGTGGTCAAAAGTCTGCACCGGAATTTCGGGGTACGTCGATCAAAAGATCAGCTCAGGAAGCGGTGGTCGGACCTCAAATTACGAGAACATGAGCAGTACAGAAAGATCAGGAGAGTGCTGCAAAAAAGTAAGTAGTTGTGCTGTGTTCCTATTCTTTTTGTCTTTATTACGTTTGTGCTGCTCCATGTGCTTTTCTTAAAAGTGTTGTACATTTTATTTTTATTTTTTTAAACAATAGATTTTTATTGAATTTCACTTTGTACATTACAGAGCATTCAATATAGGCATTTCTTTAGGTTATACAAGGTGATTATGTATATACAACACTTACTACTTAAGTAATCAAGAATATACAACATGTATTCAAGCTACCGATTGGATTATACGTTTGACCTCTATAAGAGGTACAGCCTGCCACCCCCTGTGGGTTCACACTGTGACCAGGCTTATTGCTGGTTAACCGCATAGTAGCTTGTCATGGGTCCTATGAGGAATCCATGGGAAGATAGGCTGTGAGCAGTAAGTGCTATTAATTCAGGGTATAAAACACAAACAAAGATATATAGTTGTCATAGATGCAGAGTGCAGAGTCATCCCCACACACCCAACACACCCCAGTTAGTTGCTCCTTGGTAAGTATCCAATCTATGCATGTTGAAAGATGCTGTTAGCATATCACCGCACCAGAGGCATTCCTTGTACTTTATTGTATCAGTAAAATGAGTTTATGAATGTGAGGAGGCGTATTTGGAGGACTTCCAAATTTCCCACTGTTTATGGAAATTCGGGGATCCTCCTTTAGCGTAGGCCAGAGCTCTTTCCATTGTATATTGGGCGTTTACTCTAGAGATAACTTCCTCTATTTTTGGGGGTGCTAGTGATAGCCATTCTTTTGCTATTGAAATACGAGCCGCAAATAGGATATGGATTACTACTTTCCTCATTAGGGGGTGATAGGCTTCAATGCCCAGGCTCAGGAGTGTTAGTGCTGGTTCAAGTTTGAGATGGGTATTGGTAACATTGTAGATGAGGGATTGGACCTCCTCCCAGAACGGTTGGATTTTTTTACAACCCCAAAATATGTGGAGAAGATTGCCTGTAGATAAGCATTCTCTCCAGCATAATGCTGATGTGGAGGGTTTCATCCTGTGCAGTCGGGAGGGGGTGAGGTACCACCTATGTAGTAATTTTTGTGCGTTATCCCAGTGGTCTATGCAAGAGGAAGATTTGCTATTGTATTTTATAGCTATGTGCCATTGGTGCAGAGGATATTCCCTTTGTAGGTCCCTCTCCCATTTATGCATGTTAGGTAATTTAGCTTGCAGATAGGTAGGGGAGGCGAATGTGTAAAACAAGGATATGCCTTTGCGAGTAGGCGGGGATTTATTGAGCAGGAATTTCCATAGGATCTGCGGGATTATGATCGGACGGGTCGGGTTGGAGTGTGAATAGTGGTTTAGTTGGAACAGTTTGTATCTATCAAGTTCATCCATTGTGTCCAGGTCAGTAGTGTTGAAGTGTACTCCCTGTTTCTTCCAGCTGTGGACTGAGAAGCTCGGTATTAGGTACTCATAAGCTGCTAGTGGTATTCTTAATGTGCGGGTTGGAATGTCAGTGAACTTAGAATTCACTAAAGAGGACCATGCATTAACAGTAGCTTGTATGGTTGGGTACGGGGGAACCTTGGGCTTGTGATGAAGGCTAGCGGCTATAGCTAGTGCTGGTAGATCGTGGCCAGGGGTCACTGTACGCTCAATGTCTGACCATCTATTGTCCGTTTGACATGAGAACCAGTAGCGCATCTGGTCCAGTAGTGCTGCTTTATAGTATAGTTGAGCATTGGGGAGGCCAACGCCGCCTAGATGTTTAGATTTATAAAGCTGTGCTAGTGCGATCCTCGGTTTTTTACCGCCCCATATGAATTTGTTAAGTAGTTTATCTATGTATATAAAGAATTGTTGGGGGACAGGGATGGGTACGGTCCTGAAAACATAGAGAATTTTGGGCATAACTTGCATTTGATATGCAGCTATCCTCCCCAGCCACGTGAGCGGGAGCTTACTTATTTGATTTAGTTCCGCTTCCACTTTAAGCAGGAGTGGAGGGAAATTGCAAGAGTAGATGTTGGTGGAGGAGGAGGCCAGCTGCACACCCAGATATGTAATTGAGGGCGGGTCCCAGTTGCAAGGAAAAATTTCCTTTAGTCTCGACTTTGTTTTTTCAGGCATGTTGATGGTTAATGCAAAGCATTTGCTGGTGTTGACCTTATAGTAGGAAACATTTCCAAACTTATGTAAGAGGGAGTTAATAGCAGGTAAGGATGCAAGTGGATTAGTTATTGTTAAGATAATGTCATCCGCGAAGAGCCCTATTTTATGGGATTCGTGACCGGTGTCGATGCCCTCTATCACAGCATCGCCTCTTACATATGCCGCTAGTGGCTCTATAATCAAGGAGAAAATTATCGGCGAGAGTGGGCATCCCTGCCGGGTACCATTAGATAACCTGAAGGGGTCTGAGAGCAACGTGGAAGTGTAGATTTGTGCTGTGGGGTTCGTATATAAAGACATGATGGCTGAGTGGATCAGGCCTGAGATGCCAAACTTGTGCAAGGTCCTAGACAGGTAACCCCAGTGGACCCTGTCGAAGGCCTTTTCCGCGTCTAAGGCCAGGAATATGCTGGGTACTTTTTTGGTTTCAGCCATTCTCAGGAGATTTAACATACGTCTGGTTCCATCCGGCGCCTGCCTGCTTTTGACAAAACCGACCTGATCCAATCCTATAAGGGAAGGGGTGATGTCTTTTAATCTATTCGCTAAGATTTTAGCATATATTTTGAGGTCCGAATTCAAGAGGGATATGGGCCTGAAGTTTTGGGGGTTCGTTGTGTCCTTGCCATTTTTCGGTATTGTGACTATAACAGCTTGTAGCATCTCTCTGGGGAAGCTGCCTGAAGTGGCCGCTGTATTGAAGACCTTAACTAGTGCAGGGGTGAGAGTCTGGGTAATTGCCTTGTGGTACTGGGATTTTTGTGTTTCAGCTCTAGGTCTGCTATAGTGTCATGGAGTTGTGACATACGTTTCATTTTTTTTTTCCTCTCTCTAGAAGCAATCTGAATGAGGACACCTCGAGCAAAGGCCTTATGAGCACACCATATCGTCATTGGGGAACATTCCTCAGTGTCGTTAAAGTTAAAATACTCAGCCACTTTTTCTGCTATTTCATCCCGAATTTTGGGTTGCGATAGGAGAAATGTGTTATTGCGCCACATCGGTTTTTGAGCGGTTTTGCTGCCATCCACAACCTCAATCGACACAGGAGCGTGATCAGACCAGGTGATGTTGTGGATGTCAGCGGTCTGGACCTTCTGTAGCGTGCACATATCCGTAAGGAAAAAGTCTATTCTAGCATAGCTGTTGTGGACTGCAGAGAAGTGCGTATAGTCTCTTTCGGTGGACCTAAGGCAGCGCCAGGGATCAAAAAGCCGTTCCTCATGACAGAGGGCTCCCAAAGAGGGCCTCTGCCTAAGAGCCACAGAAGAAGTGTCCCACTCTGCATTCATAACCATATTGAAATCGCCACAGATAATTAAACTACCTTTCTGCATTTTTTTAGCCATTGTGAATACTTTACGGATAAATTTGAGGGATCTCACATTAGGTGCATACAGATTTACCAGGGTATAGGTGACATGGTCCATTTCAGCTACTAAGATGAGAAAGCGACCACGCGGATCAGCATGTACCTGCAAAAGAGAAAAGGTTAATCTGTCCCTGATAGCTATTAGCACTCCATTCTTCTTGGTGTTGTTGTTGGCTGTATATACTTGCTGAAATTTGGGATGTGAGCATTTCGGTGGTTTCGTGCTGGAGAAGTGAGTCTCTTGCGCACACAGGATGTCGCAGTTCGCTTCTATGGCAGTTTTCCAAAGAGCTCTTCTTTTGTAGGGACTATTCAGGCCTCTCACATTGAAAGTCATTAGCTTAAGATTCATTCAGGTGGTAGAAGGTGCGGCTATGCCATCTGGTGGAGGAAATGGGCGTTGAAGGTGACGTAGGTGGTGTGTCCAGTGTGTAGGGAGCCCCCCACAGCCCCGCCCCATGCTGATCAGACAGACTTGTGGTGTTAGGAACCATAAAAACTTGAACTGGTGAAATCTTATAACGTATAGATCGCATCAAACTTGGAGAACATGTTACGGACAACATCTCGTAACTTGAATTGGGGTACTAGAGTACAAGGTCAAAAAGAAGAGTAAAAATAAAAATAAAATAGCCGAACAACGGGCGGTAGATCCTTGAGCATTACACTCGCTATGTAGGGTGAAGGCACAAAGATTAGGGTATATTTGGTATACCGGGTGTATTAAGAGTAGGTTGGAGGCTTGGAGAGGTAGTACAAGCCCGGATGAGGTGGTTACTTGGTTCTTCATTGCCGGTTGTGGGTGTTGTACCTCCCGTGTAGAGGGTCAGGGTCTGCTAGCTCACCATTCTCAGGCAGCAGTTTCCATTTGCGGAGGAGCTCCAGGCCTTTATCAAGTGATGTGATGGCATGCGATTCATTATGCATATCCACAATTAGCTTGGCTGGGAAGCCCCATTTATAGATGACTTTATGGTTACGTAGGATTTTAGTAATTGGCACCAGATCGTGCCGTGCTGTAAGAGTCGCTTGGGACAGGTCAGCATACAGTGCAATCCCGGTAAAAGGGTCAGGTAGAGCAGGGTGTTGTCTTGCGTACCTCATTAGTTGGTCTTTGATATGGTAGAAGTGGATGCGTGCGATAACATCCCTGGGGGTCTGGGCAGGTAGGAAGGATGGCTTCGGAAGTCTGTGGGTCCTGTCAATCGTTAGATCCGCAGGTCCTAGTGCTGGGAGGGCCGTTATCATGAGTTTTTGAAGATAAGCCGTAAGTTCAGCCGGCTTGACCGACTCAAGGACACCTCTGAATTTGATGTTGTTCCTGCGGGCCCTGTCTTCGATGTCGGCCATTTTAAGTCGCATGGTTTTGATCTCTTCCTCAACATCAAAGTGTGCATCCACTAGCTCGTTATGTGCCAATGTGAATTCCTCCATTTTTTTCTCCACATGTGTCACTCTGGTAGATACTGCTGCTACTTCACGTTTGGTGGTCTGCATAAATGCTGCCATATCGCACTGGAGGGCCCCTCTTAGTGTTTGTAACATCTCCTTCATGGTGGTGTCTAAGATGGGTTGCCCTGAGGTGGGGAAGGCGTCTAGCTTCTGTGTGTAAGCAGAGGATTCCTCCATATCTTCCCCCTCCATTCCTGAGCTATCCCAGGTCTCATCCTCTTCCCCAATCCTCCTTTTCTGCTTGGCAGGGCTACTAAATGGGGAGGATGGTAACGGATGGTCACTGGCATTTGACTCACCTGAGGATGGCACTGGATGGCTGTGTGGCTGTGCTGTGGAGGCTGTGGAACGGCTCTCCGCGCCGGCGCCATCTTGGAAATCCCGGGCCGTGCTGAGGGGATAGAAATCTGTTAGTTTCCTCGGTCTCTCTCTCTCCTTTTGTTTGGCCATCGCTGCCGCTGTGTGCCCCACGTCCTAAGAAGACAGTAGATGTGCTTTTGAGGTGTTGTAATGCGCTGTGAGCCGCTTAATGTCGCCCGTTGTATCAGAGCTTAGGTGTCACACATCCATCAGCTCTGGCTGCCGGCTCCGCCCCCAAGTGTTGTACATTTTAAAATGGCAACTTTCATGTTCATGGGCACATTATTCGTTCGTATCAAACATTTTTCTTTCGGCCTATAAAACACCATTGTTTTGGTCATATGCATTTGGACACATTTTTTACGCCCTACTTGTATGAAACTAATTTGGTTGTGTAGAGGGTTTTGTTACTAGAATGAAATGCAAACTAGATTCTGTGTAAGGAGAGGACACTGAGCAGCTGTTTTCACATCTGGACGCTGGAGCACTAGTGTGGGACACCAGAACACCATTTTTATTAGGGGGGCCACACAGGTGCTCCAGAGTATACTATAGGGGGGTCTCCATCTGTGAAGCTTGTACCAAACAGGTAAAGTATTGCAGCTTGACAAAGGACACTGAAAATGCTACATTTTGGAACTCTGCCAAAATAGACAATTGTACCACACTTCCAAGCAATGTTTCCTATTTATAGTTCTGCCATCAAATATCTGTGTGCTAAGTATACCATTTTGGTTTTACATAGGGGAGAAAAGATTCGGATGACACCCCTCATCCGCGGAGACCAGAGCCCCCCCCTCTGGAAGAAGGGGAAATCCACCCAACACAAGAAGAGCAGGAGGAAGAAGACGTGGTGGAACTAGTCACCACAACAGGTGAGTGTCTGCGACCACAGGCTCAGGTAAGAGATGGATGCCAGCATATTTTTTATACCTGTTTTTGTTTGGTTTCTCTCTTTTTAGGTGATCGTGATGTTGTGGATCCAGATCCTTTCACATCAGAAAGTGCCCAGGTCCTGATCGGGGAGATCATGGGGTGTAATTTAGCATTGGAAAACCTCCAGAAAAACATCAATGATGTTATTCAAAAAAATAAGAACATCGTTGATGTTTTGGGTAGAGTTTAAAACAACTCCAAATCACTTTCTTTTTTTGTGTGCTACAATGTTAAAAATGTTTTAGCGATTTTTAGAAAAGCCAAATTTGGAGGATGCACACAGTGTGCCAACATGTGCTATCTGCCATCACGGGAGATCAATGGACGCATTTTGGGGGTGCAACCCCTTCCTCAATAATAAAGTAGCTGAGAGAAAGGGGTTTCTCCCCCAAAACACGTCCCTTGATCCCCCGTGATGGCAGCTAGCACATGTTGACATTCGGAAATTTATGTGCATCTTCCAAATTTGGCTTTTCCTGGGGTGACTTCACCCCATCTGAACGCAATATCAAACACAGTTCCTAAATACTCATGTCTGATATTGCCTTCAAGTTCTACCAAATGTGAACTCTGTAAGTTCAAGATTTGTGTCTTTCTTGTTGGTTTTACACATGCCTGTTTTATCTTAAATGGACATTTCTATTTGTGATAATGCCACCCCAAAAATTGTTTTACAACAAACATGTTGGTTTGTTTTAAAAACCTTTTCAAAATGCACATGTGATTGTGCTGGTATTAAAAAGATTGCTAATCAAGAATGTGTGGATTATTGTCTGAACGCTACAACACTTTTGTGGTCATGTAATTGCTGTTTTCTGTGACAATGGGGGTTATTTCCTAAGGGCAAATCCTCTTTGCACTACCAGTGCAGTTTCAGTGCAGTTTCAGGTGCACTTGTAGTGCAAAGTGTCTTTGCCTTTAGTAAATAACACCCAACAGTGCTTTGTAAGGTTACATAATCATGCCATTTTCTGGACTCACCACATTTCTGTCAGGGTTAGCTAAAACAAACACAAGCAGTAAATGTCACCAAAGATTTGCAATTTTTTTTTATTGGATCAAGGTTTCACAAATTGTCTGGCATATTGATGGCCCCCCTACCCGCAAAGAACTCAAGGTATCTTAACCGGACATCACGGGCACTCAGGGAGGGCAAGCCAGGACGGCCACTTTCAAGCGCTGTCAGGGTTGTTTCATTTATAATTCTGGCCTCAGGCCCAACTGAGCCAGCATAATTGGCAGAATGTTGCCGTAAAAAGTTATGTAGAACACAGCACGCCAGGATTATATGATTCAGTTTATACTCCGCCATATGGATGGGTGTAAGAAATAGGCAGAACCGGCTGGCCATGATTCCAAATGTGTTCTCCACCACTCTTCTGGCTCTGACCAGAAGGTGAGGGTCTGTTCCAGGGTGAGGGTCCTCATCGGGAATGGCCGCATAAGATGGTCCCCCAGCACAAATGCTTCATCCGCAACGAAGACGAATGGGAGTCCTTCCACATTCTCTTCTGGAGGTGGTAAGTCCAAGCTGCCATTCTGGAAATGCCTGTAAAACTCTGTCTGGGCGATGACTCCACCATCGGACATCCGGCCATTCTTCCCCATGTCCACATACAGGAACTCGTAATTAGCCGACACCACCACCAACATCACAATACTATTGAACCCCTTGTAATTATAATAGTACGACCCCAAGTTGGGGGGTGGGACGATGTGGATGTGTTTCCCATCAATTGCCCCTCCGCAGTTAGGAAAGTCCCACCGCTGGACAAAGTGGGAGGCCACAGTCTGCCATTCCTGTGGCGTGGAAGGAAACTGTTGAGGAAAACAAAAATAAATTAGTATTTTTGCACATAAACATGGAAAGCAGATTAGACACAAGCATTCTTGGCCAACATCCAGATAACATTTATTAAGGGGAATTTTACAACACCAAAGTATAAGGTACACCTATCATATCCCCCCCCCCCCCTCATGGGCCATTTCTAACATTATAGAGGGTGGGGGAATCTAGGACAGGTAACCCTCTCCACTTCATTGAGAGATGAATGCCTCAATAATGGGCATTACTTGGAACAGCCCCTCCTTAGTTACACTATTGGCAGACCACTGGACAGGTAAGAAGTGTCATAATACAAAGATATAAATACACACTGTACACATTTGAGCACATTTGGACATTCTGCTATTACCTATCAAGATAATAATATAATACCAAAACTTTAAACAGTACCATTTGAAAGTATACAGGCAGGCCCTTGCACTACATGCTTTGGGGAATTCATCCATAAATCTGACCACAAAAGAGGTGGGTATAGTGTGTATGGGTTTGGCAAAGTCAGCAGATAGATGATTGAGGATAGATAGAGAATTGGGATCAGCTGACTTAGCAGTTGGGGGGAGGGAGGGTTAATAAAAATGATTTGGGGACACTCAAAAAAAGCCTCTGGCACTCTGCCAGAATTTAAAGCACAAATCACATTTCTAAACATTTTAGGGGTGTTTGGGGTAAAGCACTACTATGGAGCTGATAAAATACATTGTTAAGTGACTACATGAGGTGAATATAGGGCCAGGTGAGCATGCTGGGGAGGTAAGTGAAGGCAAATATGTATGAAGGACTAAAAAAAACCCATAAAATTCCAGCATGCATGAGGACAAAGGGGACATTCAGAGCATATTACAATCATGGTAATTAGGGAATGAGGAAAGAAATACAATATATTAACAAACATTCAATACAATAAAATGTGATATTAAAGGATAAAAATCTTACCTTCATATACTCCTTCTGCAGGACCTGGATGATGGCAGAACAGGTCTCTGGGATAATGATCCCCAGAGCCTGGGTGGAGATGCCTGTCGAGAACATGAGGTCCTGCAGGCTTCTCCCTGTCGCCAAGTACCGCAGGGTAGCGACGAGCCTCTGCTCCGGAGTGATGGCTTGCCTCATGCAGGTATCCTGCCTGCTGATATAGGGGGTCAATGAAGCCAACAAACGGTGAAATATGGGGTCCGTCATCCTGAGAAAGTTCCTGAAATCATCAGGATTATTCACACGGATCTCACAGAGCAAAGGCATATGAGAGAACTGGTCACGCTGAAGCAACCAATTCTTGGTCCATGAACTCCTCCCCACCCTGTTCATGGACTGGACTTGTGTCAAGGTCAGGACCCCAACACCAAGCCCCCGCACAGCACGAACTCTACGAGGAGTACGTATACGCAACATGGCTAGAAAACCGTCGGCTGCTCAGAACGAAGTAACAGAATGCACTGAAGAACAGCAAGGCCTGTGAAGAGCGACCTGAAAAACAGCAACGAACGAACAAGAACACAATGACTAATCCAAGTCACGCGTAGCTTGCTTGCACGCACTGAAGAGCAGGTACAAACCCACAAGCACAAACTGAACTGCAGAAAACGATTTGAAAGCCACGACTTTGAAAAAGCGCGAATCGTCTCTCACCAAACTTTTACTAACACGAGATTAGCAAAAGGAGCCCAAAGGGTGCCGCGCTTGGTTCTGAAATGGCCTTTTCTAGTCTCGTCATACGTGGTTGACGTCACCGCATTCTTGGCAATCGGAAATTCCGACAACTTTGTGCGACCATGTGTACGCAAAACAAGTTTGAGCCAACATCCGTCAGAAAAAATCCTAGGATTTTGTTGTCGGAATGTCCAATCAATGTCCGACCGTGTGTACGGGCATAATTCTTACTGTTTTTTGGTTACCCATATACATATGTGTTCTACCTCTCTATACCCTGGTGTGTCCCCCCCAACGTTTTTATTGAATTGTGTTGTTCTTTTGAGCAGTTTATACATGACCTAAACATTGAGCTACAATAGCTCTATGTGACATCCCCTCAGATATACTAAGCTTGCTCTTTTATTGGCCCCTATTCCCATTTATAAACTTTTATATTGGTTTTCCAGCTATTCATATTTTAAATATTTGATATTGTCGTATACTTACATCATAATGTTGCAATATGTTAACTGGATTATTTTTTTCTTCTCTGTATTTCTTTTGTAAAAAACAATAAATATATATAATTATAAAAAAAAATAGTTCTTTAGCCTGAAATTATCCTCTAACCGTACTGCTGCAATTCTGATTAGATTAAGTCTGTGCTACTGAGACACTCAAATAAATAGTAAGCCAGAACAAAGTATGTAATTATTATTGGTAAAATAGTAATAAAAGGTTGCACAAGTCCAACACAGGTGCCCGTAATTATTACAGCAGCGCTACTGTCATAAAATTATGATCAGCTTTCATGTGTTAATATCACACAAAGAATAAGAAGCTGACAGATGGTGAGAGAAGTCCCAGAAAACACAGATGGTAGTCCTGCTATGATACAGAGTTATACACAAGTCTGTGCGTCACTCTTCCCTTCGGGGTTCACACTCACCAGAGAGATGAACACATCAGGCATAGATATGTTAACAAAAGCATATGCAAAAGCTTTTGGCCTGGGAAACTCAGACAATTTCTGTCTAGGAGAGCAAAAGAACCGGTGGGGATTTCAGGATATGCTGTGACACCTTCCATGATGCTGAGGATAGCCATGGTTAACATATCTATGCCTGATGTGTTCATCTCTCTGGTGAGTGTGAACCCTGAAGGGGAGAGTGATGCAGAGACGTTACTGTGGGGTGTATAACTCTGTATCATAGCAGGACTACCATCTGTGTTTTCTGTGACTTCTCTCACCATCTGTCAACTGCTTATTCCTTGTGAAACATGAAAACTGATCATAATTTTATGACAGTAGCACTGCTGTAATAATTACAGGCACCTGTGTTGGACTTGTGCACCCTTTTATTACTATTTTACTGATTGTCTTATGTATTTGCATTTTAAGCAGCAGTTGTTTTATATATTGTATGCAGTACTGATACTTAACTGTTGCAACTGTGGAAGTTCTATATTTTATGAAACCTGATATTCTATAGCGCTAAGATAGTGGAAAGAGGCCTAGGATTTCACTATATTTTCTTTGATATGTAATTGTTATCATTAGTGGAAAATCACTTTATACCATTTATTTTTTATTTATTTTTTTAATGTACTGGAGTGATGGTTTTAGATTGTAGATGGTTGCTGATGCTGCATGAAGGTTTTTTTTTTATCAGTGTTTTGCATAAAAGAATTTAAAATTCACTCATTTAACATCTGTCTTTATTGTAATGTATCTTCCTGCTAATGATGCCCTGAAGCTAAACTGAGAGTTTACCACTGGCGATAGTCACACACTGCTTGTTTTTGCATGCCATTTACTAGAAGCAACCTCCAACATTTACTTAGTATTTTCCTATAGGGACGACTGAAATTAACTCATCTCATTTCATATTGAAGTATTTTTCTACAAGAATAAGTCAAACGGTTCCTTTAACAAATGTCAGACGACATTATCTTAAATAAATACAGTGCAATTTTCCAGGAAATTTGCTCATTGATTAAAATTAAACAAGCCTAAGTGGGATTTCTGAATTGGAATCACTGTCTTTGTATCTGATCAGTATTTTTCCCAACAGAAGAAATCAATGGCTCTTCAGGTCTTGAGTGACAACTATGGAGAGGTAAACACGATTTCAGTGGCACTTGTTAATGTAAACAAGGTCTAAGCATATGCTTCAAGAGCCACTCTTTTCAACAGTTAAGATAATTCTGGACAGTACATTAAATAACACTGGGTAAAAACATTAGGTAGGTTTTATACAGTTGTGCTCATAAGTTTACATACCCTGGCAGAATTTATGATTTCTTGGCCATTTTTGCAGAGAATATGAATGATAGCACAACAACTTTTCTTTCACTCATGGTTAGTGTTTGGCTGAAACCATTTATTATCAATTAACTGTGTTTACTCTTTTCAAAACATAATGACAACAGAAACAACCCAAATGACCCTGATCAAAAGTTTACATACCCTGGTGATTTTGGCCTGATAACATGCACAGAAGTTGATAAAAAGGGGTTTGAATGGCTATTAAAGGTAACCATCCTTACCTATGATCTGTTTGCTTGTAATTAGCATGTGTGTATAAAAGGTCAATGAGTTTTTGGACTCCTGACAGATCCTTGCATCTTTCATCCAGTGCTGTACTGACGTTTCTGGATTCTGAGTCATGGGGAAAGCAAAAGAATTGTCAATGGATCTGCGGCAAAAGGTAGTTGAACTTTAAAAAACAGGAAAGGGATATAAAAAGATATCCAAGGAATTGTGAATGCCAATCAGCAGTGTTCAAACTAACAAATCTTGTAGAAAATTAAACTCATTTGCTGAACAAATACTACACAAATACCACTGAAGTGCTCCACAAAGAACCCTACATGTTTTCCAACTGGTTCTGGCTTTGTACAGCCAAAAAGCCCACTACCTTGAGGCTCTCCAGAATTTATAGACTTTTTTCCATGTGGATGTTCACTACTGAATGGTAGAAAAATACTAATAAATGGTAAAGCGGGAACTCTGAATAAATCTACTAAAAAACACTAAGAACTGTTCTAAATTAAAGTCCTTCCTCCATCTGGGGACAGGGGCTAAATGTCCATGGAATAAAAATGCATAGAAATAAATAGTAATGGAATACTAATAAATAGAAAGGTAAACTATTTGTTAAAATTTTTAAAATCTGTTTAAATCAATGTATATGTTCAATTCCTGTGGTAACAGGGGTTCCAATTCAAAAATCCATAGTTTTGTGCATTTTTTAAGGTTAGATCCTCTCCAATGTGATTTAACACTATCTATCCCCCCCACTCCAAAAAAAAATTGTAAAAATAAATTAAAAACACACACACGGATTTTGACAATGCCTTTATTAAAAATAAATAAACAATGCCCCCCGATCCATCACGATGCCCGCTGCACCGCCGGACCAAAAAAAAAGCTCCATCTGTGAGGAAGGCTAACCGCCGACTGCCTGCTCCGCTGTTTGAGCATTCTTAAATATTTAAGGGATGGGGCCACCTTGCCACGTCGCACAGATTGCTCACATCACACCAGGTGGTGCCACCAGGTGACACAGCCAGGATGCTCCGACCTATTTAAGAACTGTCAGATGGCAGAGCAGGCAGATAGCTGTTCACCTTTGTTATGGGTGGAGCTTTTTTTTTCTTTTTTCGGGCCAGTGGTGTGGCTGGCATCGTAATTGGCGATGGATCTACATCAGGTTTTTTTATTTTTAATAAAGGAATCGTCAAAAACTGTGTGTGTTTTTTTGCCACTTTTTTGGTAAATGGGTAGGGGTATGTACTCCATACTCATTCACATGGGGGGTGGGATCTGGGGTCCTCTTGTTAAAGGGGGCTTCCAGATTCTGACAAGCCCCCTGCCCGCAATCCCCAAAAACCACAGCCCAGGGTTATGGGGATTCCCTTTGAAATCCATACCAGACCCAAAGGGCCTGATATGAATTGGGAGGGGGACCCCCCACACTGTTTTTTTTTTACATTTTTGTATTGCCAGCAATGGTGTGCAGCCAGGAAAATCAATTTAAATATATTTTTTCTTTATATGTGTCAGTTTTGCTGCAGCAGGTCCTATACATGGTACAGATGTGCCACTTTACAGGCAGACTAAGGGGACCCCCTATGCACCATATTGAAAGGAATTTAAAATTTTATTGCTTCACTTTAAGCATCATTAAAATCACTGCTCCTGCAAAAATGATCTTTAAAAATTTTTTTTTGCATTGATACATGTCTCCCAGGCAATAACCCCACCCCTTTTTAAGGCCAATAACTTGCATATAAGCCTTCAAATGGGGAACTTTTTATTTTTCAAGTTCGGGTCACATAGACTTTAATAGAGTTCGCGGCTCGGGTCCAAAATGTTTACATGTTCGAGAGTTCAAACTGAACGGAGAGGTGTTTGGCCCATCACTAATAGGCAGCCAATACATTAGGATTGATCAATTTTCAAATATAAGTATGTGTCATATAACCCAGAGGCAGAGGCATGATGGGACTTGTAGTTTTGCAACAGCTGGAGGTCCGCTAATTGCATATCCCTGCTCTATAACTTTCACACAGACAAAATATTATACACTGTTTTTTCCTCAAATAAATGTAACAATACATTTTGCCCAAAACATATGAAGAAAGATTATTTATTTGCACAGTTCTATAACAGAAGCTAAGAAAAATAGTTTTTTTTTAAATTCTTTCAGACTGCATTAATTTATATAAACAAATCACGATTAAATACAACTAAAAGAAGACTCTATCTGTCTCAAAAATATTAAAAATGTAATTTGGGTACAATGTTGCATGACTGCGTAATTGTCATTCAAGGTGTGACAGTGAAAAATGGCCTGGGCAGGAAGGAAATTACAGTATTTGGTCTTAAAGTGGTTAAAGCATCAACAAAATCATATCATATTTAACACGTTTGTGCTCTTTTGCATATTGCACCTTTTCATGTTATCATTTAGAATGTGATACTAGCTCTTCCTCTACTATGTCTACTTTCATATTTGTATGTATTTCCTCTGTATTTTTTACCTTTATGATTTTTTGGACTACATATAATAAACAGAATTATATTTTTTCCTCTAATCTCTGTATATAATAATTATTCACATCCCAAATTTAATAAAGATGGAACAATTATATTTACATAATACTACTAGATACTTTAAAATTCCCCTTAGCCTTCTGTCCATCTGAAATTTCCAAAATACGCTTCTCTCCTACACACTATATACCATATAGTTTCTATAATAGTTTAAGTTGACATCACCATTTTATCTGACACAACTGCATAAACAACCCCACATGTTTTGCCACATGTGCTGCTTCTTCAGGTGTACAAGATGTACCAATTAAGTGCTCAGTGCTCTTGTACATGTGCAAATCTCAAACAAAACTGATAGTAAACCCCTTCCTTTAATAAACCTTATGCTTTTTCTTTTTGGCGCACACTGGTAATGTCTTTAAGTGCTTTTATTTATGCTACACCAATTACATCATCACGCCCATTATATGCATTATGCCAATTGCATCATCACTCATGTGTGTACGTGTGACATCACATAACATATTTACATCACATAACCATAAAGTAAACAAAATACTCTCGCAACCACTACATTATTTGTAAGAGAAAGCATATTGATTCTTTACTGTATTTCTACTAAAAGGTGCCCTTACGTAATTTTGAGTAAGAACTCACAATATATATATATACAGTATATAAGGTGCCATTTGTACTGTACAATATTGTACAGTATGCACAATATTGGCAATTCAATTGAGATTCCTCTCACTTCCAAATTTTTACATTTGGGGAAAGTGCTGGTGAATGCAAAGAACCAGCTGTGGCAAGGGAAGAAAATCAACCCATAGTTTTGAATTGAAAGTGTTAAAAAGATACAGTAAGAAGTTAGAAAGGACCTAGAGATGTTTGTCCTGCCAAAGGTTGATTTACTTAGGCAGTATTGCATGTTCACTTATGAAGATATTTTTTTAGATACTTTTGCAGTATACTTATACAGTATTGTGTAGTATAAATACTATCTTAACTTAGCTAAGTGGATATGGAAGAACCTATCTTTGTAAATAAAGCACAATTACATTGATTAAATTGTTGATATTTGCCCAGATAAAACTGTATTGTTTAAGTGAACAAAGCTTTATTTTATTTATCAAATAAAAATATAGTGAAAAATTCAGTACCATGTGAATTTGCATTTTGCATAGTTAACATACTCTAATATTTTCTACTATTTACCTCTTAAAGTATATCTTGATGTGCTTGTAGTTTTTGGGATCAAATAGTAAAATATATGAAACCCAGTATTTTTCCCTGCTATTCTAGTCTCTGTTCTAGAGATTTGCTATTACTTTCTGCCCCTGAGAGCATGACCAAACCAAAGTAAAGTAGCCCATAGATGAGTCATTTTTTATTTTTTAATTAAAACAGCAGGTTTAACAATGAAAACTTTGACTTGATTCTCCCAACCACACATTGGGTGTGGATGGGGGAATCCTCCCTACTGAGCTACTGTACAGCATTGTATTCTAACAGTGGGGAGAATACACTGACCACCATTGCATGTTATAGCCGACGACACTGATCAAGTGGGGACAATCCGACAGGCTGGTTGTATAGAAGTCGACCTTTGTACAAGTAGCCTGCCCATACATGGATTTAAATTCAGGCGGTTTCTCATGAATTTCAATCCATGTATGGCTGTCTTAAGAGAACATCAGGACACCAGACAACATTTTTTAACTTCCTCTTCTTACTCTGCCTTTTTTTCTGCTTCTCTAGAGAGGAAGAGGTGCACAAAAATCCTCTTCAACCTGACCATTTGCAGTTGACTCTGTCTGTGGTCAGCTATGGCTAGAAAAGGCAAAAAAGATGAAAAGAAAAAATTTAAGCTGTTTATTTAGTATATAATTTAGAATTTTTAGAGAAAAGGAACAACAGTAAAAAGTAAGAAATACTAGAGGCTAAACAAAGTTAGAGTTTATAAGCAGATATCAATAAGCTTTCTATACACCCCAACCAAAATGTCCAAAAAAATTACTTGCAGTAATGTATCTCTGCACTTTTTAGAGAAACTCCAGGTTTATTCTTTTGATATTGATCCAGCAGTGCTGCCAATAGCTGGTACCATAGTCACTCACACGTATGGCCTTTCGGGTATAGGGATGCAACCACAGCTCTCTACACACACGCACACACACAGACACAAACGCACACACACGGTTCTCCTGTGGAACAGTGGGCAAGTGTGCAACAATTGAGTACCAAAACATTGACATCCACTTGTTTATTGGTGCTTATTTCACACAAATTAAAGTGTTTCAAGTTTTCATAATATGCCTATGTATGCACAACCCTAACACATTTCTTAAATCAAGCCATCTTGCTCCAGTGGTTCTGATAAATTTGCAATAGGAAATGCCAGAAATTGCTGTTTCACACTTTTTTGCCATGGTGCAATTTTGTTGCATTCTCAACTTTAGTTAATCAGACACTTTGTACAGTATTTATTGTTTCTTGTTGAACTGAGAACCTGTTTGTTACATTTGCTTCAATTGGCTTCATACTACAAGAACACAGAGCTATGGAATTTGTTAACTGTAGAGATAAAGTAATTAGCTAAAATTTAAGGAAAGCGCCTGAGCCCACATAACTCTGTGATAGAGCATCTAGACCTGCAATACATGGGTTAAATTTCTGTTATAGCTGTGTTTGATTGCACCTTGATTTCCTGTCGCATCTCATGGCAGCATACACCTATGGGTTGTGGCTCCGCCCCCGCAACCTGATAGGACCGCGTAGCTATTAAAGTCTGAGAGAGCCCCTGCCCCAGCATTCTCCTTTTTTTCCTCACCTGTCAAGGACCGAAAACATGCATCCCTTACCTAAAACATTCGCCCCAGCCAGGTTCTAGCCTCTCCTGGGTGGAAGTCCTATCCTGTACAGCCTCTAAATGAGCTCAATGGAAGGAACCCCACTCTGATGGTCTCAGGGGTATGTTACAATACATTACAAACCTTAAACAGGTTTATGGATCGCAGCGGTCTCCAGCTCCTTTCTGTGCACCTGTGGGTAACTCCCCTCCTGTCTGTCTCCATAGCTCCAGCTTGTCAGGACTAGGGATGAGCCGAACACCCCCCGGTTCGGTTCGCACCAGAACCCGCGAACGGACCGAAAGTTCGCACGAACGTTAGAACCCCATTGACGTCTATGGGACTCGAACGTTCGAAATCAAAAGTGCTCATTTTAAAGGCTAATTTGCATGGTATTGTCCTAAAAAGGGTTTGGGGACCCGGGTCCTACCCCAGGGGACATGTATCAATGCAAAAAAAACTTTTAAAAACGGCCGTTTTTTCGGGAGCAGTGATTTTAATGATGCTTAAAGTAAAAAAAAAAAGTGAAATATTCCTTTAAATATCGTACCTGGGGGGTGTCTATAGTATGCCTGTAAAGTGACGCGTGTTTCCCATGTTTAGAACAGTCCCTGCACCAAATGTCATTTTTAAAGGAAAAAATCTCATTTAAAACTGCTTGCGGGTTTAATGTCATGTCGGGTCATGGTAATATGGATGAAAATCAGTGAGACAAATGGCATGGGTACCCCCCAGTCCATTACCAGGCCCTTTGGGTCTTGTATGGATATTAAGGGGAACCCCGCACCCAAATTAAAATAAGGAAAGGTGTGGGGCCACCAGGCCCTATATACTCTGAACAGCAGTATACAGGCGGTGCAAACAAGACAGGGACTGTAGGTTTGTTGTTAAGTAGAATCTGTTTGTAATTTTGAACATTTTTAACGTGTTTAGCTCCAGCCAAAAAATCTTTGCTAAGCTTTTTGGAAAACATAGGGAAGGGTTATCACCCCTGTGACATTTGTTTTGCTGTCTTTCCTCCTCTTCAGAAGATTTCACCTCACTTTTTTGTCCCAATGAAAAATGTTTTTTGAAAATTTGGGTTTTTTTGTGGAACAAGGATTGGAAAGCATCAGTGGAAAGGAGAAATTGTTTTCCCATATTAACTCTTACAGGAGAGAATTTCCCTTCCTAGGGGTAGATTTCATCTCACTTCCTGTTGTCTTCTTCCGTTTGCAAGTAGGAGTCGTTTGTAAGTTAGATGTTTGAAAGTAGGGTCCTGCCCTATATACTCAGCAGAAATTTGGGCCTTAGGTGTTGCTGTGGCCACAACACTGTAAGCCCTCACAGGGCCCTGCTGTGAAATATTAGATCAAGAATTGTAATTACATGCCCCTGTTGAACAGGAGCTGAAAAATTAGGCCTTAGGCACTGGTGCTGGTGCCACAACACTGCAACCCCTCACAGACACTCTAGTTGGAACGCAGGAACGAGCCCTGCTGCAAAGTATTGCTTCAAAAATTGTAATTACACGCCCCTGTTAGACAGGGGCAGAAAAATTGGGCCTTAGGCACTGGTGCTGGTGCCACAACACTGCAACCCCTCACAGACACTCTAGTTGGAACGCAGGAACGAGCCCTGCTGCAAAGTATTGCATCAAAAATTGTAATTACACGCCCCTGTTAGACAGGGGCAGAAAAATTGGGCCTTAGGCACTGGTGCTGGTGCCACAACACTGCAACCCCTCACAGACACTCTAGTTGGAACGCAGGAACGAGCCCTGCTGCAAAGTATTACATCAAAAATTGTAATTACACGCCCCTGTTAAACAGGGGCTGAAAAATTGTGCCTTAGGCACTGGTGGTGGCGCCCAGAACCAAAAATGTTCTTACAAGCTATCAGCGTGATGATTGAGGAGGAAGAGGATAATTACTCAGGGATAGTCACTCAGCATCAGCATAGGCAGTCTTTGAAGGGATCTGAGATTTCAAAAAAAATTATTCGGTTACATCAGCATCAGGTGCTTGGTAGCTGGTGGTGATCCAAGACTCATTCATTTTTATGAAGGTCAGCCGATCGACCGAGTCGGTGGACAGACGCACCCTGTGATCGGTTACCACGCCTCCAGCAGCACTGAATGTGCGTTCCGAAAGAACGCTGGATGCAGGACAGGCCAGTAGCTCAATTGCATACTGTGCAAGCTCTGGCCAGTGATCCATCCTCAAGACCCAGTAACCCAGAGGATTTTCGGTGGGAAAGGTGTCCAAGTCTGATCTTGCCCCTAAGTATTCCTGCACCATGTAAAACAGACGCTGGCGATGGTTGCTGAAACCGATCATACCTTGGGGCTGCGGACCAAAAAATTGTCTGAACGCATCGGTCAGACGGCCACCTTCTCCACCGCTCCTTCTTTGACTGACCGAAGCCTCAGCAACACGTTGTCCAGAAACAGGAGTTTGTAACCTCCCAGTCTCTGGGAACGCGTTGCACAGACCTTTCTGCAAGGCCTCCCGAAGATGTTTCATCCTCTGCTCCCTCTGCGATGGCAAGATAAGGTCCGCAACCTTACCCTTGTAACGTGGATCAAGGAGGGTTGCCAGCCAGTATTGGTCCTTCTCCTTGATACCACGAATACGAGGATCCTTACGCAGGCTTTGCAGGATCAGGGAGGCCATGCAGCGTAGGTTTGCTGAGGCATTCGGTCCGGAGTCCTCTGGGTCACTAAGAACGACATGGTCCGCAGCCACCTCCTCCCAGCCACGTACAAGTCCATGTGTTTCTTGGGACTGATCCCTTAAAGACTGCTGCTGATGCTGAGTGCCAGGCTCCACCTCCATACTGACACAATCTTCCTCCTCCTCCTCCTCCTCTTCCTCCTCGTCCTCTTCCTGTGTGATCGGCGGGCACGCAGGAACACTGTCTGGATAAAGGGGGCCTTGAGAGCTAAGGAAGTCCTCCTCTTCCTGCCTCTGTTCTGCCTCAAGTGCCCTGTCCATTATTCCACGCAGCGTGTGCTCCAACAGGTGGACAAGGGGGACAGTGTCACTGATGCATGCACTGTCACTGCTCACCATCCTCGTGGCCTCCTCGAATGGTGACAGGACAGTGCATGCATCCCTGATCATGGCCCACTGGCGTGGGGAAAAAAAACCAAGCTCCCCTGACCCTGTCCTGGTGCCATAGTCGCACAGGTACTCATTGATGGCCCTCTGCTGCGTGTGCAGCTGCTGCAGCATGGCCAACGTTGAGTTCCACCTGGTGGGCATGTCACAGATTAGGCGGTTCTTGGGCAGGTTAAACTCCTTTTGGAGGTCCGTCAGCCGAGCACTGGCATTATATGACCGGCGGAAATGCACACAGACTTTCCTGGCCTGCCTCAGGACATCCTGTAAGCCCGGGTACCTGCCCAAGAACCGCTGCACCACCAAGTTAAGGACGTGAGCCAAACAGGGCACATGGGTCATTTGTCCCTGTCGGAGGGCAGAGAGGAGGTTGGTGCCATTGTCGCAAACCACCATTCCTGCCTTAAGTTGGCGTGGCGTCAACCACCTCTGAACCTGCCCCTGCAGAGCTGACAGAACCTCTGCCCCAGTGTGGCTCCTGTCCCCCAAGCACACCAGCTCAAGCACCGCATGGCATCTTTTGGCCTGCGTACTTGCGTAGCCCCTTGAACGCCTACGGAGCACCGCTGGTTCCGAGGAAGAGGCCATGGAGGAAGAAGAAGAGGAGGGGGTGGAGGAGAGAGGTGTGTCACAATCAGCATTTTGGAGGCGTGGTGGCGGAACAACCTCCAACACTACTGCACCTTGTCCTGCATCCTTCCCAGCTGCCAGCAGAGTCACCCAATGCGCCGTGAAATTTAGGTAACGTCCCTGTCCATGCCTGCTGGACCATGAGTCAGCGGTAATATGCACCTTACCGCTGACCGCCCTGTCCAGCGAGGCATGGACATTGCCTTCCACATGCCGGTAGAGAGCCGGAATCGCCTTCCGTGAGAAAAAGTGGCGTTTGGGTACCTGCCACTGAGGAACCGCACATTCCACAAACTCACGGAAGGGGGCAGAGTCTACCAACTGAAAAGGCAGCAGTTGAAGTGCTAGCAATTTTGCCAAGCTAGCATTCAACCGCTGGGCATGTGGATGGCTGGGAGCAAACTTCTTTCGGCGGTGCAGCAGCTGGGGCAGGGAAATTTGCCTGGTACAATCTGACGTTGGTGTACCAAAAGCAGATTGCCCACAAGTACTTGGCTGTGACACACCTAATTCTACACCTTCATTCCTCTCACTGCAGGTCTCAGAGAGGACTGAAGGTCTAGTGGGGTTGGAAATCTCAGCTGATGAGGAGCAAGGAGAGATCCTCTTTGTTCTTTGGTGTGGGTCTTTTAGATACGCTTGCCAACGAACTGCATGGCAGGTCAACATATGTCTGGTCAAGCATGTGGTACCCAAGCGGGAGATGTTTTGGCCACGCGAGATACGCTTGAGACATATGTTGCAAATAGCAGCGGTGCGATCTGATGCACTCGTCTCAAAAAAGGCCCACACCAAAGAACTTTTTGAATAACGCGCAGAGACTGCAGCGCCCTGCACATGTGGAGCTTTGGGGTGTGATGCAGTCAATGTGCTGCCCTTAGGCTGGCCCCTGGAGGGCATCCTGCCTCGTTGGTGATGTGCCGCCGCCTCCTCCTCCTCCTCTCTCCTATCAGGCACCCACGTTGAGTCAGTGACCTCATCATCCCCTCCCTCCTCATCACTGGAGCAAACCTGGCAGTATGCTGCAGCAGGGGGAGCATGACTGCCAGATTGCTGTCCTTCTTGGGCACCCCCTCTGTCCGTGCTCATGTTACTGCCTTCATCGAGCTCAGTATCGTCATCAGAGCCTTCCAAACGCTGGGCATCCTCCTGGAGCATGTACCCAACACTGTGGTCAAACAGTTCGAGGGAATCCTCATGAGGACATGGTGGAGCTAGGGAAGGAGTCACTGATGACATTGAGCTGAGGGAAGAGGCCGCTGCTTTGCCAGACAAAGCACCCTGGGCATGGGTGAGAGAGGATGAGGAGGATGAGGACGGCTTGGTCATCCACTCGACCAAGTCTTCCGCATGTTGCGGCTCAACACGGCCAGCTGCCGAAAAAAAGGCCAAGCGTGTCCCATGGCCACGTGCTGATGAGGATGCACCGTCTCCACGACCAGCACTAGACACAGAGCCTGCTTGCCCTCTCTTATTGGCTTGTGACTGTCTGCCTCTCCTTCTTGGCCTTCCAGACATACTAATGGCCTGTAGCTGCACTAAGCTGGGATAGAACACCTGTAATTTTCTTCAGGTAGCTTTATATACTGTAACCAGACAAGCCTGCCTGTCAGTAGGAAGATAACAGGAACGGATCTAGCTGAACACTGTGAGCAGGACGCACTGTACTAAATGTAAATAGTCTAGCTGCCTGACCGTGGTACTAATAGGATCAAATAGAACACCTGTAATTTTCTTCAGGTAGCTTTATATACTGTAACCAGACAAGCCTGCCTGTCAGTAGGAAGATAACAGGAACGGATCTAGCTGTACACTGTGAGCAGGACGCACTGTACTAAATGTAAATAGTCTAGCTGCCTGACCGTGGTACTAATAGGATCAAATAGAACACCTGTAATTTTCTTCAGGTAGCTTTATATACTGTAACCAGACAAGCCTGCCTGTCAGTAGGAAGATAACAGGAACGGATCTAGCTGAATACTGTGAGCAGGACGCACTGTACTAAATGTAAATAGTCTAGCTGCCTGACCGTGGTACTAATAGGATCAAATAGAACACCTGTAATTTTCTTCAGGTAGCTTTATATACTGTAACCAGACAAGCCTGCCTGTCAGTAGGAAGATAACAGGAACGGATCTAGCTGAACACTGTGAGCAGGACGCACTGCACTAAATGTAAATAGTCTAGAAGATAACAGGAACGGATCTAGCTGAACACTGTGAGCAGGACGCACTGCACTAAATGTAAATAGTCTAGAAGATAACAGGAAAGGATCTAGCTGAACACTGTGAGCAGGACGCACTGCACTAAATGTAAATAGTCTAGAAGATAACAGGAACGGATCTAGCTGAACACTGTGAGCAGGACGCACTGCACTAAATGTAAATAGCAGGAACGGATCTAGCTGAACACTGTGAGCAGGACGCACTGCACTAAATGTAAATAGTCTAGAAGATAACAGGAACGGATCTAGCTGAACACTGTGAGCAGGACGCACTGCACTAAATGTAAATAGCAGGAACGGCTCTAGCTGAACACTGTGAGCAGGACGCACTGCACTAAATGTAAATAGCAGGAACGGATCTAGCTGAACACTGTGAGCAGGACGCACTGCACTAAATGTAAATAGCAGGAACGGATCTAGCTGAACACTGTGAGCAGGACGCACTGCACTAAATGTAAATAGCAGGAACGGATCTAGCTGAACACTGTGAGCAGGACGCACTGCACTAAATGTAAATAACAGGAACGGATCTAGCTGAACACTGTGAGCAGGACGCACTGCACTAAATGTAAATAGCAGGAACGGATCTAGCTGAACACTGTGAGCAGGACGCACTGCACTAAATGTAAATAGCAGGAACGGATCTAGCTGAACACTGTGAGCAAGACGCACTGCACTAAATGTAAATTGCAGGAACGGATCTAGCTGAACACTGTGAGCAGGACGCACTGCACTAAATGTAAATAGTCTAGAAGATAACAGGAACGGATCTAGCTGAACACTGTGAGCAGGACGCACTGCACTAAATGTAAATAGCAGGAACGGATCTAGCTGAACACTGTGAGCAGGACGCACTGCATTAAATGTAAACAGTCTAGATAGAAGATAACAGGAACGGATCTAGCTAAACTGAATACAGTGTATATATATATATGCAACACCTGGGATGCATATATATATACACAATCCACTGTAAGTGCAGCTAACTGACTGACTGTTCTGCCTAATCTATCTAACTCAAATCAAATGACACTGTCTCTCTCTCTCTCTATCTCTCAGCACACCAGAACACACACTACACAGGGCCGCCGTGCAGGCGGCCTTATATAGTGTGGGGTGTGTACTAAATCCCCTGAGCCATAATTGGCCAAAGCCACCCTGGCTTTGGCCAATTACAGCTCTCTCTACTGACGGCGCTGTGATTGGCCAAGCATGCGGGTCATAGTGCATGCTTGGCCAATCATCAGCCAGCAATGCACTGCGATGCCGCAGTGAATTATGGGCCGTGACGCGCCACACGAATTTAGCGCGAACGGCCCATATCGTTCGCAATTCGGCGAACGGTGCGAACAGCCGATGTTCGAGTCGAACATGGGTTTGACTCGAACACGAAGCTCATCACTAGTCAGGACATCCCACTTTCCAGCTTCCAAAATGGCGTCGGAGGCCTC
Source organism: Aquarana catesbeiana (assembly GCF_042186555.1). Taxonomy (NCBI): domain Eukaryota; kingdom Metazoa; phylum Chordata; class Amphibia; order Anura; family Ranidae; genus Aquarana; species Aquarana catesbeiana. The sequence continues at coordinate 756,142,805 of NC_133324.1, forward strand.
AGAGTGCATCTGAGCATGCTCGAGCGTGACGTCATCACCCCGAGACGGCGGCAAGTTTAAAAATGCTGTAATGTCAGCATTTTCTTGTCTCTTCTCTCCTGGGCCTGTAAGGGGGAATTTTGACCGGATTTCTTTTGCTACTCTACCCAGCTGTTCTACTCTGTCTCTCTCTTGCTATTTCCACGCCCAGGTAAGATCTATGATGGTTTTTTCTTTGCTTGTTTACTATCTGCTATCCCACGCATGCTAAGCCACCTATATAATTATAGGTTGATTCATCACCTTTCATGGAGACCGTTGCCCAGGTAGACCATCGCCAGCCTACTAGGTAAGAGGGGATGATGGGTAAGTATGAAGAGAAGGAAAAAGAGAGCCCTCACTAATGCTGTTTAAATTGAACAGCCCCACCAGGTCTTCCAGATCGTCACATTCAAGACGAGGGGAGCCTTCAAGAAGGAGCCGCTCAAGCCACAGGCAGAGTCGCTCAGAGCGCGGCAGAAGTCGCTCAAGTCGCAGAAGCCGCTCAAGTCGCAGGAGGAGCAGATCAAGTCGGAAGCCGATCAAGATCAAGGCATAGTCGCTCCCACCACAAAAAATCCCCTGCGCGCAGGAAATCTCCTGTCACCCAGCCTTCCCGTCCACCCGGGAACTCCTGCTGGATTTGCGGTGCTACAGCACTTCCAGACAAACTGGCCTGTCGCACATGCTTCATTGAGGCAACTAAGGACAGAGAAACAGAGGCAAGAGAACCAATTGATCCATCACCACAAGTCGCAGAGCCAGAAGCCAGCAGACCTATACAAAGTACCTCATCCACTGCCCCATCATCATCAAAGACGTCAGACCCTCTCTCTGACACTGATGATCTAGAGGCATCCACCGGCTTTGACTTCTCATTGATCGACCCATTCGTGAAGTCAGTAAAAGAGGCGATCGACTGGGTGGAAGAAAAAGAAACTCCTCAAAAAGTGAGGAAATACTTTCCAAATCTTAAAAAAGACCCAGAGAACTTCCCGTTCATTGAGGAACTTGAGGATCTAATTAAGGATGAGTGGCAAAAGCCAGAGAAAAAAACTGGCCTCAGCAACAGATTATCAAAACTCTATCCACTTAAAGAGCCTAACGTCAACCCACTAATATCTCCTCCAGTGGTCGACTCCTCCCTAATGCGCCTCGCCAGGCACGTAACACTTCCAATAGAGGATGCAGTCACATTCAAAGACGTCCTGGATAGAAAGATCGATCTGGATCTTAAGAGAACCTACCTCTCGGCAGGTGGCGCTTGCAGGCCAGCAATAGCATTGGCTGCCGTCGGTAAGGCTATCTCAAGCTGGTCCACGATGGCCGAGAAGCTGGTATCGGAAGGAATAGAGCAGGAGAAAGTTATCTCAGCACTCCAAGAACTTAGTCTTGCAGGCGACTTTGTCACAGAAGCCTCTGTGGATATAATTAAAACCACTTCAAGAGCAATGTTAAGCTCAGTAATGGCCAGAAGGGCGCTCTGGTTAAAACCCTGGTCGGCAGATCCCTCCTCAAAATTCAATTGGTGCAAAATACCCTTTGATGGCGTAAACCTTTTTGGAGAAAAACTGGACGTGGCTATTTCTAAAGTCACGGGGGGAAAATCGGGACTCATCCCTTCAGATAGGAGGCCCAGGCAGCAGAGACCACCGGTTTCTAGAAGAAATCTGCCAGATAAATACAGAGAGGCAAGATCCTACAGGCCCGGAAAAGAGTATAGGAGGAACTGGAAGAATCCCCAGTCATCATTCCTCAAGCTCCAAAAGTCTAAGACCCCTGCGTCAGGGGAACAAAAGTCTTTTTGAAGGTGCGTCCGCCCAACCAGCTTTAGTGGGGGCCAGACTCATGAGTTTCAAGCAGGTCTGGGCGGATACAATAAAGGACCCATGGACGATAGACACTGTCCAGTTCGGCCACAAATGGAAATTCAAGACACGGGCTCCAAGAGACCAATTCTCTGTAACCAGACTACCTGCATCTCGGGAAAAAAGGATGCTACTGACAAAGTACGTCCAAGACCTGTTACAAAAAGAAGCCATAGTGGAAGTTCCAATATCCCAAAGGTCAACGGGATTCTACTCCCCGTTGTTTCTGGTGAAGAAGAAATCGGGGGATCTACGCCCTGTCTTAGATCTAAAGAATCTCAATCACTCAATCTTAGTCGAGACATTCAAAATGGAGAGCCTCCAGTCAATTCTTCGGGCCATGAATATCGGGGATTGGATGCTTTCCGTCGATTTACAAGACGCCTATCTGCACGTCCCCATTCACATCTCATTCCAAAAATTTCTCCGCTTTGCGGTAGGTCTACATCATTTTCAATTCCGAAGCCTCCCGTTCGGGATCTCCACCGCTCCAAGGACATTCACAAAAATCTTACTGCCAGTAATAGCCTTACTAAGAGAACAAGGATTGAGGGTCCATCATTACCTGGACGACATCCTTTTGCTAGCAGACAATCAGGATTCCCTTCTACTGCATCGATCCATTCTGATTACCACCCTACAAAACTTCGGCTGGATCATAAACTGGGGGAAAAGCAATCTGCAGCCCACTCAGAGAATGATATTCCTGGGGGCGGAACTAGACACCCGTCTCAATACGGTGGAACTTCCGCAGGAAAAAATTCCCAGCCTCATTCAGAAGGCAAGAAAGTTATTAGCTTCTACCACACTACCAGCCCGGGAGTACCTCAGCATACTGGGGTCATTCTCAGCAACCATCCCAATGGTACAATGGGCCCAATGGAACACCAGACCTCTGCAAGCATCATTGTTAAAACAATGGAACGGGGTATCATTGTCTCAGCCGATCATAGTCCAGAAAGAAATAAAACAATCACTCTGGTGGTGGACCAGATTGAACAATCTGAAGAGATGCAGGCATATAGTCCCTCTTCCTCAGGAAATAATCACTTCAGACGCCAGCCTGAAGGGCTGGGGGGCGCACTACCGCCATCATGCAGTCCAGGGCCTTTGGACATTCAGAACACAGAACGTGGTTTCAAATATATTGGAGATGAAAGCAGCTTTCCAAGCTCTGTTAGCCTTCAGCCCCCTCCTCAGGGGGAAAGAGGTCCTGCTAAAATTGGACAACAGAGTGGCAGTTGCCTATATCAACAGGCAGGGGGGCACCAGGAGTCGCTCCATGATGCGGGAAGTCCGTCCAGTCTTCGAGTGGGCACAGCTGAACCTGTCGGGATTAACGGCAGCGTATGTCCCAGGAGTCCAAAATCAACTAGCCGACTCTCTAAGTCGGACCTTTGTATCAAACAACGAGTGGGCCTTAAGTCACCAAGCCTTTACCCTCATAACCCAGACCTGGGGGATACCGGATATAGACCTGGCGGCAACACTGGTCAACACGAAATGCCAGAGATATCTAGCCAGAATTCCTTTCCCATCGGCAGAAGGCACGGATTGCCTACAACACGACTGGAACTTCCGTTTGGGGTACATATTTCCGCCAACACCACTCATTCCGAGATTCTTACTCAGACTCAAGAGGTCGAAAGCCACAGTGCTAGCAGTCCTCCCATTTTGGCCGAGACGACCATGGTTTACGACGCTCCTCCAATTGAGCACAGCAGAACCACTGACACTCCCAATGACAGCGGATATACTATCGCAGGGGCAACTCCTTCACCCATTTCCGGAGAGGCTGCATCTAACAGCATGGAGATTGAAAGGACTAGGTTCTTAGTCCAAGGTTGCTCCCAGAAAGTGATAGACACTCTCCTCCAGGCCAGAAAATCCACGACCAATAAAACCTATAAAAGGGTCTGGGAGAGTTTTCTCTTAGTCGCACAACAGCAATCCTGGAACCCGGCATCTCCATCAGTTCCTCAGATCCTCGAGTTTCTCCAGTTAGGTCTAGATAAAGGTCTTAGGTCTAGTACCCTGAAGGTACATGTATCAGCCCTATCCGCTATGACAGGAGTGAAATGGGCTCAAGAACCTCTCATCATCCAATTTCAGAAGGCTTGCCTAAAGCTGAGACCACCTAGGAAACCTTCCTTCCCGACATGGGATCTTTCAGTAGTGTTGGAAGCCTTATCCCATGAGCCATTTTTTCCGTTAGAGAATGTTTCCCTGTGGGACCTAACTCTCAAAGTCACTTTCCTAATAGCAATTACATCAGCTAAAAGGGTATCGGAAATTCAGGCCTTACAGGCTAAGGAACCATACTTGATGTTCTATCCAGACAAAGTAGTCTTAAAACCATCGGATCGCTTCATCCCGAAAGTGTCATCATCTTTCCACTTTAACCAAGAACTATGTCTCCCCACCCTATCCACAGAACAGGGTGATCCACATCCGCTTGACATAAAGTCGAATATCCAGGCCTACCTCCTGGCAACCAGCAATTTAAGGAAGACAGAGGACCTACTGGTCATTCCTCATGGGTTTAGAAGAGGACAAGCAGCAACCTCTCGCACCATCGCAGCATGGTTGGTGAAGATCATTAAGAGAGCTTACGCATCTAACAATGCACGAGTACCTGAGGGCTTAAGGGCACACTCCACAAGGGCAATGGCGACCTCCTGGGCAGCCTAGTGCAGGGTATCAGCCGAAACCATCTGCAAGGCAGCCACTTGGTCTTCGAAAACCACTTTTATCTCTCATTATAAAGTGGACTCCGCTAGATTGTCCACGGTAGAATTTGGGAGAGCAATTATTCAGGCTAACTCCTCAATACCTTCTAAATAAAAAACGTATCTTTTGCTCATACCCACCCAGTTTGCGAGTTATTCCCCATAGGTGTATGCTGCCATGATGCGACAGGAAAACGGAAAATTGTATACTCACCTTTCCGTAATTTTCCTTTCCTGTCGCATCTCATGGCAGCATACAAATGCCCACCCATCTGAGGTGAGGTATATATACACGGAGAATGCTGGGGCAGGGGCTCTCTCAGACTTTAATAGCTACGCAGTCCTATCAGGTTGCGGGGGCGGAGCCACAACCCATAGGTGTATGCTGCCATGAGATGCGACAGGAAAGGAAAATTACGGAAAGGTGAGTATACAATTTTCCGTTTTTAACTTCTCCTGATGCCTGATAGACCATAGCACAGGGACAATGTAGGGCATGTTTAGATTAACAACCAATTTCTGTTTTGAATATCTGCTGTAGCAAGTTTTTTTAGTTAAATGTGCTATAGATAGTATTGTCTTTCAATTATCACACTATAGGTTTGTGTAATGGGTTTGTCTTAATGGAATAAATAAACATGTTTGTTTTTTATATTTATGCCTGATTATGTATACAATCTATCTCTTTTTGTATTGTATACAGTACATTTTTTAACCACTAGCCGACCAGCCGCCGCAGTTATACTGCTACATGTTGGCTCAGCGGGCAAATTTCCGTAGCTGTACGTCGCTCCTTTAAGACGTGACAGCAGGCGCGTGTCCCCAGAGCCGATGTGCGTGTCCAGCGGGTACGGTGAGTGCCAGGCACCCACAATCGCTTGTGACAGAGCGAGAACCAGGATCTGTGTGTGTAAACACACAAATCCGGGTTCTCTCAGGGGAGAGGAGAGAGATTGTGTGTTCATACTAAGTATGAACACCGATCTCTCTCCTCCCCTAGTCAGTCCCATCCCCCTACAGTTAGAACACACTCAGGGAACACAGTTAACCCCTTGATCACCCCCTAGTGTTAACCCCTTCCCTGCCAATGACATTTATACAGTAATCAATGGCTATTTTTAGCTCGCTGTATAAATGACAATGGTCCCAAAATAGTGTCAAAAGTGTCTGATCTGACCACCGCAATATCGCAGTCCTGATAAAAATCGCAGAACGCCACCATCACTAGTAAAAAAAATAATAATAATAAAAATGCCATAAATCTATCCCCTATTTTGTAGACGCTCTAACTTTTGGACAAACCAATCAATATACGCTTATTGCGATTTTTTTTAGCAAAAATATGTAGAAGAATACATATTGCCCTTAACTGAGGAAAATATATATATATTTTTTTATGGATATTTATTATAGCAAAAACTACAAAATATTGTGTTTTTTTTAAAAAAATGTCACTTTTTTTGTTTATAGCACAAAAAATAAAAAGCGCAGAGGTGATCAAATACCACCAAAAGAAAGCTCTATTTGTGGGGAAAAAAGACATAAATTTTGTTTGGGTACAACATAGTATGACCGTGCAATTGTCAGTTAAAAATGATGCAGTGCTGAATCTCAAAAAATGGCCTGGTCAGGAAGGGGGCAAATCCTTCCGGGGCTGAAGTGGTTAACTGGAAGCATGTAATATAGCTCACCCAGTGCAAAGTGAGCAACTGAGTAAGGCAAAACAATGAGTATGTTTGTGGCTGGGTAGCCTCCCTGATGGTATTCCCGAGTGTGGCTCGAGGTTAAATTTCAGCACCATTAGCGGTAACCCCGAGCCACACTCGGGATTACATCTCAGGATCCTGGTGCAGGTTACTTACCTTGTCCCCAGGATCCTGCGATGTCCCCGCTATCTGTGGGCTCCATCCTCTGCCAGAAGCCTCTCTGTGCCAGGCTCCTTTCCCTGCGAGCGTTGCGACGCACGGGGCGGAGCCTGGCGGCAAATTAAAAAAATGTAAAAATCATAACACATACTGTACTGTAATCTTACAGATTACAGTACTGTATGAAATCATTTCACTTCCCTTTTGTCCCCAGTGCTTTGGCCCATGCTCTGCATGCAATTTTATATTACATATACTGTTCTTTCTGCCTGGAAACTGGAGATTGCCCATAGCAACCAAAAAGTGTCCCTTTACGTCAAAAGTGGCTTTAGACCAGCTAGAAAACAGCGATAGTAAATTAGAACACTTGCAGAATTGAGCGATAGTGAATCGTGGGGAAATTTATTTTATTATTATTATATTATTATTTTTTTAAATTATTTATATTTATTTATTATAGTATAATTTATGATTTTGTGTTTCAAACGTCATCATACTACATCTACTACATCTACTAGACTCTTGGTGGACAGATCTAAGTGTGTTATTGCTAAGAATTACAGACCTACGATATAAAACGCCAAATTTCTATGCAAAATAATTGTACTGCTTTGAGACACAAAAATCTGAAATAATCATACCGACAGGGTAGTTAAGGATTGTACACCAATGAGGGTAACAACTAATTTGTGGAGTGGATTATTTCAACTATAGCTTTTATTGGTGTCAAATCAAGGTTTTGTTACAATTTGTTACTTTTATCTTCATTAGTTTTTACTGGTTTTCACCTGGATATTTTTATTAATATATTTGAAGTGATAATATCTGTGATTTTTTTTTTCTTTTTTTAGCCTGCCTTCCTAAAAAGGAAGAATATTCTAATTTGTACTTTGATTTTACTTGAGTTTGCTTAAGGGTATTGCACATCAATTTCAAATAGAGAAGAGGATAAAAGATAAGTAAAAATATGATAAAAATCAGTTGCCTGAGGTTTTTATCATCGTTATGCCATTATCAGAATAATTGTACTGTGCTATTTCTAAAAAATGTCTCTATGTATTGTAACCTTGGCTGTTTCCATGCTGATTTTAAACAAATGAAGACATAGTTAAACAGTTTAATCAGTGTATCCAAAAATGATTAATATTAAAGGAATAGTATTTTTTTTAAACAAAATGTATTATGTGGAGATGTCTGACATGACTTTTAAATGCAGATTTGTTTTTTTTTTAAATATATCTTATGGTTTCAAAATGTAAAAAAAAAAAAATAACATATGCTGGTGATCTGAGCTCTAGTTTAGTAATAAAAAGACATCATAAACATACCTTAGATTAAAGCTTGTATTCCATTTTAAAAGTATAGTCTAGTGATTCATATATGTAACAACAATACAAGTACACATGGTAAAATTGTTAGTCTGAAAAAACGATAGTCTAATTTCTACCACATTCATTCGACAAACTTTCTTCATCATATCCTGTGTAATTAGTACCTACCGTATATGGCAGGGTGAGGCTACTTGTCACTGGTCTGTAACTATTTTAACTATATACATATATTGGTCCAGTTAGACATACTGTAGATAATGTTTTTTATTCTGTACACTAGAATATAAATCCTTTTATAATGGTGATTTTAAAACTACAATGGCTATGATGAGACTAATATAGTGACTCCTTACTCATAGTTCCTCATGGGCTGTTACTATGTTATATCATCTTTATAAAGGCAATGTTAAGCTTATACTAAAGCTTTTTTTTTGTTATTTACATTGCAACATTAGCTAATGACCCAACTGCTGAAAATTTACTTTAGCCCCAATAAGCTTTTTTATTTGCACTTTCTACTACATTAGCATGCATGCATGGTTCGATTTATTATAGACACTTTGGTGATTCGTACTCATGCAACACATAGAAATGGCCAAAAGCTTTCAACCTGACCAAGCTTAACAGTATATCTATATATGTCTACAATCAATATTACAATCCTATTCCCTCCCTTTTAATTTGGTAAATATAAAATATTAAGTGGTTTGTTACATATAAGTGAAAAAAAAATTGTTGGTCCTATCAGAAGCAATGTTATCAGCTTTACCCCTGTTACCTCTGTAAACTACAAAACACCCCCCCCCCATGTTATGGAGATGAGAAGGAGGTTGAAGTTGTAGTCCTCATATACTTTCTGTCCTTTGTCAGTTTTTTTTTTCCTGGGCGAACTGGGAAAAAAAAAGATGGTACATAAAGTGAAATATTGACAATGCCCTGTTTCCGACGGAACTAAACATGGTAGTAGCCATTGATTCAGCACATATTATTATTATTATTATTATTATACAGGATTTATATAGTGCCAACAGTTTATGCAGCGCTTTACATCATGTGGGTAGGCAGTACGCTTACAATACAAATCAATACAGGAGGATCAATACATATTCTTTCTTGTTCCATTATCTCTAATTAGAGAAAGTTTCTGTCAGCTACTGTGAGGGAATTTGCCATAACTTACAATGAAAAAGTCAAGCAACAAAATAACCAAATATTATGTAAGTTTACTTCTGAGTTCAATGTAAGGAACTGACATACTGTCACACTCACACTGACAGACATATTCCTGTCCATTTACATGATCTGCCCATTTTGAAATGACCTCCACTGTCTTTATTTTCCCATGTCAATCATAGTCTGAAAATAAATGTTTTCCTAAACAGTGGAGGAGGTATGCTGAGTCAGTGCTTCTGCACAGAGAGCACATTTCATGTCTGAGCAAACTAATATACTGGCAAAGGAATTGATGTTCTATTTATACTTACACTAAATCATTCTCTGCAGCATGAAATATTTCTGTTTTGTGCAGATGTGATGAATTTCCTGGAAATGAATATATCTTTTAGGGCTTCTAAGCGCAAATAAAGATCAGAAAGAGATATTTTACCTTGGCACTTGGCACAGCCTGATGACAAGTAAAGGACAATTAAAATTAAACACGGAGCACCTGCTTGAATCCCTAATCGTTGCTTTATTATTATTTGAGTTGTACCATAAATATTTAATGGCTCAGCATCAAAAAGCTTTATGATTTACAGAAAAGAACAATAGCAGGTAAGACTTGCAGAAAGTAACTTGAAAGGCTTTGGAAATATAAACAGTTATGCAAGGAGAAAGCACAAAGAAGGTAAAGACAGAGGGTGCAGATCTCAGAAGGGATAGCAAAAGTAAAAGTATCATGAAAAATTACTTTTTTTTACAAATTTGGCCAAAAGTCAAAACTGGGTACACCCTTGGATTAGGTACTAGGGATGAGCTGCCTGTTCGGTTCAATCCCTGTTTTAAACAAACTAAATGAGTGTTCGGTCATATGAAACTTCTGGCTATTGCGGGAAGTGGTACATTTAACAGTAGTATTACTATCACTGTTGAATGTGACAGCTTTCTTCTCAGAGGTCCTTTTTGTTAGGGAGCCAGCAGTCAGCAGCCTCCAGTGTCCTAACTGTAATGGCTCATCCCAACCCAGTCCATTCAACGGTTTACTATTTGGCTCCTACTGACTTCAATAGATTTTAGATTTTGCACCCACATTTTCATTTAAGTTCACAAACTTACTCTGAATCTAAACCCTGAGTGCTTGGTTCATTATTTTCAGGTTCCAATGGGCTTCACAGAGACAAAGGGATTGGTATGAAGACTAAAAACAGCTACTTGTAGCCACCACAAGAAGCCACTTAGAAACAGTTTGGAAGATCAGGTTCAGAGTTAAAACTAAACTCCACTTCAGGCAAAAAACTAAATATATAAAATACATCCAAGGAGTTGTTTATCTACCAAAGGATTTGTGTTTCTGCCCATGCAATCCTGAAAATTACACAGACCTCTCACACAGCACAGCCAGGTGGATGACAACATTTACAGTTAAAGGGTAACCACTTTCATGGGGAAAAAAATAGCATAAAGAAAAAATAATATAGCACATACATACACATATTGCGACACTAATCATATTGTAATTGAATATTATTAAAAATTACCTTTCCTTTTCAATCTGCAACCACTGTAATTTTCTGAGAAGGCATTGCAATATGGCTACCTGGAGTTGTTCTGTACACAGAATGTGTACTGACCACTCCCCAGAAACATAATTTCCTGCTTGTTTGATTGGCTCACCAATTTTCCCAGAAGTCTGCCTAAGATAAAAGTCAGATTTCAGGCATTCCCTTCAACAAAAATTTCATTTTTGGAGAGATACTTTCAATAGGAGCACGTCTAAAGGGATGCAGGCCCAGCAGATTTTCTCATTAGAGCCCTGCAGCTGCACACCTAACAGTTAATTATGAAACCACTCCCATTAGACTCACCCAGTACAGAGGCACAGACAAACACATGGATTTCTTCAGAATAATAAAAGGTAGGAATCTGCAACAAAGGTTGTTATAATACTTGCAATATACATCGATCACCCAAAGGGGAATGTTTTTTTTTCTCAACAAAAGTGGAGTTACGCTTTAAGGATTGCAAAAGAGTCCTCTCCACACCACCAGCCTTTTGACTGGGCAGTAAAAGAACAGCAGTAGCCTAATGAAATCATCTCTCTGCTCATTCTGTTTTCTCCTCCTGTCAACATTCCTTGTCAACACATTTACGGATACCACATTGGCTCCAAGTCCTGCCCTCCCTTTCCAAATATAAGGGATTGCAAGAGATAGAAAAAAATGTCAAATTTAGAGCCCACAGACTCCCACAACCACCAGGCAAGGTTTGTGGGGATGAGGCCCTTGTCCCCATCAACATGGAGATAAGGTGCTTTGGGGGACTACCCCAAAGCACCCTCCCCATGTTGAGGGCATGTGGCCTGGTACAGTTAAGGGGGGGGGCGTTCTCTCGCCCCCCATCTTTTCCTGTGACCTGCCAGGTTGCGTGCTCAGATAAGGGTCTGGTATGGATTTTTGGGGGGACTCCCACGCCATTTTTTTGTTTAAATTTTGGCACGGGGTTCCCCTTAAGATTCATACCAAACCTGTTATGGATTTTGAGGGGGACCCCACGCCATTTTTTTCTAATTTTGATGCGGGGTTCCCCTTAATATCCATACCAGACCTGAAGGGCCTGGTATGGAATTTGGGGGACCCCACGCAATTTTTTTTTAAATTTTGGTTCAAGGTTCCCCTTAATATTAATACCAGACCCAAAGGGCCTGGTATTGGACTGTGGGGGAATCCCATGCCATTTTTTTCAATTACTTTTATGTGTATTGCCGGGACCAACAATTCATTATAGCCGCAAATACTTTTAAATGACCTTTTTCCTTTAGAAATGTCATTTTGTGCAGGGACTGTTGTAAACACGGGAAACATGCGCCACTTTACAGGCATACTATAGACACCTCCCAGGTACGAAATTTAAAGGAATATTTCACTTTTATTGTTTCACTTTAAGCATTATTAAAATCACTGCTCCCGAAAAAGCGGCCATTTTTAAAACTTTTTTTGCATTGATACATGTCCCCTGAGGCAGGACCCAGGTCCCCAAATACTTTTTATGACACTACCATGCATATAAGCCTTTAAAATGAGCGCTTTTGATTTCTCCCATAGACTTTTAAAGGGTGTTCCACGGCTTTCGAATTTGCCGCAAACACCCCAAATTGTTCGCTGTTTGGCGAACAGGCGAACACCCGATGTTCAAGTTGAACTTACGTTTGACTCGAACATCGGGCTCATCCCTAGCCCTCCTTATCAGAAATGTATATACAACAGTCAGTGTGAAATACCTTATGCATCCCACCTTGAGTTGCAGTGAGATAATTTCGCTTTAATCTGTGCTCTAATACTACTTTTTTAAGCTGAGTCTTTTCTTCACTTAATAAAAGAAAAGATTAGAATAGAGAAAAAATGGAATATAATAGAAGAGAAAAGAATAAAATTAAAATAAACAATAGAATAGAAAGAATATAACCATTTCCCAAAATTCAAATAAAATCAAGTCACATTTGAATAGAATAGAAAAGAATACAGAATAGAATAGAATAAACAAATAGAAAGAGAATAGAATTCAAAAAGCAATAGAATAGAATAGAAAGAATATAACCATTTCCCAAAATTCAAAAAGAATCAATTTGAATTTGAATAGAAAAGAATAGATTAGAATAGGAAGATGGTTATATTCTTTCTATTCTATGTTTTTTCCATACTTTTCTGCTATTTTCTATTACATTCTTTTATATTCTATTTGAATTTGAATCAATTCTATTTGAAATCTGGGAAATGGTTATATTTATTCTATTTTATTCTATTACATAGTTACATAGTAGATGGGGTTGAAAAAAAAGACACAAGTTCATCAAGTCCAACCTATGTGTTTGATTATATGTCAGTATTACATTATATATCCCTGTATGTTGTGGTCGTTCAGGTGCTTATCTAATAGTTTTCTGAAACTATCGATGCTCACCGCTGAAACCACCGCCTGTGGAAGGGAATTCCACATCCTTGCCGCTCTTACAGTAAAGAACCACCTACGCAGTTTAAGGTTAAACCTCTTTTCTACTAATTTTAATGAGTAGCCACATGTCTTATTAACCACTTACCAACCGGCCCATAGCCGAATGACGGCTGCAGGGCGGTTGAATAACTCTGGGAGGACGTACTATGACGTCCTCCCAGAATTCCCCTCTCGTGCGCCCCCTGGGGCGCGCACCCGAACACATTCGTGACCGCCGGGTCCAGAAGACCCGGCGCATCACGGATCCCGGTAAATGGCCGCTGATCGCGGCCGTTTACCATGTGATCGCGCCGTCAAATGACGGCGCAATCACATGTAAACAGACCGGCGTCATCTGATGACGCCGGTTCCTCTCCTCCCCTCCTGTGTACCGATCGGTACACAGTGAGCGGGAAGGGGGATGGATGTCTGCAGCGCTGTGGGCTGGATGTGTAGTGCCCACAGCGCTGCACAGAGACATCCAGCCATCCATCCATCCATGCTCAGCCATCCCTCACTACTATGCAATGCTGTGCAATACTCTGCAATACCCCCACAATACTCTGCAATGCTGTGCAATACTCTGCAATGCTGTGCAATACTCTGCAATACCCCCACAATACTCTGCAATGCTGTGCAATACTCTGCAATACCCCCACAATACTCTGCAATGCTGTGCAATACTCTGCAATGCTGTGCAATACGCTGCAATGCCCCCACAATACTCTGCAATGCCCCCACAATACTCTGCAATGCTGTGCAATACTCTGAAATGCCCCCACAATACTCTGCAATGCCCCCGCCATACTCTGCAATGCCCCCGCCATACTCTGCCATGCCCCCGCCATACTCTGCCATGCCCCCGCCATACACTGCCATACCCCGCCATACTCCGCAATACCCCGCCATACTCCGCCATACTCCGCCATACCCCACCATACTCCGCCATACCCCGCCATACTCCGCAATACCCCGCCATACTCCGCAATACCCCGCCATACTCCGTAATACCCCGCCATACCCTGCCATGCTGAGCCATGCTCAGCTGTACTCGCCCTCTGTATGTGGCCAGGCTGTGGAAGTCTCACACATGTGGTATCGCTGTACTCAGGAGGAGCAGGAGAATCTATTTTGGGGTGTCATTTTTGGTATGTACATGTTATGTGGTAGAAATATTGTATAAATGGACAACTTTGTGTTAAAAAAAATAAAAAGCGTTTTAACCACTTCCCGCCCGCCGGCCGTCATACAACATCCTTGACTTTGTGCGGAGATATCTGAATGATGGTTGCAGCTACAGGCATCATTCAGATATCAGCTTTTTCAGCTGGTGATTCCCTACACCATGAGAATGATCATAGCAGCTGTTCCACTGCTTGATCATTCTTACGGGAGGCGAGAGGGGATGTCCCCCCCTCCCACGCTTCTACCGACTCACCGCTACGATCGAAGCCAGGATCGTTTTTTTTTTTTTTTTATTTCAGGCTTCCCAGCCTAGAGGTGAGATGTGGGGTCTTATTGACCCCATATCTCACTGTAAAGAGGACCTGTCATGCCATATTCCTATTACAAGGATGTTTATATTCCTTGTAATAGGAATAAAAGTGGTCAAAAATATTTTTTTTGGAAAAAAGCATCAAACTAAAATAAATAAAGTAAAATTAACAATAAAAAAAAAAAAAAATTTTTTTAAAGCGCCCCTGTCCCTGTGTGCTCGCATGCAGAAGCGAACGCATACGTAAGTCCCGCCCACATATGAAAACGGTGTTCAAACCACACATGTGAGGTATCGCTGCGATCAGTAGAGCGAGAGCATTCATTTTGGCCCTAGACCCTAGACCTCCTCTGTAACTCAAAACATGTAACCAGTAAAAAATTTTAAAGCGTCGCCTATGGGGAATTTTGAGTAGCAAAGTTTGGCGCCATTCCACAAGCGCGTGCAATTTTAAAAGGTGACATGTTGGGTATCTATTTACTCGGCGTAACTTCATCTTTCACATTATGCAAAAACATTAGGCTAACTTTACTGTTTTGGTTTTTGTAAAGCACAAAACAGTTTTTTTTCCAAAAAAAATGCGTTAAAAAAATTGCTGCGCAAATACCGTGTGAGATAAAAAGTTGCAACAACCGCCATTGTATTCTCTAGGGTCTTTGCTAAAAAAACATATATAATGTTTTGGGGTTCTATGTAATTTTCTAGCTAATAAATGATGATTTTTACATGTAGGAGAGAAATGTCAGAATTGGCCTGGGTGCTCCAGAACACCTGAAGGTGCTCCCCTGCATGTCGGGCCTCTGTATGTGGCCACGCTGTGTAAAAGTCTCACACATGTGGTATCGCTGTACTTGGGAGTAATAGCAGAATGTGTTTTGGGGTGTAATTTGTGGTATGCATATGTGTGTGAAAAATAACCTGCTAATATGACAATTTTGTGGGAAAAAAAAAGTAAAAAAAAAACCTTGATTTTGCAAAGAATTGTGGGAAAAAATGACAACTTCAAAAAACTCACCATGCATCTTTCTAAATACCTTGGAATGTCTTCTTTCCAAAAAGGGGTCATTTGGGGGGTATTTGTACTTTTCTGGAATGTTAGGGTCTCGAGAAAAATGTATTTTTTTACAGATTTTTCGGTCTTTTTTCTTTTACGGCGCAAAAAATAAAGAACCCAGCGGTGATTAAATACCACCAAAAGAAAGCTCCATTTGTGTGAAAAAAAGGACAAATTTCATATAGATGCAGTGTTGCATGACTGAGTAATTGTCATTCAAAATGTGAGAGCACCAAAAGCTGAAAATTGGTCTGGTTAGGAAGGGGGTTTAAGTGCCCAGTTGTCAAGTGGTTAAACTCCCTTCCGCAGAAAAGTTTTATTCCTATCATATTTCCTCTCAAGTGTCTCTTCTCCAGAGAGAATAAGTTCAGTGCTTGTAACCTTTCTTCATAACTTTCTTCATAATCCTCCGGCACCTTTCCTTCCCTGCTCAAACATGCACTGATTACCCCCATACTTAAAAAACCCTCACTAGACCCCACCTGTTTGAATAACTTAAGACCCATCTCCCTGCTCCCATTTGCCTCCAGGCTCATGGAACACCTTGTCCACGACTGCATGAGTTGCTACCTCATGGACAACAGGTGCATCAAAGTGTAGCGCTGAAGTGCCAATTTAAATAACCGTAGTTAATGTTATAAACATAAAAAACATGGTGAATTATACATATAACACATGTGATGAAAAATTATATGAAAAAAATGAAATAAAAATAATATGAAATAAAGTCTCTAGTAATCTCCAAGTGTCAACAGTGTACGGTGATTAATTGCAGTCCATATTGGAGTGGGATGGTCCTAATCCCCGTGTAAAAATCTAGTAAGGTAGATGGAGAGTAAGAACACCAGTGTGATAGCGCCACCACCAGAATAAATGCAGGCTTACCAGAGGGTTTCAACTCAAGAGAACATACGTTCTATGAGTCAAACCAGCTTGTATTGTCAGCCGACAATGGGGGTGGAACCTTGGGAGTCATCAGTGAGCCTTCATGGAAGGATCAAACCAACATGGCGGCAGCAAGCCAAGTGCTCACATCTGTAGGCCAAAAGGACAACAACCTTCTCGACCCCCTACAGTCTGGCTTCCGTCCACAACATTCTACTGAAAATGGCCCTACTAAAACTCACCAATAACCTCCTAACTCATAAAACCAATGGCCATTACTCCATACTCATACTCTTAGACCTCTCTACTGCCTTCAACACAGTTGATCACCTGCTCCTCCTCAGCAAACTACTGGCCTCTGTGATTCTGCTTTATCCTGGTTCTCCTCCTACCTATCTCAGCGCACTTTCAGTGTCAATTACAACTCCATGTCCTCTACTTCTCTTCCTCTCTCTGTTGGGGTACCCCAAGGCTCTGTCCTTGGGCCCCTCCTATTCTCGCTCTATACCTCTTCCCTGGGCCAGTTGATAACCTCCCATGACTTCCAATACCACCTCTACGCCAATGACATCCAGATCTATCTCTCCACTCCTCACCTCACCCCCTTGATCTCCTCACAGATCTCAAACTTACTGAATGACATCTCATTATGAATGTCACACCACTTTCTCAAATTAATCTTTCTATAACTGAGCTTGTAATATTTCCTCCTTCCCAGTCCCCCCATATGACTTTACCATTAAGATCAACAGCACAACCATTGGTCCCTACACACATGCCAGGGTGCTGGGTGTAATCCTTGACTCTGACCTCTCCTTCAGCCCCTGCATCCAATCACTGGCTAAATCCTGGCGCCTTAACCTCCGCAACATCTCCAGAATTCGACCCTTCCTGACTAATGACACCACAAAACAACTTATTCACTCCTTGATTATTTCCCGTCTTGACTACTGCAACTCTCTCCTTAATGGCCTACCCTTACGCAGGCTATCCCCCCTTCAGTCTATTATGAATGCTGCTGCTAGACTAATACACCTCACTAACCGATCCGTGACTGCTGCTCCTCTCTGCCAATCCCTTCACTGGCTTCCCCTACCCGAACGTATAAAATTCAAAATGCTAACCACAACATACAAGGCCATCCACAACATTGCCCCCAGCTACATCACCAACCTCATCTGCAGATATCGCCAAAATCGTCCCCTCCGCTCCTCCCAGGACCTCCTGCTCTCTAGCTCCCTTGTTACCTCCTCTCATGCTCATCTTCAGGACTTCTCCAGAGCCTCTTCCATCCTCTGGAATTCCTTGCCCCGGTATATCCGATCAGCCCCTAACCTGTCCACCTTTAGGAGATCCCTGAAAACTCACTTATTCAGAGAAGCCTACCCCACACCCACCTAACAACCCCATCAAATCATTCCCCTAATCTATTACCTTTTGTACCACTACCCCCTCCCTTTAGAATGTAAGCTCTACAAGCAGGGCCCTCCTGTCCCTTCTGTATTGTACTGTAATTGTGCTGTCCCCCCTCTACACTGTAAAGCTCTGCGTAAACTGTTGGCACTATATAAATTGTGAATAATAATAATAACTAATATCCTCTAGTCCCTTGATTAGTTTTTTTGTCCTTATCTGTACTCGCTCCATTTCCAGTGCATCCTTCCTGAGGACTGGTGCCCAGAACTGGACAGCATACTCCAGGTGAGGCCGGACCAGAGTCTTGTAGAGTGGGAGAATTATCGCTTTTGAGTTAATCCCCTTTTTAATGCATGCCAATAATCTGTTTGCTTTGTTAGAAGCAGCTTGGCATTGCATGCCATTGCATGCCATTGCTGAGTCTATCATCTACTAGGACTCCCAGGTCCTTTTCCATCTTTGATTCCCCCCGGGGAGTAGATTGCGTTCATATTTTTGCCACCCAAATGCATTATTTTACATTTTTCCACATTAAACCTCATTTGCCTTGTAGTTGCCCACCCCGATAATTTCTTCAGATCTACTTGGAAGGTTTCCACATCCTGCAGATAAGTTATTGCCCTGCTTAACTTAGTATTGTCCACAAATACAGAGATTGAGCTGTTTACCCCATCCTCCAGGTCATTTATGAATAAATTAAATAGGATTGGTCCCAGGATAGAACCCCGAGGGACCCCACTTTCCAACCCTGACCATTCAGAGCACTCCCCATTTATCACTACCCTCTGAACTTTCCCGTTCAGCCAGTTTTCAATCCATGTGCTCACCCTATGGTCCATGCCAACGGAACTTACTTTGTACAGTAAACATTTATGGAGAACTGTGTCAAATGCTTTTGCAAAATCCAGATACAACACATCTACAGGCCTCCCCTTATCTAGATGGCAGCTCGCCTTCTCATAGAATGGTTTGTCAAGAACAATTCTTTATGAATCCATGCTGATTACAGCTAATGATACCTTTTTCATTACTAAAATCGTGTATATAGTCCCTTATCGTGCCCTCTAAGAGCTTGAATACTATTGATGTTAAGCTAACTGGTCTGTAATTCCCAGTGATGTATTTGGGCCCTTTTTTAAATATTGGTACTACATTGGCTTTTCTCCAATTAGCTGGTACCATTCCAGTCAGTAGACTATCAGTAAAAATTAGGAACAATGGTCTGGCAATTACTTGACTGAGTTCCTTAAGACCCTCGGGTGCAATCTGGTCCCAGTGACTTATTAATCTTACATTTTCCAAGTCTATTTCTAATTTTGTCCTCTGTTAGCCATGAGGGTGCTTCCTGTGATGTGTCATGAGGATAAACACTGCAGTTTTGGGTACTGAAGTCCCCCGATTACCTCTTGAAGACTGAGGAGAAGAATACATTCAATACCGTCGTCATCTCACCATCCTTTGTAACCAGATTCCCTTCCTCATTTTTTATGGGGCCAATATGGTCTGTCCTCCCGCTTTTACTGTTTATATACTTAAAGAACTTTTTGGGATTTTTTTGCTCTCCTCTGCTATGTATGTCTCTTTCATGTTTTATCTTAGCCGCTCTAATTGCACCCTTACATTTCTTGTTGCATTTTTTGTTTGAATACTGATAATGATCCCTCAGCCTTGTATTTTTTAAAGGCCTCCTCCTTTGCTTTTATATGCATTTTTTTTTTTTTTTCCATAAAGATTTTATTGTATAGAAAAAATATAACACATACAGAAATCGTACAGAGAATCTTGCACAATCGTCACATAGCTTAAAAAACAAACAACATTGGATTCATACGTTTTCCAACAAAATGCTAGTAGGAGGTTGATCTGGAGAAAGATTTATGATAATGTTGGGAGCAAAAACATGAAACTTCTCAACAGGGTGTTATATTCCAGTGCAGAATTCCCCCCACTCACATCATCTTTCGGCGAGTATTAAGGGGAGAATTGAGCACCGGGCCAGTCCCGGGTAAGGGCCCAGGGGATGTCGAGACCCCTCCGGGCACAAATGTTGAGTGTCCCGAAGTTTCAAGATCGACAAGTGGGTGCCCTCATCTTGGGGCCTAATATATATGAGGCAACTGTACAAGGGTTGCAAACCAAGGAAAGGAAAATAGAGCAGTCTAAGAAGGAAGGAGAAGGGGGGAGGAGAAGAGAAAAGGGAAAAGGGAGGGTAGTGTTTGGAGGTAAGGCAAGTGGGAATAGGAAAGGATGGCTCCGGGGTGTAACCCAACCCGCCCCCCTCATAACCTGAAGGGAAGGCACCAACAGGGATGCCCTCTTGATTAAACGCGGTTATGTTTGTATGGAGGCCCGTGGAAGATACTGGCGGTATCCCTTAGTGGTCGTGAAGTGTATCCAACAGGACCATGTAGCCGTGAACTTCTGAGTCCTATCCTGAGAAACATGAATAAGCTCTTCCATGTCTTTCGTTTTGGAAATTCTTGCAAACCATTCACCGATTGATGGAACAGATGTCGATTGCCAATGTTTTGGGATGCATAGTCTAGCAGCATTCACCAGATGCATCGCTAGGGATTTGTAGTAGTTTTGTTTGGATAATGAGGTATGGTGTAGGAGATATTGGGCTGGGGTAAAGTCAAGAGTAAATGTGGTAATTTGTGTTATTAATTTGTGAACCTCCTTCCAAAAAGGTTGGAGGATTGCGCAGTCCCACCATATATGGAGCATAGTACCCACTTCCACTCCGCATCGCCAGCAAGTGTTGGGGATAGAGGTTTTAAATTTGTGGAGTCTTGAGGGGGTTCTATACCATCTGGTAGCTATCTTATACCCGTTCTCTTGTGTAGTGACATTCAATGAACCCTTGTGTATGTATTCATGGACCCTATTCCATTCCTCACTAGTTAAGGGTGTCGAAAGGTCTCTGTTCCATGAACTCTGAGAAGGTGAGATAGTAAATGTCAAGGGGTCATTAAGCAAAGTGTATATAAGAGAGATGAGGTGTCTTTGTGGGGTTTTACGGTGACACAGAGTTTCAAACTGAGTGAGCTGTTTAATCCCGTGGGTTTGATTGATGTGAGATTCCAGGAAATGTCTGATTTGCCTGTAAGTTCAGAAGGAAAATGCTGAGGTTTTGGATATTTCTATGAGTTTTTCATGGGGCATGATTTTCCCGTCTTGATAGAAGTGCATGATTGGAACGTCTTCATGTGGCCATTCTTTCTGCAGGAAATTGGAGTGGGAGCCTGGGGGGAAAGCAGGGTTTCCTCTTAACGAAGTTAAGGGGCCCGGGATTGAGGCTAAGTTCCCCTTAAGTGAAGCCTTTCTGAATGCTAATAGGGATGGATAGATTAGTGGATGTGTCATTATTGGTTGTGGCCAGTGCTTAGGGGATAACCATGGGAGTAAGTGTAAAGGAAGATGTGATATGGCATTTTCCAGGGGAATCCAGGATTTCTTGAGGGAGTGGATATTCCAATCCGCTATCCTCGTGAGGTGGCTTGCGCTATAGTATTTGCCCAGATCCGGCAATCCTATTCCGCCCCTGGATTTAGATAAGGTGAGTCTAGAAAATTTAATGCGGGGGGGAGAATCTCTCCATAAGAATGTTGAGCAGATTTTTTGGTATGTTGTAAAAAAGTTAGTTGTCAGGGCTATTGGTATTGTTTGTATGAGATATAGTAGGCGCGGCAAGATAAGCATTTTAATCAAAGCTGCTCGCCCAAACCAGGAGACATTTAACGTCTTCCATTCTTTGAGGAGATTTTGGGCTTTAAGAAGAGCTACCTGGAAATTCAATGCGTATAGGTTTGATAACAGGGGTGGGATTTGTATTCCTAGGTAGGTGAGGGCGTTCTTTTGCCATTGAAACGGAAAGGATTCTTGACAGCTTGTCACTTCTTGGGGGGGAAGCGAGATATTCAGGGCCTGTGATTTTGTGTGATTGATTTTTAAGTTGGATATTTTGCTAAAGAGATCAATTTCATGGAGAAGATTTGGGAGAGAGACACGGGGTGCTTGTAGTGAGAGCAAAATGTCGTCGGCGAATGCCGCTACCTTGTACTCTCTCCCTTTTACCACAATGCCCCGAATATCAGGATTGTTTCTTAATTTGTTGAGGAAGGGCTCTAAGGTGAGGATATAGAGAAGTGGTGATAGAGGGCAACCCTGACGTGTGCCATTCCTGACCGAGAAGGCGCCTGACAGGAGGCCGTTAACTCTAACTGCAGCGGAGGGACCAGAGTACAGTGCCATAATAGATGAAAGCATACGATTTCCGATCCCAATCGCCGAAAGAGCTTCGTGCATGTAGTCCCAGGCCACCCTGTCAAACGCCTTCTCGGCGTCTAGGGAGAGGAGGAAACCCTGGATTTTAGTGGCCGAAGTCCAGTGGTGTAAGTTTAATGTGCGAATTACGTTGTCTCGGGCTTCTCTGCCCGGGACAAACCCTACCTGGTCCAGGGATACAAGGTTTGGTATTAGGGGGAGTAGTCTAATAGCGAGGATTTTTGCATACAATTTGATGTCTACGTTTAATAGGGATATTGGCCTGTAGTTCGCGACTGATGAAGGGTCTTTACCTTCTTTTGGAATGACCGTGATGTGGGCCATTAGCATTCTGGAAGGATCAAATTGGGCATCAGCTAAGGCGTTAAATGTAGATAAGAGTGTAGGGGAGAGGATGTCTGAGAATGTTTTATAATACTGGAGAGTGTAACCGACGGGACCAGGGCTTTTGCCAAGCTTCATTTGTTTAATTGCCACTTCAATTTCAGTTAAGGATATGGGTTTATCAAGTTCTAGTTTAAGTTGGGGCGATATAGGCTTGGGGCTATATTTGGAGAGGAAAGATTTAATGAGGTCAGAGCGGGTTTTCTGTGCGTTTTGAGACATTTGATCAGGGCATAAGTTATATAGTTTTGAGTAAAAGGTCTCAAATTCTCTAGCTATTTCCTCATTCTTGACCAGGAGATCTCCCTTGGGATTGCGTAAGTGATGTATTCTGGTAGAGGTTTTAGCAGATTGGACTGAGCATGCCAGCAAGCGGCCACATTTGTTCCCTTGCTCGTAAAAGATCCTCTGGGAGAGGATGTAGTGTCTGCTAGAGCGTTTGTCCAATTCTATTTTGAGAAGAGCGCGGGCGTGAGATAGTTCTTGTAAGGTGGCGACTGCCTGTGTTTGTTTGTGTGTTCTTTCTAGGGATTTAATTGTTGTGATAAGTGAGTTAATAAGTTCTTGGTTCAGTTTTTTGGCTTTAGCCGCCAGTGCGATCAGTTCCCCCCGGACCACACACTTGTGAGCCTCCCAGAGGGAGATAGGGGAGATTTCAGGTGACGAATTCTCAG
The DNA here is from genome assembly GCF_042186555.1 of Aquarana catesbeiana. NCBI lineage: Eukaryota > Metazoa > Chordata > Amphibia > Anura > Ranidae > Aquarana > Aquarana catesbeiana. Next base: position 756,165,956 of record NC_133324.1, read on the forward strand.
CAAAGTAGTTGAGGATGCACGTGCGTATGTGATCTAGGGAGACCGGATCCCCGAGCAGCGAAGGGTTGAATCGCCATACTTTAGTTCGAGGGTGAATTTCGGGAAAAGTTAGTGTGACCGTAATGGGGTGATGGTCTGATAGAAACATGGGTTCTATCGTGGACTGTTTTAAATATGAGAGATCGGACTGGGAGAGGAAAAAATAGTCGATTCTAGAATACTTTTGATGTGGGGCAGAGAAAAATGTGTAATCTTTTACTGTGGGTGATAATGTGCGCCATGTGTCGTGAAGGGTCAGGTTTTGTAATTGGGTTTTGATCTGACGTAAAGCCCTGTACGTTAGGGCAGAAGAGCCTGATGATGAGTCCAATAGTGGATTCAGGGGCACGTTAAAATCTCCTCCAAGGAGAACTAGGCCTTCCTGGAAGGTTGCCAGTCGGTCACAGATGTCTCTAAAGAAGGAGACTTGATGTTCATTGGGGCAGTAAACGTTTGCCAATGTTATTGGTTTGTTTGCGTACTTCCCTTTGAGGAAGATATATCTGCCCGTCGGGTCAATCAATGAGTCTGTGAGGAAAAAGTTTGCATGTTTGGAGATTAATATTGAGACTCCTTTCGTTTTGGCATCTGGGTTTGTGGCATGGTGAGCTGTACGGTATATGTGATTGGCAAGTTTAGGTATTGTGTCGGAGCGGAAGTGGGTCTCTTGCAAAAAAATAAAATAAGCTTTGTGTTTAGAGAGAGATGTCAAGACCTGGGAGCGTTTCTCAGGAAGGTTAAGACCTTTCACGTTAAGGGATATACATTTTAGCGTTAATGAAAGATTGATTAATGGTTTCGATTGCATGGTTATGCGCTGTTTGCGTCTGGGGGTCAGACCCCGCCAAAGTGCAATTCAGTAAGTAGTGGTGGACAGTGTGTGAGGGCTGTCAGGGAGGGGGCTGAGCGGGGTTAGTCAATCCCCGGAGCCTAGGAGTATAACAAGAGAGAGAGAGAATTAGCGAAGAGAGGGAGAAGATAAAGGAGAAAGAAGAAAAGAGAAGAAGGGGAGAGGAGGGGTGAGGAGTAGTGAAGCAAGAGTGAGTCTGGGATGTAGGAGAGAAAAGAGAAGAGAAGTGGGGATAGGAGATGGGGAGGAGAGAAAGAGAGGAAGGAAGGGGTAGGTAGTGTAAGATAGGGTAATAGAGAAGAGAGGAATCGAGCAAAGAAGATACACCAGAGGCGAGGTTAGAAAATCTGCCTCGCCTAGGGGAGGAAAAAAAAAGGGGTTCTGGAATATCAGCTGGTGTCCTTAGGGACCAGCTGTGTGGGGGAGCGAGAAAAGACGGGGGACCTCGATCGGGTGTGGACCCGGGGACAGATCCGCCTTTCTGCTTAAGCGGAGAAATGTAAGCTGAAGATTTGTGGTTTAATGTTATTGTGGTTTGAAGGGGAGCCCACTTAACATTATACTCTACTATAGAACCACTAGTATCATATTAAAGGAACCCGTGAATAGGAGCACAAGGCAATCATCAGGAAAACATAAGCATAATACATCATAGTAGGGATAGCCTATAAGCTGTGTACCTTACCGTTTCAGCCATGTATTGAGCTTATCAAACAAGGGGGAGAAAATAACAGTATAATTCCCCTAAAACAAATACAAGAATATTAACAAGAACAAAAACAAGAACAAAAGCAACCGATATCCGATACTCATTGTGGAAGAGATATCTAACTTAAGCTTTTCCTGCTAAACGAAAAGCTAATCACTATCTTTAGAAGTGAAAACTGAGATGGCAGTTCCCGTGAGGGGGGATAGAGAGAATGGCAAGGGAGGGGAGGACTGGATGGATGGGGGGGTCAGAAGAAGGGGGGGTAGGGGGGAGAAGAGAAGTAAGGAAGGACGGAGGGGGAGGAGGGAGGGTGGGGGGAAGGGGAAAATAATTGTTATCAACGTTTGGGTGGGAGGGTCATAATGTGCGATAATGAGGTTGTGAGATTGTGGCTTGTTCGGTAGCCCCTTCGGGGGTCCCAGTAACCTGATAGAGTGCATTGTATGTGATCTAGTTCCTGGGGTAGGTGGTTAGCTCACTGGGGACCAGGGACGTCCGGGTTAGTGGGATCTCTCCTACCCATCACAGGTGTAGGTTGCGTGGGAGGTGATTAGAGCTAAAGTAAGAAAGTGGAACCCCCCGAAGGGGCACCCCGGATCGGGTAAGGACGACGTCCCTGATGATCAGGATAGCTATGAGTTTGCCTTTGCTAAATACATAAAATCGTTTACCATAAAGATATCGCTCTTTATACAACGTTTATGACCGTTAATGGCATACATGCCTTATCTACATTTGTGGGAGAGGAGGAAATACGTGGCCGTATCTTACAGTGGGAGAGGGAAGGCAGATCTTATTTTGTTCTTTGAGAAGTTCGAGTAAGGTGATTTTGGGGTATGGGCAATTATGGAAAAGATCGGTAAGATCTGCTGTTCCTCAACCCCCGGCAAGGGTATTTAAGGCTTAAGAAGGAGTGATAATTTAAGTATAAATGAAGCAAGACGAAACACATAAAAAAAAAAAAAAAAAAAAAAAAAAAAAAGGTCTGTTCCTTCGATTCCAGAATGTTATTTTCCAGGTGGGAACTTGACCAGTTTGTGAGATATGGAGAAGTTCCTGTGTATAATAAGATGGAAAAGCCGGATAGGGGCGAGACGGGTGAGGATGAGAAGTGCCAAGGGATATCAAGTGGTTGCATTCTTGATGCATAACTTAGAACACAGTATAAGATGAAGGGGCAGTGTGCATCAGGGGTTAAATCCAAAACTCACTGCTGTTGCAACATGGCTGAGTAGGTATCGTCAATCTTCCGGATGGTTGCGTCCCGGGGGGGACATCGGAGCACGAGCAGGACTTCGTTGGTAGAGGTCTCGACGAGATGAGTGAGCTTTCGGGGATGCCGATCCTGCCTTGCGTCTACGTGATCTCTGGCGTGGTGCTTTCGGAGATGGATTAAGGGTAACCGGATGCCATGGTTCCGAGGGGAAGAAGAGGTCGTACCATTCCGGAAGCTCGATCCGTGGGAGATCGAGCTGATCGCAGAAATTCTTCAGGTCATCTGGTGTGCGGAGGATGGCAGAGCGTCCCCTGGTGGACGCAGATAGGGCAAAGGGAAATTTCCAGCGATACTGGATGTTCCTAGCGCGTAGTGCATCCAATAAAGGTCTTAGGGCTCTTCTGTTTTGTAAAGTAATCTGTGACAAGTCCTGAAATAGCTTTGCTTCGGCCCCATTAAAGATTACTCGGCCTCTTTCCCTGGCTTTCCGTAGGATTTCCTCCTTAAGGGGAAAGTTCACCAGGCAACACACAATATCTCTGGGTGGTTCATTCTCCCTGGGTTGGGGGCGTAGGGCACGGTGAGCCCTCTCCATGTCGATGGGTGAGTCTGCAGGTCTTTCTATTAAATCATTGAATAGTGTACATAGGGTTTGCTGTATTGAGTTTGGATCAATATTTTCAGGTATCCCCCTTACTCTTATGTTATGCCGTCGGCCGCGATTATCGAGGTCTTCCACATGCCTATGGAGGTCGAACATTTGGGAGAGTTGTGAATCATAGGCAGATTGGACCTGACGGATGGCTGCTGCGTGAGTCAGGGTTGTTTGTTCTACCGTGTCAATGCGGTGTGCAATCGCCTGCATGTCTGGTTTTAGGTCAGCAATAGCTGCTGTCACCGTGCTTTTAATGTCCGAAGCTACTTTTTCCAGGTCGAACAAGTTTAGCATGTGTGTTCGTCCGGAGTCGGTTGTAGGAGTAAGAGTACCCATGGTCTGCATGTCGGGCCGTTCAGTAGGAGAGGCCGGCGCCTGGGCCTGTGAGGCCGCGGACAGTCTTTGGGTGCGAAATATGTCAGGGATGTTCCTACTGAGTTGCGTACCTGGGTCTAATGTGGCACGGGACGTTGAGGAGCTCCGGGTGGATCTGCTCATGCTGAAATCAAGATGTGGGCTCCCCGTTAAGCCAAGATCTGTCCCCGGATCACAGGAGCTCTCGGCTTATGCTGCCATCACGGTCTCCGTCCAGGCCACGCCCCTCTTTTATATGCATTTTTACATTGGAGTTAAGCCATCCAGGACTTTTGCTCGCTGTTTTAAATTTATTTCCCAATGGTAGGTATTGTGTTCTTTGTTTCTAAGATTTTATGCCAATTTATATCTTTTAGCAAAGTTCATAGATTAGGGAAGTTGGCTCTTTTAAAATTCATTGTCTTTGTATTCCCCTTATGTTTCCTATTTGAGTGATTTATACTGAAGCTAATTGACTAATGATCGCTGTTTCCTAAATTGACCCTTATTTCCACTATTGTTTTTTGAATTATATTATTTTCTATTCTATTCTTTTCTATTCGAATTTCAGAAGATGGTCATATTCTTTCTATTTTATTCTATTTTTTTATTCTATTCAATTAGTTTCTATTCCATTATATTCTATTCTTATATTTTCTGTTATATTCTTTTCTATTTTATTTTTTTTTTCTATTCTATTCCTTTATTTTCTATTCTATTTTAGTCTTATTGGAAAATGGAAAACTATTCAAATTAGAAAGCTGTTCAAATACGTTTCAAACTCAAATATGAAACTATTCGACTTTGAAAACTATTCGAAAGTGATTTGAAAACTTTTTGGATTTTAAAACTATTCAAAATTGATTAGAAAACTATTCAAATTTAATTTCTGAAAATTTGCATTGATTCAAATACGAATAAACAAAATGAATTCTGAAAATTTAACTAAACTAATTTATGTAAATAACGAATTGAACCGAAACAAATGTTTTCATTCTGCACATGTCCAATCTGTCTTCAAATCAGGTTTAAGTGCATAGATCTTTTTAAAAGAGCCTTTGAAAGCTTACAGAAGCCTGGAAGGGTTGAATTTGTCAAAAACAGTCAAAAACTAACACAAACTATTCTGGCTAAAGTGACTGTTTAACCAGTTCTATACCAGGCCATAGTAATATGACACCGGGAGAAACAATCTCCCATCCCAGGTGGACATCATATGATGTCCTCCTGTTCTTGCTGCTCCTGCGGGCCCCCAGCGTGGCATTCGGGGATGAGGCGTGTCCCTCAGGGCGTTTTACCATGTGACCTGCTGTGTCCAATCACAGCCAGTCACAGAATGTAAACAAACTGCAGTAACAAGCTGTTAGCGAGTTCTCCTCCTCAAATACTGATCGTGTGGGAGGAGGAGATTGAGGTAACAGCTTGTAACCACTTACAGTGCACACCAATCAGTACCTGAGTAACTGTCACCAGCCAATCTGAGTACCTGTCACCAGCCCATCAGAGTACTTGAGTACCTGTCACCAGCCCATCTGAGTACCCGAGTACTTGTCACCAGCCCATCTGAGTACCCGAGTACCTGTCACCAGCCCATCTGAGTACCCGAGTACCTGTCACCAGCCCATCAGAGTACCTCTGTACCTGTCACCAGCTCATCAGAGTACCTGATTACCTGTCACCAGCCCATCAGAGTACCCGAGTACCTGTCACCAGCCCATCAGAGTACCTGAGTACCTATCTGCAGCCCATCAGATTACCCGAGCACCTGTCACCAGCCCATCAGACTACCCAAGTACCTGTCACCAGCCCATAAGAGTACCTGAGTACCTATCTGCAGCCCATCAGAGTGCCCGAGTACCTGTCTCCGGCCCATCAGAGTACCCAAAGACCTGTCACCAGCCCATCAGAGTACCCGAGTACCTGTCAACAGCCCATCAGAATAACCAAGTACCTGTCACCAGCCCATCAGGGTACCAGAGTACCAATCTGCAGCCCATCAGAGTACCTGAGTACCTATCTGCAGCCCATGCCTCATAGAATATACCTTGGGGTGTTTGCTTTGCAAAATGGGGTCATTGTATGGGTAGTTCCATTGTCCTGGTGCTCAAGGACCTTCAAAAGTATGATATGTAGGAATGAAATTAGATGTGTAATTTATGCTCCTAGAATGTCTGACAGTGCTCCCTGCATGTTGGACCTCTCTATGTGCCCAGGCTGTGAAAAAGTCACACACATGTAGTATCGCCATACTCGTGAGGAGTAGCAGAATGTATTTTGGGGTATAATTGGAAGTATGCATATGCTGTGTGTGAGAAATAACTTGTTATTATGACATTTGTGTGTAAAAATTAATAATAACAATAATAATTTCTTAATTTTCCCAGGAATTGTGAAAACTTCAAAAAACTTGCCATGCCTCTTACTAAATACCTTGGACTGTCTACTTTTCAAAAAGGGGTCATTTGGGGGGTATTTGTACTTTGACATTTCAGGGCCTCAAGAAATGAGATAGGCCAGGGACGTGGCGACCGAGCTCCAAGATGAACTGATCTGAGAGCTCCGCTCAGCCGCTGGAGAGATCCGAAAACATCAGAGCACACCGAGCACATAAACGGCCACAAACACCCCAACCGGACTCCCAAGCAGCTCAGGGATGCTGAGGTGCTGGAAAAAACGATGAAGCCGATGAAGTCCCGCAGGCTTCCACAAAATGGCGGCGGCTCACACACACACACAATGGCCACCAGCGGATGGATCCTGGCAGTATGGAGCAGGTATTCCCCTCTGCAGACAGGTGTCACCTGACGTTAATTAGCAGAGCTGCAGTATAAATACCCGGCAATTGCACACTTATGTTGCCCTGGTATTGTCCTTGAGCCCTGATCTGCATCCTGTTACCCTGATTCCTGATCCTGTAGCCTGATTCCTGGAACCTGTTGATCCTGTTTCCTGTCCGTTACCTGAACCCTGGACTCTGGACTCTGAGCCTTGTACCTGACCCGTCCCTCTTGAGATCCATCTATCCTCTCTTGTCCTTTTTATCTCCCTTCCCAGCTACTGATTCCATGTTTATGACCCCGGCCTGGCTTGACTACGATTCTGGTACTCCCTCTTGCTACAATTGCTGGTTGGTTTTATATCACTGATTGTTTGGTTGTTCACTTTGTATTTGTGGTGTGTTCACATATGCATTTTCCTTAATAAACTTACTTTCACTTATTTATGTCTGGTTCACTCTGTCGCAGTCACACAGTTCTGGTCACATCTGGTTTATGACAGCCACAAAGGGGTGCAGGCTATTGGGGTCAGAGTGGACAGAGTAGAACAACAGATGGAGGAGTATTCATCTACATACAACACTATGGTGGACACACATGCAGCCCAGGCAGAGGATATAGCATGGCTTAAAGATAAGGTCGCAGACCTCGAGGACAGATCCAGGAGGAACAATATAAAGCTGAAGGTCTCCCAGAGTCCGTACCGGCCACTCACCTCCTACAGTATGCCCATGCTTTGTTCTCCACTTTGTTTCCCATGCTGACCACACAGGACCTCATAGTGGACAGAATCCACAGAATCCCCAAGCCGTCCTTCCTTCCAGAGGGTACTCCAAGAGACGTACTACTAAGGGTCCACTTCTACCATGTGAAGGAACAGATCCTGCAGGCAGCATGCAGGCCTGACAATATCCCTCCACAGTACACTGACATACAACTACTACCAGACCTCTCCAGGCATTCACTGCAGAGACACCACAACTTGAAAACCATCACCAAGGCCTTAAGAAACCACAACATTCCACACAAATGGAAGTATCCTACAACCCTCTCCATCACCCACAATGGGACCACAAAAACCATCACGACAATGGAGGAGGGTATGGTAGTCCTACGCCAATGGGGGATACTCCCAGACTAAGCCCTACAACACAACTCTGCTCCACAGCCACAGTTGCTCCAAAACGAATGGCAAGTGGTGTCACATAAGCGTGCCAACAAAAAACATGCTGGTGGCAGCTCATAACAGAACCACAGAAATATTCACATATCTCTCCGGTAACAGGAGGCTACAATTTATTCTCCTTTAACCCTGTTAACACGTTCAGCAGCTATGTCTGCACGTGGATCCATTGTAAGATCCTTTTTATGAATCCACAGTTAACTTTCTATGCTTTTTGTCTTCTTTGTTTTTTGTTACATGCCTGTTGCACACAGCAATCTTCATCGCAGGGTACTTTCACCCAATGCTGAGGATGACACCCTGAGTCAACTCAAGGAGGATACCACCACCAGAACTCATAGACACAGTGAGTACTTATACCACGTTACCAATCATCACATCTCCCACCACCATAAATGACCATCACCTGCCTATCAATAAATGCCAAAGGCCTGAACCAACCGACCAAAACATTCTCAGTATGGAAAGAGGCCTGTAAGCAAAGAGCAGATGTTCTCTGCGTACAGGAGACCCATTTTCAACAATAAAAAACCCTGAAATGTACGCACAGAGAGTATCCACACATGTTTATGGCATGCACGCCTGATAGCAAAAAAGGAGGAGTGATGGTAGCCTTGAAAAACTCTTTATCTTTCCAACTCAAAGAGACATTCATAGATGCAGGGGGCAGATACATCATAGTAACTGGGGACATTAACTCCAATCTGTAAACGCTTGTCACATTGTACGCCCCAAACAATCATTAAATCAGCTTCCTAAGGAGAGTGAATTCAACCTTATAGTGGATGCCAATCTGGATACTACCACAGACAAACCAAAAAGATCAGCTACCCTCCATAATATTCTACACGAACAAGAACTGTTCGATGCATGGAGATGCCTTCCTGCCAACAAGAGAGATTACACTTTTTTTTATGAACAATACACTGTTCGTACTCTCAGATATTTATGTTTCTTACCAATAAGTGGCTTCTACAACGTGTTCATACTACTCGGATACATGATATCACATGGTCTGACCATGCCGCAATTTCTATGACCGTTGCTGAAAAGGGTGTCTCTCCCTCATCCCCCATCTGGCGCTGCAATGTTAGGCTCCTACAAGAACCCAGAACAATCCTAGTGATCTCTTGGCATCTCCAGGAATTCTTCCACAACACTAGCACATCCATGATAGAACCATTCACTCTATGGAACGCTCACAAAGTGTATATGAGAGGCATACTGATTCAAGTAGGGACCAGAGAAAAAAAATGACATACCACTAAAATTAACCAATTATTATCTGACATAAACACGCTGGAATCTCAAAACAAAAATTCCCCTACCATAGCTATAGCAAATACACTTTCTAAACTCAGAGAAAACCTAAGGGAGCTGTATGACAAACATCTAAGACACCTACAACTGAACTCTTACGCTAACGCAAATAGAGCAGGGAAATACCTGGCTAGTAGAATCAGGGCTGCCCGCACAAAATCTAGAATAACATATCTGACACATAACAGCCTACACAACAAAATCACCAACCCACAGGAGATAGCGAACCAATTTGCAGACTACTACGGGGCTCTGTACAATCTCCATACAGATACATCAACCCCACAACCGACAACAAGGTGGAAGAATACTCTTCATTCCCACAGGAGATGCTGAGAGCCCACATTGTCACTCTACCCAAACCGAGAAAAGGTCCCACCACGCCAGCCAACTTTCGGCCATATCCCTTCTAAACTCACACATCCAAATATATGCAAAATTACTAGCCAAGAGATTGTCGGATATTGTTCCCTTCATTATAAAGAGCGACCAGATGGGATTTGTGAGGGGGAGACAAACGTCAGATGCTACTAGATGTATCATTAATGTTATTCATCATGCTGTTCAAATACGAACACCTTCTCTGCTGCTAGCTATAGATGCAGAAAAGGAGTTCGACGGGGTCCATTGGACTTATATGGAAATGGTGCTTGCCAAGTTCGGCTTCAAAGGTCTGATTCTCACAGCTATATTGGCTCTTTATTCCTGCCCATCAGCACAAGTTTACACTTCGGGTCTCCTATCCAAACCATTTAAAATTACCAATGGCACTCGCCAGGGATGCCCTCTTTCCCCTACAATATTTAATTTAATGATAGAACCCCTAGCTGAGACCATTAGAACAAACACTAATATTAAGGGCTTTACCTTCGGATATGACAAACACATTATAAACTTATGGAGTAAAAAGGGTGTCTCATACCTAGGTATTACCCTGACTAGCACCACTACATCCTTAGCAGATGCCAACCTTAAACCGTTCATAACCAAAATTGAACAACAACTCACAGACATCTCAAAAAGGGAACTATCCTGGCTAGGTAAAATAGCGGCATTTAAAATGTCTATCCTTCCACAAATACTATACTTGTTCCGCTCCCTGCCAATTCCTATTCCACCCCACTACCTCAGTACACCATATGTAAATTCACATGGGGAGGCAAAAGAGCTAGGTGCCCTCAGAGCAATCTTCTCCCACATAAAGTCGTAGGAGGTGCAGGTTTTGCAGATATTCACGATTACCTATGGGCAGCGAGACTAGACCAGCTAAAACACTGGTTCCACACCACAAATGGTCCACTGTGGGTAGAAATAGAAAGATCATGAATCCCGACTAGAAACACGACCTCCTTCCTAATGGGTGACATATGGGAACCCTGGGAAACTGGGGGTCTATCGCCCTCCATACAAGTATCCCTACAAGCATGGAGATTCCTCCAAAAACTTGACAACAAAGATACCCATAACATAGAATATGAATTCCCTATAGACCTCTTACAGGCAAAAATTCCTATGCTCTCAACCACGACACTCCGCACATACAAGAAAACAATAAAAACAATAAAACACATACAAGACTTAACTATAGGAACAGCACCAAAATCATCAGAACAAATAATGACTGAACACCAACTACCCAAAAATTTGTTGTCCTCCTTTATGCGTATTTCCCACTTCCTTAGTGCACACCCTATACCCAAGCTAAAAATACCAACCAAAGCATGGCACTTTTACACAATTACCCTCCCCCAGTCGGCTAAAGGAATATCGCTATTTTGCAACCTCATCCAAACCAAACAAACCTTTAGACAGCTGCCATTAGGAGGTGGGAAAAGGATCTTGACATTACCTTCCCTGAGGAACACTGGACACACCCTTTCAAAGAAATCCACAAACACTCCCACTGTGTGAACCACTGGGAAATTATGCTTAAAATTACCAATGGATGGCACAATACGCCTTATAGACTTGCCACCTTTTGTCGAAACTCATCCCCCCTTTGTTGGAGAAAATACGGACAAATTGGTAATCTGGTACACACCTTATGAACATGCCCAAGCGTAACAAGTCTCTGGAACAAAACGTTCCAACTGATCTTGTCAACTACAGGAATCTTAACAAACCCTGCACTAGCTATCCTCCAAATTGGCATAGAGAAATTTCCTCCAAAAGATAGATCAGTCATCACCCACATACTTCTGGCAACCCGCACAATTATATTTAGAAACTGGAAAAACACCTTAGCTATCAACCTATCTGAAATGATTACACTAGTCAATAGAAACCACACATTTGAACACCTACTAGCTATCAACTCTTTAAGATGCAAAAAATTTCATAGCAACTGGAAAATATGAACTGAAAAACATAAAATCTCCTAATTTCTTCTTATAAACAGTATGTAATGACTAATTTGTCCTTCTTGTACTCATAGCACCTATATTGGAATCTACTGAAGTTAATATATATTTTTTATGACATGGTGATATACCTGCACATGTACCTGCGCAATGTGTGTAACTAATGTTTAACTGTTTAAATGTTTAAATGTTTAATTGTTAAAACCTTTAAAAAATTCAGTAAAACTATTGAACCACAAGAAATGAGATAGGCCATCAGTACATCAGGTGTGATCAATTTTCAATGATTAGCACCATAGCTTGTAGACTCTATAACTTTCACACAGACCAAATAAAATACATTTGGATTATTTGGGTTATTTCTACCAAAGATATGTAGCCGTATCAACTTTGGCCCAAATCTATGAACAAAAATTACTTATTTGCAAAATTCTATAATAGAAACTAAAAAAAAAAGTTAAAAAAAAGTCCCTCTTTTTGCACTTATGTTGCAAAAAATAAAAAAACACAGTGGTGATTACATACCACCAAAATAAATCTCTATTTGTGTGAAAAAAAATGATAAAAATGTTGTTTGAGTACAGTGTTGTATGACTGAGTAACTGACATTCAAAGTGTGAGAGCACTGAAAGCTGAAAATTGATATGGGCAGGAAGGGGGTAAGTGCCCTATATTGACGTGGTTAAAAAAAGCACAATACTGGTTAGATTTTAGTTAGTAACACTTTTAATTCAGCTTTAACTCTAAGGGCAGAATGGTGGCTAAGTGGTTAGCTCTTCTGTGTGGCAGCTCTAGGGTCATCGGTTCATTCCAACTACAGCACTACCTGCACAGAGTTTACATGTTCTCCATGTGCCTGCATGGGTTTCCTCACACACTCCAAAGACATGCTGGTAGGTAAATTGACCCTAGTATGTATGAAAGTGAGTTAGGGACTTTAAAGCGTAAGTTCATCTTTACAGAAAATATGTAAAGTGACCTTACACTGGTCTCCTTCCCCATCCCACCGGTCCAGATGTACCAGACTGCTGTGATCCCCCACTGTCAGACAAACTGAAGACGTTTCACTGGTCAGGGGATTTGAAATCCCCAACAGCTTTCTCTGCTCTCCTTGCAGTGCTGACAGTAGAGGCTAGATGGCATCTAAATGGTCAGCGCCGTCAATTTGATGGTGCTAACCAATTAGAATCTGGAAACAAGGTTTCAAATCCCTGGACCAGTGAAGCGGCTTTTCTGTGTCTGACATCAGGGGATTGCAGCATTCTGATACAGCCTGGGGGGAGTGGGGAGGGGGTACAGTGTAAGGTCACATTAAAGATTTTCTGTAAAGGTGAACTTACACTCTAACCACTTGCTTACATGGCACTTATACCCTCTTCCTGATCAGGCCAATTTTCAGCTTTCAGTGCTGTCACATTTTGAAAGAAAATTGTGCGGTCATGCAACACTTTACCCACATGAAATTATTATGATTTTTTGAGACAGATAGAGCTTTCTTTTGCTGGTATTTAATCACCACTATTTTTTTTATCTTTTTGCCAAACAAACAAAAAAAACTTTTTTTAGTTTTTGTTATAAAAAATTTATCCTTCCCTGATTTGTGCTGAGGAGGCTGCACTGATGGGCACTGATAGGTGGCACTGATAGGCACTGATAGGTGACACTAACAGACACTGATAGGTGGCACTAATTGGCACTGATAGGCAACACTGATGGGCACTGATATGCAACATTGATAGGCGGCACTGATGGGCATTAATAGACGGCACTGATGTGTACTGATATGCAGCAGCATTAATTGGTACTGATATGCAGCATCGATGAGCACTGATATGCAGCACTGATGGGCAGCATTGATGGACACTGATGGGCAGCACTGGTTGGCACTAATAGGCAGCACTGATGGGCACTAATTGGCACTGATGGGGCTGCATTGATAATCAGAACACATTATCTGTGTACATGTCCCCTGTCAAGATTGGTGGGCACTGCTCTCCTTACACTGTTACAGCTCATGAGGAAAGGAGAGCCCATAACCAGCAAGTCTGTTTACATTGTGATCAGCTGTGATTGGACACAGCTGATCACGTGGTAAGGGCCCTTTACCATGATCTGTGATCAGCTGTGTCTAAAGAACACAGGGGGCCTGGTTCCGGGAGGAAATCCTTGGACACCCTCCCAGAATGAGGGAGCCCCACTGTAGCTGTATTTTGGCTATAGTGCAGTAAGGAAGTTGTTAAATTGTAAGTTCCTTGATGACAGGGACTGATGTCAATGTATAATAAATGTGTGTAAATTGACAGTGGTATATAAATAGCTGCAATAAATAAATTCAATCTAAAAGTTCATGTCTAAGGGATAATTTATTAAGTCTGAGTGAACTAACTGTTAATTAAGGATTGATACCTTTCAAAAACTGATATTTAAATGCCAAGATGGCTACTAGGCTTGTTTGGGACCATTTCTGAAGATTAATCCTTGACATGCAGTAGTTCCTTTCCCTATTCATTTCACCTTAGAGTCCTAATCCTCTAGGAATACAATGCGTGTTCCAGTACTACAGTTGCATTTACTACAATGTATATTAAAAATCCAGCATAAAAGAGTGGAAAGCCCTGTCTAGTAGAACTTTGCTGCAAAATGTTGAATTTATTACTTAAAGTACAACTAAAGGCAACTTTAGTTTTGGATATAGATTAGAACTGGTTATATTGCAATAGATAGCTGTCACCATAAACCATGGCTGCTTAACATTCCTAGGGGACAGTTTGTCCGACTGAGGAGAAATTGTAGTAATAAAGAAGAATTTATACAACATGCATTGCAGTTTGGCGAGAAATTTGTGCAAAAAGGGTATGAGATATTTCAAGAGAGAACTAGAAGCGGTTAGGAATATGGAAAGGAAGGATTTAATAATAGCAAAAGAGAAAAAGGGGGGTAAGAATAAAGTTGAAGAGGAATTCAGGATAGTATTGGGGTATAATATACAGAAAAATAAAATTGTAAAGATAATTAAGAAACATTGGGGAATATTGATGAAAGATAGGGTATTTGGGGCAATATTTCCCCCATACCCATCTTTTGTAAATAAAAAAGCCCTGAGTTTAAGGCATCTAGGGTATTAGACCCCCGTTAAAGGCAATGGGGACCCTAACACCATTCCTCACTGGTTTCTATTCTTGTGGGAGATGTCTGGCGTGTAGAACCACAAAAGGGAGCAATGTGAAGAAGCATAAGAAATTTGTAGTGACAGCTACGGGTAAAACTCATAAAATTAAGGAATTTATTATGTGTACATCAGAGGGGGTCATCTATATACTGGAATGTCCATGCCAGCTCCAGTATGTTGGCCGTACCTCCAGATCACTACTGGTGGGGGTGCGAGAACATATTAATAATATTTGAAAGGGACTAAAAGAACATAGCGTATCTAAACATTTCTGAGAGGTCCATGGGAGGGATCCCAAAGGTTTGAAATTCTGGGGGGTAGAAAAATTCAACCACTACTGGAGGGGCGGGAACTTCATAAGAACCCTAAGTCAATGTGAGTCTGCCTGGGTGTATGAAACCAAGGTTTTGGCACCCAGAGGTCTCAACATAGATTTTGACCTGAATTGCTTTATTTTAATGGTTAAGAAAGGTAAAAGTATAAACAGTGTTATGCCCCGTACGCACGATCGGATTTTCCGACAACAAATGTTGGATGTGAGCTTGTTGGCTGAAAGTCTGACCATGTGTATGCTCCATCGAACATTTGTTGTCGGACTTTCCGCCAACAAATGTTGGCTTTATACCAAATGTAATCATACGGTAACTGTACTAAACCATAATATTACTGGCTGCAGTTAAATAGTGGTGGTGGGATATACTATTCTTATATAATAAATCTAGTGAATATAGTAATGCAATTTTATGCAATTATAAGTTGCGATCATGAACAATAAAAATTGCAGTCTTATGCGATCCTCCCAATGACAACCTGTGTAGCATACAAACCTCTATATACACACACACATGTAGCATTCATATGCAATAGAGAAATTTGCAACCCTGTGTGATAATGTTATATGATGTGGAAATCACAGAATTGGTAATAGTAACAGGTTCAAATGAAAGGCTGAAGTGGGAATTCAAAGCAGGTCATAGAGCAATTGTCAGTCGGGTGCAGAGAAAGGCAAAAGGAACAGTGTCAGGTAACAACATGCACCTGAAGACTCAGCACTGACTTTAGGTCCTCCTGTTATGCGGATTGAGTCCATTTCATTGAAAGATCCTGTCCGCCCCCTTCCTTGTGTGGAGACCTGAGGAGCTGATTTCCCCTGAGTGGAGGTTCACTATTAAGCTGATTTACAGCTTACCTCTGGTAAGCGCACATCTTATTAGGTGGAGGATTTCTCACTGGGTGTTATACGTCTATGATCACTGATTGCATCTGCCTTGGCCCCAAGGACTGTGTGTTATACGTCTATGATCACTGATTGCATCTGCCTTGGCCCCAAGGACTGTGTGTTTTTGTGACGTTTTAGTCACTTTTTTAACCTCATTTGGGACTTTCATTTTTCAGTCACCTTTTCTATATTCACTTTCAATAGATTTTTGGTGTTTCATATTCCAATATTTTTTCATATTTGATGTATTGTATTTTCATACACGTAATCATGTTTGATTAGTTACATCACATGTTATTGTTTTTAGTGCGGTCTTTCTTGATTATTTCTGTGTGATAATTGCAATACTGCGGTAATTGCAATGACAATCCGTAATTTATATAAATCTATGTAAAAGTGCATCAATATACAATAATCAATATAGAAATAAAGTGAACTGTGTTTAAAGTGCTCTTGTGCCAAACTAATTCATGCATTAATCTGTGTCCATAAAATTGCAGCATAAAGTCCATTCATAACTACTCCATTCTTCTGGTGCTCATTGCAGATGATAAAACAGATGATATAAAAGTGCTCGTGTCCACTCTTGTGCTCCCCTTTGGTGTATGCGCTCACCTTAGAGCATGTGACCTTGCACCTAAGCTCAGTCAAAACACGCTTTGGGTTTATGGTCAGCGTTTAGATCCTTCGATGGTTGCTTGCAGCAATATTCATATGGTAAACAGAGGAAACTGGATAGTGTATTACCGTTTTAAAAGTTTTATTAAAAATGACAATATTCCCTATATTAAGGTACTCACATTTAATAGGTGCTATAAACGCACCACTCTGTATCAAGCCAAACAAACATAAAGGCACTGTGCCGATGTGTCCTCTCCCGCTCTGGGAACACTCCACTGTCTCACAAACCGTCCTGTCCCCTCCCCAACATGTGTCGATACCAGGAAATGTCGTATCTTCCTCAGGGGGAATTCTATTGGACGGTTGAGATGTCAATCATTTTATAGTGTCATCACGGCCATTTTGTTGAAGACCACAGACATTCTATAGTTTATTATATGCCCGCGGCCATCTTCTGATAGGTCAAAATGCTCCACACTACCCATACTGCATGCCTTGTGTTGTGACCCAGCACAATAACACACAGCATCATATAACATCAGTTTATAATGGCTTATAAGGCACTAATTAGCCTAAATTGAGCCTTTATAGTCCTCTACAGGTTACATTCAAGATGGTATGTAAGGAGAAGGACACATCTTCACAGCATCTCTAACATAAAAAAGATACATAAAAAGATAATATAAAACAGTATCATTGAAAACAATGACATCCTAACCCCTTCATCTGCCTGTATATAGCAGTTAACAATATGCTAGTAGACCGCTACATGCTACATCATTCTGCAAAGTGTCATATGATCATAGTGTGTTTATTAACAAAGTAC
Source organism: Aquarana catesbeiana (assembly GCF_042186555.1). Lineage (NCBI taxonomy): Eukaryota > Metazoa > Chordata > Amphibia > Anura > Ranidae > Aquarana > Aquarana catesbeiana. Next base: position 756,183,254 of record NC_133324.1, read on the forward strand.
TCTAAAAACCATCATCATTACCTATAGGACAACTCATATAAAATAAATGACAGGTGAATGCATGTGTAACAACGTGCATACATGTATGCACAAACACGCACATCCGCACTGGTCCACCCCTAAATTATGTACCATCAAAGACCAACCTATTTTATTGCATAATCGATTTACTAAAAATATATATATATTGATAATAATAAGAAAATAAAAAACAATATTAATTTAAAATCTTTCTCTTAAAGCCGGAAGCTGCCTATTACCAACCTATGAATACATGTATAAAACAACGCATGCGCAGGTGTGAAAACCGAACTCAGCCTAATACCAACCTACATTCGCATATTAACCCGGTACCTAGTGCACATATGCTATTATATAATAGGCCCTACATAGCTGTAACAACATCATAACAATATACACATTCCATAGAGGAAAATATAAAGGGACATATAATAAAAAGAGACATATAATGAAAAGACTATCAACACACCTTGACACCCCTCATTAACCCCGTATAAAATCCTCCAAAGTATAACGATGAAAGGCAGAATAGGAAAAAGAATGATGACTGGTTAAACATACGGATATGTACTGACCCTATATCAGGTACTAATTACAAGAGCCCTAATGTGCGCCATATCAAAACATCCTCTGCCTAGATCAATCTAAATGGGCATGGGCAATCTCCATCCCTAATTAGCTCTATAAATAGCAACCATAATACTTATAACCAGGGCTTTTTTTCAGCAGGAACTAGGAGGAACTCAGTTCCACCACCTCTGGCTCAGGTCTTCTGATCCCTGCTCACCACTATCACTTGGTAACACTGAAGTCCAGCTTCTGCGTTTACAAGTGATAGCTTATCCCCCAGTAGCTCCAACAGGTCAGATCTCCTGCGCAGATCCCACTAAGTGCCGGACAGGCACAAGGGAGATACAGAACAGATGCCCAGGGTTCAGTGCAGTCATGGGCAGGAGAGGGTGTGTGGTAGGCTGCACCCTCTGTGGTCTCCATTTTTTCCCTGGTGACCAGTTGTTGATGCTCCTACTGCATGATCTCCCTTGCAAGTGACTGTAGTATAGTATAGTATAGTATAGTATAGTATAGTATAGTATGCTGGGAGGTACTACAGCTGGATAGGTTCTTCAGCTTAATATTGCAACAAAGGTAACAAATATGACAGATGGTGGAGCTTTTAAGGAGGGGGAGAAGATGAGGGGAGTGGAGGGAGGGGTTGTATGCACTATTTGATGGCATTTGGCAGGTATGTGTGTGTGGCAGGCATGGTTGAGTTCCTGCACCTATTCTCTGAGAAAAAAAGCCCTGCTTATAACCCAGATGTAGTGCCTACATCCCAAGGATCCCAACTGATAAATCCACCAGGATTCTTTTTTGCTATCTTATATAACTGAACCCTCTCCAGTGTCTTTTAGGGGCTTCTATGCCCCAAAATTGCATCCCTGCTGTATTCTGATTGTGGACATCCCGAAAATGTACCATGTTTTGTAAATTATAGTCCAACACAATGCAAGTGCCCATATGGTCGTTACTACTGTCACTTACTTCCTTATCTACCAAATCTATGCTTCTAACTTTGTCTTTCTCTGTCTTGAGAAAATCGGTAACCCTTCTCAGTGAACATTTCCATGAATTTATCTGTTTCCATCTCAAAATTGTCATTATTTGTACAGTTCTTTTTTAATATGCATAAATTGCCCTCTGGGTATGTTATTAATCCATGGCCTAAAATGGCAACTTGATGTGGGGATGTATGAATTATGGTCTGTGGCCTTAAAATATGTATTCGTTTCCAAACCTCTGGTTGTACTTTTAATCTCTAGATCAAGAAAATGCATGACTTCATTACCAATATCCCATGAAAGCATAATTTTACACTCATTGTCATTCATATTTTGAAGAAAGCTTTCCAAATCTACCTTAGACCCCTTCCGTAGTATCAAAATATCGTAAATAAAACGCCTGTAGAGTGAAATCCTCAAATCAATATTGTACAAAACAACCTCCTCCTCCCATTTAGCCATGTACAAATTGGCGACGCTTGGCGCAAATTTTGCACCCATGGCGACGCTTTTTATTTGGAGGTAGAAGGTGTTTTCATACCAAAAATAATTATGTTTTAAACAAAAATCTAAACATTTCAAAATAAACTTGCGTAATCTTCTTTCCATATGGATATTCTTTTTTAAGGCCCATTTGACTGCTTTCATAGCTCCCTGATTGTCTATGTTTGTATATAGTGAGGCCACATGAGCCATTTGTATCACCGCTACATCCCTTTAACAACTGTAGAGTATGCTTGGTGTCTTTCAAAAAGCTGTGGTATTTTTAACCAAAGGTTGCAGATGTATGTCGATGTATTCCCCTAGTCTTGCAGTAAGTGACTCTATCCCGCTCACTATGGGTCTCCCCAGTGGACTTGTTCTATTTTTGCGTATTTTCAGATTATAATATATAATAGGCAATCTACACACCGTGGGGACCAAATATTTCTCTTCATAATTGTTTTTAGTTTTTAGATACTATTTTTTTTAGTATCGCCTTTTCTACCCCATACTGAACCAGAAAAGACAATTCAAGTTTAAACTGTTTGATAGGATTAGTTGTCAATATTTGGTATGTACACCTATCGCCAAGAATTTTACTCATTTCCATTTTATATTGGTCTATGGAGAGTACCACAACCCCCCCCCCAATTATCGACTGGGCGGATCACTATATCATTCCTCTTCTCCAGTGTTTTTAGGCCCTTTTTTATATCTCTTTGTTCATAGGTTTTTTCTTAATCAGTAACTGTTCTAGATCAGTAGTAACCAATCTCTTAAATAAATCTATATATTTATTGTTGGCTATTGTCGGGTTGAAAACAGATCTATTCTTTAGATTTGTGAAATTGCCTTCCATTGCTGCCCTTTCTCCTGGATTTTGTGCATAGTATTTTTTCACATTGAGCTTCCTAATAAACTTTTGAATCCCTATGTAGTTGTCAAATTTATTCAGTCCTTTCTTAGGCGCATACTTAATCACCTTATCTAATACCAGGGACTCTTCCCTGGTGAGGGTAGTCCCACTCAAATTATAAATCCTTTCTCCTAATCTTCCCTCCTTCTTTTTTTGTTGTAGCCTTCTTCCTGCTCGTATGCCTCTTTTTCTAGATTTCTTTTCTCTTTGTCCAGGTTCCTCCTTCCCTTCTCTAAAAAAGAGTTTCCCTGTATATTTTCTTGGTTTGATGCTTCATATAATGGTTGGTATCTATTATGGGTGGGTATCTCATAATGATCTGAAAAGTCTTTCTCAAATCTGGGTCTCTGTGGTTTCGGTGCATAATATTGTCCCTCATTATAGGAATAACCACCATAGGGTGGAGGTCCCCCTTGATGGTAATAGTCCCCCTGTGGTGGACCCCTAAATTGCGGTGGTCCACCTCTTTGTGGTGTCCTCATCTGTTGTTCTTGTGTTTATCGACCCGTTCCCGGGGGTCCTCTATAGCAGGGTGCATACCCTTGATGGTTCCCTCTTGGGTTATGATGATATCCCTGTTGACCCCTATTCAAATTACCCCTGTTATGGGGGGGACCTTGATAAGGAGGTCTCCCTCCATTCGAATGGGGTCCTTTATTCTCATAATAGTTATAATTATAATAGGGCTTTTTATATAGTTGTCCATTCTGACCACTTGAATGCTGTTCTCCATAGTGAACTATTGGTGGTTCCCTATTCTGTGGTTTGCCAGTGGCTTGTACAGAAGTATATTGGGCTTCATGCGGAGTACGATCCCCCATGCATTTATTTTCTGCATGATTTCTTTCTCTCCTTGGAGATGTGGTGGGGGCTGGGTTATTTGTTTGCCCCACATTAGCCTGCCATCTAAACACCTGTTTGTTCTGGTAATCCAGATCACGAAGGTATTTTTTCTTTTTGTTGTTCTTATTTTCTGTATCTTTCTTTTGCATATTCTTATGTAATTCAACCATATGTTTTTTATGTTCAGCGGTGTCTTTATAGAGCTCTATTTTATCTTTAAACTCTTTAATCTGGCTTTCTATTGTCCTCATTTTCCTCTGTTTTCTTTTTATTAAAAATTCCATAACTTCCCTACCTTTCCCATTAAAAAACGCATACCATGCCCTCGTGAGATGTCCAAAATTTTTGGTAACTTCTACAACAAACTATATAATTGCCTGACTCCGGAGAACCATTTCGAATTTACACAGGGAAATTTTGAGTCCTTTTTTTCCAATATAAAGCTACCAAAATTATCTAAAACGGATCTAGAGAGTTTAAACGTAACAGTGTCAGCTGAGGAACTTTTTGCTATAATTAAAAACCTACCACTACACAAATCTCCTGGCCCAGACGGCTTGCCCTATTCCTACTACAAATCTTTTTTTGACATTCTATCTCCTCATATGCAAGCCTTATATGATTCCGTCCTCAAGGGTACTCCTCCACATTCTCAGGTTTCCCACTCATTTATTTCGGTTATCCCTAAGCCTGGAAAGGTTCCCTCTGTCCCAGATAACTACAGACCCATAGCGCTCCCAAATTCAGACTACAAGATATTTACTAAAATTCTCGCTTCCTGACTCTCCGCTCTTATTCCCAAACTGATACACAAGGATCAAGTGGGTTTTGTCTTTGGTAGACACGCAGGAGATAACACCCAGCGTACAATAGACCTAATAGACCTTTTGGATAGAACCTCACGTTCGGCATTGATTTTGAGTCTAGATGCGCAGAAAGCTTTTGACAGGTTAAGTTGGCCCTATATGTTTGCCACCTTAAAATATATGGCTTTAATGGTCCTTTTTTAAAAGCTTTAGAGGCCTTATATTCAACTCTTTCAGCACAGGTGCAAATGTCATCCTTCCTGTCTCCTGGCTTCCCCATGACAAATGGAACTCGGCAGGGTTGCCCCCTTTCGCCACTGCTTTTTATTCTGTGCTTAGAACCCCTAGCCGAGTCTATTCGTGTTCATCCAGATATACTTGGGGTAGTGATGAGACAGGGGGAATATAAATTATCGTTATTTTCTGACGACATTCTGCTAACTATCACTAACCCGTTGATATCCCTTCCCTCATTACATAAATTATTGACCTCTTTTAGTGCTATTTCCGGGTATAAAGTCAACAATTCTAAAACTGAAGCCCTTCCTATACACATTCCAACGCCACTATTATCCCAACTCAAAGAATCGTACCCTTATAAATGGTGTAATACCTCTCTCAAATACTTGAGTATTCTACTTACCCCTTCCTATTCCTCCCTTTATAGCACTAACTTCCCTCCTCTGATATTGGATATAAATAAGTCTCTGTCGGCCTGGACCAAATACCCACTGTCTTTATTAGGCAGAATTAATGTTTTAAAAATGTCTATCTTACCCAGGCTGCTTTATTACTTCAAAACTCTCCCAGTAGCCGTACCTGCCTCACAACTAAAAACACTTCAAAGGATTTTTTTAAAATTCATATGGAATGGCAGAGCCCACCGCATAGCAAGTTCCGTGATGTTCTCCATTAGATCCAGAGGAGGCTTGGGAGCTCTGGACATCATTAAATATTACCATGCTACGCACTTAAGGGCCATTACCTTCTGGACTTCCTTACATGCACCAAACCAATGGTCAGCCATTGAAAAGGGGGTACTTTACCCGGTCCATCTGGGCTAATTGGTTTGGGGTGCCCCCCCTGTTTTGGATCCTATATATAAGTGTCAGTGCACTGGTCCAATGGCACTAACTTTAACCATTTGGCGTAGTTGCCTCAAACAATATCCTCTTATGTCCCCCTGCTCTCCTCTTGTAGATGTATTACTTAACCCTCTCATTCTGGATAGTATGTCCCTAGACATGATTTTTCCATGGATAAATGTTCATCTCTTCCAGCTCCGGAACCTAGTTCATCCCATAACGAGGAAGCTTCATACCTTTAACACTTTAAGAGAGAAATTTGATTTACCACCACACCTCTTCCACTTTTATTTACAGGTTAGACACTTCTTTCACTCTAAATCTCCATCCCTGACCCTAGATAAACCAACTACTTTTGAATACTTGTGTGCCCAAGGCCCTCATCAATTGCATCTAATTTCCTGTATCTATCGTATCCTCCATGAGCCGTCTCCAATTACAGAGACATTACACCATTACATGCGCAAGTGGTCTCAGTTGGTGGGCCGTCCTGTCATAATACAGATGTGGGATAGGATTTGGTCCTCTACCTTTAAATCTTCTAAATGTGTCACTCAGAGGGAGACAACCATTAAGATTCTCATGTTTTGGTACAGAACTCCTGATTTAATCCACAAATACGATCCATCAGTTTCACAGCATTGCTGGCAGTGTGGAACTGATATAGGCTCACTATTTCATATTTTCTGGCAAAGCTCCTTGATTCAACCCTTTTGGAATGATGTACATTTACTTATACAAAAGGTGACTGGGGTGTCTCTTCCGTTAAATCCTTTGAACTACCTTTTGGGTCTTCCCCCTTCGGGGGTATCTAAAAAGAAAAACAAACTGATATCCTATATATTACTAGCCGCTGGAAGGATTATCCCACTGTTCTGGTTATCCAATACACCTCCTCCATGATCCGGATTTTTACACTTGGTGGCTGAGATTCGGACAATGGAGTTCTTGATGGCCTCGGTACATGACTGCATCCCTCAATTTAATAAAATATGGGAACCATGGGACCTTTCGGAATTCGGGACCCCCATGCTACCAAATATGCCCTAATCATAACCTAATTTACTTCTATGTTGCCTGTGTATATACTCTGAACTGCTCATAAGATTCTAGGTTCTCTCCCATATTACGTTTATTGCGTACATCATAAGGATTTGATCCAATACACATATGTGCCTTTTTTCTGTGAACACTTTTCTATCACTTATACTTGTTACTTTCCATTTTGTTTTTCCTTTTCATTATGTTTGTTTATAATGCACTTATATTGATAGTGTAATGTACATTTTGTCACAATTTTGTACTTATTCTTTGATATTCCAATAAAAATACAATTTAAAAAAAAAATGCATACCATTCATCAATATCTTCATCTCCCGTTAGCCCATCAATGATAGGAATATCCCATCTGAGCTTTCTAGGGACAATGTTATCTTTTATATATTTCTCCATTGTAGATATATCCCACCAAATGTTGCTCTTTTTGTCCATATTATGACCTAATTTCTTAAAAAGGTGCACCAAATCATTATCTTTATTAACCGTTTCTGAAAATAATTCCTCCAAATGTATATCTCTATTATCAAAGAATGAAAACAAATCAATGCTTGCTGCTAGCAAGTATATGAGAGGAAGAGAATCTAAAAAACAAACAGAATCTTGCGAGCTACCATGTGAAAATCCAAATGATAATTAGAGATGAAATGTTGGCTAGCAGATTCTCAAATTTTCCGCCAACAAAACTTTGTTGTTAGAATTTCCAATCATGTGTACACAAGTCCTATGCACAAAAGTTCACGCATGCTCGGAATCCAGCAGAAGGAGCCACACTGGCTATTGAACCTCCTTTTTCTTGGCTCGTCGTATGTCTTGCACGTCACCACGTTCCCACGTTTGTAATTGTTGGCCAACATTTGTGTGACTGTGTGTATGCAAGACAAGTTGGAGCCAACATCCTTTGAACAAAAATGCACGGTTTTGTAGTCGGAAAGTCCGATCGTGTGTACTGGGCATTAAAGTTTACAAAAAGAAAATAAGGAGGACATTATGAATTAATAAGGAAGAATAAGAACTCGATTGGGTGATTTAACAATAGTAATGAATTAATGGGGATAAAAAAAAACCTTGTTTTAGAAAGTGTAATAATTTAGATAATATAATAGTTCGGCTAAGAACTTTATATATATTTTTTGGTTCCATTTCATTTATCAAATTATGTAAAGTGTAAGGGGAATTTTATTGAAATATAATGAATAGAATTTATTGAAATATAAAGAAAGTAAGTTATTTGGTATTAATAGGGAATTTAACAAAGAGGAGGTATCTTATAAATACAGATAAGGGGATTAACAATAAATTCAAATAAATAATAAAGATTTTTTCCATGTAGTAATATTTTAAGAGATTCAATAGGATAAAATTATCCCTGGTCTGTAGGAGGGTATCAATTTAAGTTTATTATTTATAATAAGGTTTTATAAATAGTTATAACAAAAAAAAAGATATAAAAAATATACTGCAAATAAGATAATACATATGAAGAAAAGGCGTTAGGTATAAAAAGGATAGATTTGTCTGGGGTACATAAAAATAAAAATGGACAATAAGGGAAAGGTATATATTGTCTATATTTAATTTAGTTCATGCAGAATGTATCTCATGTTTAGATTGTACCCGAGCGATCCGCAGGGCAGTTTCATAGAGTGTGAATACAGGCTCGTCCCTATAGTGTTATCCATCTTGTGATGGGGTGGTTTAAATTCCATAGGATCAGGGTGGTAATGGCGCTCTTTGGCATTAGGAGTGGGGTGTAGTAGAAATATAGTTTCCATGGTCCACGAGAAGTGGGCGGTCCTGTAGTCACTCTTACTGCCAGGGAAAGCTTGGGAGGTTACCATGGAGACAAAAGAGCATATAAGGATTTGGGCAAGGTGGCCCACCCATCTATTGAGAAAGCCCAATCGTAAGATGATATGCGCATAGAGGAAAGGAGCCGAGCCTGTGACGTCATGCCATCATTTGTATTTGCATTATCACGAACCATTTACCGAGAGGAAATATCTCGTCTGTGAGTTGTCTAATGCCCTGTACATACGGTCGAATTTTCCGAAGGAAAATGTGTGATAGGACCTTGTTGTCGGAAATTCCGACTGTGTGTAGGCTCCATCACACATTTTCCATTGGATTTTCCGACACACAAAGTTTGTGAGCAGGCTATAAAATTTTCCGACAACAAAATCCGTTGTCAGAATTTCCGATCGTGTGTACACAAATCCGACGCACAAAGTGCCACGCATGCTCAGAATAAATAAAGAGATGAAAGCTATTGGCTACTGCCCCCTTTAGAGCCCCGACATACGTGTTTTACGTCACCGCGTTCAGAACGATCGGATTTTCCGACAACTTTGTGTGACCGTGTGTATGCAAGACAAGTTTGAGCCAACATCCGTCTGAAAAAAATCCTAGGATTTTGTTGTCGGAATGTCCGATCAATGTCCGACCGTGTGTACGGGGCATTAGAGAGATATCAGTATTGAACAACAGGCTGGAGCAGGATATCAAGTGATATCGGAGTGGAGAGAAAGGAGGGGGATTTCATTCAGAGCTTTTTCTGGCTCATTGTTGAGGTGAGCAGGCATAACAGCTGGTGGAGGTGTACACAGCATATTATATTCAAGAATTTTGGTAGAAACACAGTGGTGGAATATTTGTTCACAGCAATCAAGAAATCACAGAAGTTGATAAACATATATATGAACATTTATTTTTTTTGATGTATGGAAATTTTATGTTTATATATGTTTCACTGTGTTGAGATTTATTTATATACAGTAAATAGTCACATGAGAGTCGGTAGCGCTGCACTGTTTGCACAATAGATATTTCTGATGGTGAGGTGATATACTGAGAGTGTTTAGCAGCTGCAGAAAAGTCATTTTCAATTATAGCAATCTTGTACACTTGCACAATATCTTAATCTTAATTCATTTTGCACGTAGCACTTTTTTTGTGGCGCTGATTGATCTTTAAACAAAATAATGGCGGTAAATGAGCATTGCATGTGGGTGAAGGCTGGTGTTTGGAGCACTTTTTTTTACACTTTAGTCACACGTTTTTTTCTGAAGTGGATATCATTTTAGCAGTATTGCTCTATATATTATTTTCCTGCATTCCAGCTTCTAAAAAATCCATTCTGATTATGTGACTGGGTTGAATCAGAAGAAGCTGTCTCCAGTGTTAACATCTCACATACGTTTATGCTGCTCTTAAATGAACAGCCTGTTCTGGTGAGTGAGCATTTCAGCTGGAACGCAGAAGATTTTTTTTTTGTTTAGACATTCACTTTATGAACTTTTTTGGATTGTTTATTTATTTATTTATACCATTTTGCTGGTCGGATGAGTTTGAAATCTATTGGATGCATAGTCACTGTTCAATATTTTATTTTTGAACTATAACACACCAATTAATTATATTCCCTGTATTTAATCATATATATATTTATGGTATTTAGAGCACTGCATTTTGTACTATTGTTTTAAGATCAAGGGAGAGTGTATTGCCTTTACTTGTCAGTGGCTCTTTTTAGTGTGTAGTGCTGAATTTGTTCTATTTTACTTGCCTATAGTTCTACTTTAATAATGGCCTTAAAGAAGAACTCCAGGTATGAATATTTTTACACAGGAGGTCACCCACTCTGCACAGGTCTTATTCAGAGAATGTTTGCATTTTTTCAATGAATGTAAAGCATTGGATAAGGTGGAGTCACCTCCCCACCTCGTCCAATCAGAGAAAGCTTTGCATTAATTGAAAAAATGCAAAGAGATCTCTGAATTGCACCAGTGGCGGCTGGGACTGGGCAACCTCCTGTCGTCACAAGGCAGCTGCTTGCCACAGGAGCCAGGCACTAGTTGAGATCACTGTAGTAGCTTTGTCTAATACAGTGATTTCTAGCTTCTAGAGCAATCCCACGGGTATAGTATATGCATAGTTACAATGGTCCAAGTTATGAAAAAATATCCATACATGGAATTGTTCTTTAATAGTTTCTCATGGATTAGACAAAGTCAATAGTGTGTGAATGCAATTTTAGAAATCAGAAGTTAAGAAACCACTGTGTATTTTGAATTTCAAATTATAACAAACTTCCTCATAGTATTGGATGAAGTGAGAAGAGTTAGAATATCTATCAGGTCCACCTTGGTGACTCCCTGACACAAAGAATGTTGCTGGGACAGGAGGAGAAGGGAAATATCCCCAGTGGGGATATAAATAGTAGTAAAAGCTTCAGCAATGTACTCATGGAGATGTGAAAAATTACTTTGACTTATTTATAGGCCATCTGTGCTGTTTGTACTCACAATATAACAACATTTGTCCTTTCTTCTAGGAATTTCTGTTTGCTGTTTAAGTGGGCATACAATGCTTATTGCAAAAAGAATAAACCAGTTTTTGCAAGCCTTTTTCATATACAGAACCATTTCATTGAAGGATGTTGTTTTGGATCAAAAGTACCTATGTTCAGACTTTGCTTTGGGGCCATGTGGTTTTCAGTCATACCTCGTGCAATGCACATCATTTGTTTAGTAGTGTATCTGTCATTTTGCCACAATTGGACAACAATTAGGAGATGTTGTAGATTGCCCATTGTTTTACAAGGTCAAAGCAAAGATAAAGGTTGGGTTCTGGGAAACAGCCAATGCATCGCCTATAGGATATACAGTAAGAGTAGTAAATGAAAGAAAATCTTAGTGTCACATTTTAATGTCTGACCAGTATGTCACACCTATAACTTTTTTCATATTTGTGAACGCAAAAGCAAATGAATATTGTATTAATGTTTTTTTTCTCTGTAGCTAATGATGCCCTTTTTGAAGACTTTTTGTATTACTGTTTTATGCAGATGTTACAATATGTTCGACTAATTAAAAACAGAAAAACTAACCTCCTAACAAGCAAATATATTTAAGATAATAATGACATATAATAGTTTTCCTTGAAATAGATTAAATTAGATTAGATTAGATTAGTCTGTTTAGGCCTATTTGGCCCTATTGCATTATTTCTAAAATTACATGTGCTGGATAAAATAATTTTTCTGCCAATATTATAAAATAAAAAAAGAATGTAACTTTTGTTGGGCAGATATGTGTGAGGCAAATAAACTGTTTCAAATGCCATACCACCATAGATCTTAACCTGCCCCGAAAATGACACAGTAATTGAGTCATATTCAGATTACGGTACTTTACAAATTTTAAAGTGTAAGAAGACAATAATTCTCCTAAGCCTTGTCTTTGCAATAAACTTAAATTAATCTGTGAGAAAAGCAGGGAAAGTCCAGCTAGAATTATACTAACTAGAGAAAAATAGGAGAAGGAAACCGTGGAACTTACCAAAGGCACAAATAAACACGTTAGCACAATCCCCACTAGGTTTCAGTGGATGATTACATTAATAACGCAATATAATATAATGAAAACACAATATGCGAGACACAAAAAACTTACATACTATTCTGATTTGAATTCCTTAATCTTGGGATGTCATTCTGTCAATCTTATGTTGAATTATTTAACAACAAGTTATCAGTAGAATTACAATGGCCTAATGCCCCGTACACACGGTCAGACATTGATCGGACATTCTGACAACAAAATCCTAGGATTTTTTCCGACGGATGTTGGCTCAAACTTGTTTTGCGTACACACGGTCGCACAAAGTTGTCGGAATTTCCGATCGCCAAGAACGCGGTGATGTCAACCATGTACGACGAGACTAGAAAAGGCCATTTCAGAATCAAGCGCGGCACCCTTTGGGCTCGTTTTGCTAATCTCATGTTAGTAAAAGTTTGGTGAGAGACGATTTGCGCTTTTTCAGACTCATGGCTTTCAGATCGTTTTCTGCGGTTCAGTTTGTGCTTGTGGGTTTGTATCTGCTCTTCAGTGTGTGCAAGCAAGCTCCACGTGACTTAGTCATTGTGTTCTTGTTCATTTGTTACTGTTTTTCATGTCGCTCTTCACAGGCCTTGCTGTTCTTCAGTGCGTTCTGTTACTTTGTTCTGAGCAGCCGACCGTTTTCTAGCCATGTTGCGTATACATACTCCTCGTAGAGTTGGTGCTGTGCAGGGGCTTGGTGTTGGGGTCCTGACCTTGACACAAGTCCAGTCCATGAACAGGGTGGGGAGGAGTTCATGGACCAAGAATTGGTTGCTTCAGCGTGACCAGTTCTCTCATATGCCTTTGCTCCGTGAGATCCGTGAGAATAATCCTGATGATTTCAGGAACTTTTTCAGGATGACGGACCCATATTTCACCGTTTGTTGGCTTCGCTGACCCCCTATATCAGCAGGCAGGATACCTGCATGAGGCAAGCCATCACTCCGGAGCAGAGGCTCATCACCACCCTGCGGTACTTGGCGATGGGGAGAAGCCTGCAGGACCTCAAGTTCTCAACAGGCATCTGCCCCCAGGCTCTGGGGATCATTATCCCAGAGACCTGTTCTGCCATCATCCAGGTCCTGCAGAAGGAGTATATGAAGGTAAGATTTGTATCCTTTAATATCACATTTTATTGTATATAATGTTTGCTAATATATTGTATTTATTTCCTCATTCCCTAATTACCATGATTGTAATATGCTGTGAATGTCCCATTTGTCCTCATTCATGCTGGAATTTTATGTAATTTTTTTTGTCCTTCATACATTTTTGCCTTCACTTACCTCCCCAGCATGCTTTCCTGCCCCTATATTCACCTCATGTAGTCACTTAACAATGTATTTTATCAGCTCCATAGTAGTGCTTTACCCCAAACACCCCCTAAAATGTTTAGAAATCTGATTTGTGCTTTAAATTCAGGCAGGGTGCCAGAGGCTTGTTTTTGTGGTGTCCCCAAATCATTTTTAACCCTCCCTCCCATAACTGCTAAGTCAGCTGATTCCAATTCTCTATCTATCCTCAATCATCTATCTGCTGACTTTGCCAAACCCATACACACTATACCCACCTCTTTTGTGGTCAGATTTATGGATGAATTCCCCAAAGCATGTAGTGCAAGGGCCTGCCTGTATACTTTCAAATGGTACTGTTTCAAGTTTTTGTATCCTATTATTATCTTGATAGGTAATAGCAGAATGTCCAACTGTGCTCAAATGTGTACAGTGTGTATTTATATCTTTGTATTATGACACTTCTTACCTGTCCAGTGGGCTGCCAATAGTGTAACTAAGGAGGGGCTGTTCCAAGTAATACCCATTATTTAGGCATTCATCTCTCAATGAAGTGGAGAGGGTTACCTGTCCAAGATTCCCCCCCATAATGTTAGAAATGGCCCATGAGAGGGGGGGGGATCTGATAGGTGTACCTTATACTTTGGTGTTTAAAAATTCCCATTAATAAATGTTATCTTGATGTTGGCCAAGAATGTTTGTATCTAATCTGCTTTCCATGTTTTAATGTGCAAAAAAGACAAATTTTTTTGTTTCCTCCACAGTTTCCTTCCACGCCACAGGAATGGCAGACTGTGGCCTCCCACTTTGCCCAGCGGTGGGACTTTCCTAACTGCGGAGGGGCAATTGATGGGAAACACATCCACATCATCCCACCACCCAACTCGGGGTCATACTATTATAATTACAAGGGGTTCAATAGTATTGTGATGTTGGCGGTGGTGTCGGCTAATTACGAGTTCTTGTATGTGGACATGGGGAAGAATGGCCGGATGTCCGATGGTGGAGTCATCACCCAGACGGAGTTTTACAGGCATCTCCAGAATGGCAGCTTGGACTTGCCACCTCCAGAAGAGAATGTGGAAGGACTCCCATTCGTCTTTGTTGCGGATGAAGCATTTGCGCTGGGGGACCATCTTATGCGGCCATTCCCGATGAGGACCCTCACCCCGGAACAGAGGGTTTTTAATTACCGGCTGGCCATAGCCCGAAGAGTGGTGGAGAACACATTTGGAATCCTGGCCAGCCGGTTCCGACTATTTCTGACACCCATCCATATGGCGGAGTATAAACTGAACCATATAATACTGGCGTGCTGTGTTCTCCATATTTTTTTAAGAAAACATTCTGCCAACTATGCTGGCTCAGTTGGGCCAGAGGCCGGAATCCTACATCCAACAACACTGACAGCGCTTATTCTTACACCCATCCATATGACGGTGTATAAACTGAATCATATAATCCTGGCATGCTGTGTTCTACATAACTTTTTATGGCAACATTCTGCCAACTATGCTGGCTCAGTTGGGCCTGAGGCCAGAATTATAAATGAAACAACCCTGACAGTGCTTGAAAGTGGCCGTCCTGGCTTGCCTTCCCGGAGTGCCCGTGATGTCCGGTTAAGATACCTTGAGTTCTTTGTGGGTAGGGGGGCCATCAATATGCCAGACAATTTGTGAAACCTTGATCAAATAAAAAAAATTAAGCAAATCTTTGGTGACATTTACTGCTTGTGTTTGTTTTAGCTGACCCTGACCGAAATGTGGTGAGTCCTGAAAATAGCGTGATTGTGTAACCTTATACAAAGCACTGTTGGGTGTTATTTACTAAAGGCAAATATACTTTGCACTACAAGTGCACTTGAAAATGCACTGAAACTGCACTTGTAGTGCAAAGTGGATTTGCCCTTAGGAAATAACACCCATTGTCACAGAAAGCAGCAATTACATCACCACAAAAGTGTTGTAGCGTTGAGACAATAATCCACACACTTGATTAACAATCTTTTTAATACCTGCACAATCACATGTGCATTTAGAAAAGGTTTTTAAAACAAACCAACATGTTTGTTGTATAACAATTTTTGGGGTGGCATTATCAAAAATAGAAATGTCCATTTAAGATAAAACAGGCATGTTTCAAAACAACAAGAAAGACACAAATCTTGAACTTACAAAGTTCACATACGGTAAAACTTGAAGGCAATATCAGACATGAGTATTTAGGAACTGTGTTTGATATTGCGTTCAGATGGGGTGAAGTCACCCCAGGAAAAGCCAAATTTTGAAGATGCACACCAATTTACGAATGTCAACAGGTGCTACCTGCCATCACGGGGGATCAAGGGACATGTTTTGGTGGAGCAACCCCTTCCTCTCAGCTACTTTATTATTAAGGAAGGAGTTGCACCCCCAAAACGCGTCCATTGAGCTCCCGTGATGGCAGATAGCACATGTTGACACACTGTGTGCATCCTCAAAATTTGGCTTTTCTAAAAATCGCTAAAACATTTTTAACACTGTAGCACACAAAAAAACAAAGGGATTTGGAGGGGTTTTAAACTCTCCCCAAAACATCAATGATGTTATTATTTTTTTGAATAACATCATTGATGTTTTTCTTGATGTTTTCTAAAGCTAAATTACACCCCATGATCTCCCCAATCAGGATCTGTGCACTTTCCGAGGTGAAATGCCCTGGATCCACAACATCACGATCACCTAAAAAGAGAGAAAACCACAAAAAACAGGTATTATAAATATGCCGGCATCCATCTCTTACCTGAGCCTGTGGTCACAGACACTCACCTGTTGTGGTGCCAATTTCCACCACGTCTTCTTCCTCCTCCTGCTCTTCTTGGGTTGCATTTCCCCTTCTTCCCGAGGTGGGGGGTCTCTGGTCTCCTCAGATGAGGGGTGTCCTCCGAGTCTTTTCTCCCCTATGTAAAACAAAAATGGTATAATTAGCACACAGATATTTGTTGCCCGAAATATAAAGATGAAACATTGCTTGGAAGTGGTGTACAATTGTCTATTTTTGCAGCGTTCCAAGATGTAGAATTTTTATTGTCCGTTGTCAAGCTTCAAGACTTTACCTGTTTTGTACAAGCTTCACAGATGGAGACCCCCCCATAGTATACACTGGAGCACCTGTGTGGGTCCCCTAATAAAAAGGGTGTTCTTGTGTCCCACACTAGTGCTCCAGCGTCCAGATGTGAAAACAGCTGCTGAGTGTCCTCTCCTTACACAGAATCTAGTTTGCATTTCATTCTAGTAACAAACCCATCTACACAACCAAATATTTTTCATACAAGTAGGCCCTAAAAAATGTGGGCAAATGCATATGGGCTAAACAATGGTGTTTTAAAGGGCCGAAAGAAAAATGTTTGATATGAACGAATAATGTGCCCATGAACATGAAAGTTGCCATTTTAAATTGTACAACACTTAAGAAAAGCACATGGAGCAGCACGAACGTAATAAAGACAAAAAGAATAGGAACACAGCACAACTACTTACTTTTTTGCAGCACTCTCCGGATCTTTCTGTACTGCTCGGGCTCTCTTAATTTCAGGTCCGACCACCACTTCCTGAGCTGATCTTTCGATCGTCGTACCCCGAAATTCCGGTGCAGACTTTTGACCACTTTCGCCATGATCTTGGCCTTTCTGATATTGGGGTTGGGGTAAGGTCCATACTTTCCATCATAGTCGGCCTTCTTCAGGATGTCGACCATCTCCAACATCTCACCAAAGGACATATTTGATGCTTTAAATCGTCTCCTTCTGGATCGGGACGTTTCAGTATCCGGGCTTTCCTCTTCCTCCTCCTCATTGCTATAATTACCACGCACCTGCTCTGACTCCGCCATGTGCTCTTCACCCACTGCGCCAAACTAAAAGGGGCGGGGAATAAACTAGAAAGAACGTCAGGGGCGGGCGGAGTTACACGCATGCGCAGTGTGTATAAAGCGTAACACGCGTGCGTAGTATGTACAATCTGTGAGCGGAGGAAGGAGTATCGGAGGCGCCGATCGTGATAACGAAGGTAAGAGCCAAACTTGGGCCTATACTGCTTCTAGATTGAGGCCTATATTGTAACTAGATTAGGAGAGTTTTGCCTGACATTAGGGTTTGTCTTGTGTTGTGTCTTGCAGTGAAAATGGATATCTTGAAAGATACCGACTTTATGGCAATCTTCATAGATATGTTCAGGGAGCTACCTTGTCTTTGGGAGATAAACCACCCACATTATAAGAACCAAACAAAGAGGAAGGCAGCACTGGATCAATTGCTGGAATTTGTGAAGACGGTGATCCCCACGGCAGACATGACCTATTTGAAGATCCTAATTGGTGGCCTGAGGAGCACATATCTAAGGGAGCACAAGAAGGTCACAGATTCCCAGAGATCCGGAGCAGCAGATGACATCTATGTCCCCAGACTGTGGTACTATGACAGGCTGCATTTTCTGGCAGGCCAGACTGAACCCAGGTCATCACTCTCCAGTCTTCCTTCCCCCCCAGCTGAGGCTTCTGACGCCCAACCTGGGCCTTCCAGGCAGCAACATGTGGAGGAGCCCAGCTTGAGCCAGGTATAGCATTCCTCTAAATAGTTCAGGTTGTCCAATCAATGATGTTATCTAGATGTTAGTTTGGAGTACTAATTTATGATTGTGATTGATGATGCAGAAACTAAAACCATGTCCCTTTTTCATACACAGGGAAGTCTCAGCCAGGTGGTGGCCGGGCCCAGCAGGCTGCCTGATATCCAGGTCCCTCCCCTACACCCGCAAAGAGAAAGTGGCAGGAAGAGGAGTACCCTGGAGGAGGCTGCCATAGGCCTCTTTTGGAAGGCTACAGAGGCCCTGACAGCCCCAAACACTGTGGAGGAGGACTTTGCTGGCATAATTGCCTGTAAAATGCAGCGGATGGATGAGGGCCAACAACTCATGTGTGAGTCATTAATTTTGGAAGCTCTCAATAAGGGGTTGAGGGGCCAAATAACATGTGCTACCCACATTTGTGACCTCACACATGGTCCTCCTCCTCCTCCTCCAGGTCCTTCTACTCCTCCTCCTCCTCCTCCTCCTCCTCCAGGTCCTACTAGTCCTCCTCCTCCTCCTCCAGGTCCTACTCCTCCTCCTGCCACATCTCCAACAGCAGTGCCACAGCCGGGAAGGAAGCGTGGAAAGAAGACCAGAAAGTGATGACCTGGGTTCAGTCTGGTCTGGCAAAAGATGCAGCCTCTTGTGGTACCACAGCCTGGGGACACAGATGTCATCTGCTGCTTTCCGGATCTCTGGGACTTCTGGACCAGACTGCACTTCCTTACATATGGACTCCTCAGGCCACCAATTTTGATGTTAAATAATTGATGTCCGCCCTGGGGGTCCAAGGCTTCGCCAATTTCTGCTGTTTCTCCAGCATTACCTCCCTCTTTGGTTCTGAGCCCTTAATAAAGGATTTTTGGTTTCAATTATACTCTCCTATGTGTGTTT
This sequence comes from Aquarana catesbeiana, assembly GCF_042186555.1. NCBI lineage: Eukaryota > Metazoa > Chordata > Amphibia > Anura > Ranidae > Aquarana > Aquarana catesbeiana. Next base: position 756,202,194 of record NC_133324.1, read on the forward strand.
TCCTTCAAAAAGGACAGTTTGTTTGTGAGGATTCAGGTACATTTCTAAAGTACAATGTGAAATTAACAAGGGACACCAACACCAAATAATCTCCTTGAGATTAAATAATATAAGATATCAATGGTGTTGTGGTAACTTGACACACAAAACACACACAAAAAAATTCTGGAGTAAAACTAAAAATAAAATAAAACAAAGATCAGCCTTAAAAAAAATACAAACCTAAAAAAAAAAAAAAAAAAACACAAAAATATTTTTGTCAGATGTGACAAATCAAAATATATTAAGGGAATCCCAATAAATAATAAAGAAAGAAGTTTGTGAGAAGTCTGTGTGAATATGAGCAGCAAAACTACTTCATTCTTCTCACATTATAAAGAAGAAGAGAGTGCACTGTATTAAATCATTTTTAACATTGCACCGTGACTAAAGTGTTGTATCCATTGCGAACGCTAAGTTTACCAGACCGAGCTGTTCCGTCTCGGAATTTCTTCTGAGCATGCTTGCCACTTTGTGCGTCAGAACAGGCCACACATGGTCAGAATTGACGCGATCGGATTTTGTTGTCGGAAAATTTTATAGCCTGCTCTCAAACTTTGTGTGTCGGAAAATCCGATGGAGCCCACACACGGTCGGAATTTCCGACATCACGCTCCGATCGGACATTTTCCAGTGGAAAATCCAACCGTGTGTACGGGGCATTAGAAAGGCAGAATTTTCCTCATTAAAGATAAAGAAGAGATGTATCTGTTTATCATCTATAGAGTCAACAGGATGCTGGAACTCACCTTGGTACCTAGCCAACAGTGACAACAGCACATGCACACTAGTTTGATACTTTAATGTTCTGCTAAAAAGTTGATGGACATGGCTTGCTTTAGAAAATATCCCTCTGTTATAACAAGTGCCTCCAGCTGTCTGAGGTATTATTATCAGTCACTTGACAAAGCAGATAATTATCACAACCAATGCTTTTGAGATTTACTATGTTTACTTGAGCTTTTCATATTTCTGGCTACATTTCTATGGATTATTTTAAAGATTTAACTGTCATGTCTGCAGTATTTGTTGTTGTACCCCAAAATTCCGACGCAGACTCTTCACAACTTTAGTCATGATCTCGGGCTTTCTCACATTTGGGTTTAGGTACGGTCCATACTTCCCATCATAGTCAGCCCTCTTCAATATGTCGACCATCTCCACCATCTCTTCAAAGGACATATTTGAGGCCTTAAATCTTCTCCTCCTGGATCGGGATGTTTCTTGCTCCAGGCTTTCCTCCTCATTACTGCTATTAAGCACCTGCTGTGTCTCCGCCATGTCATCTCCCACTGCCACGAAAGAGACGGGGCAGGGAATATTCTAGAAAGAACATCAGGGGCAGGCGACGCGGGCGTAGTTTCATGCATGCGCAGTGTATATAAAGCGTAATACGCGCGTCATACGTACGATCTGTGAGTGGAGGAAGGTGTAGCGGAAGCGCCGATCATTATAACGAAGGTACAATTTTGAGTTGGTGCATCAGTGGCCTATACTGCTTATAGATTGAGGCCTATATTGGGTCAAGATTAGGAGAGTTTTGCCTGACATTTGGGTTTGTCTTGTGCTGTGTCTTGCAGAGAAAATGGATCTATTCAATGATGAGGACTTTATGCCCATATTCATTAATATGTACAGGGAGCTAAACCACCCCTATTATAACAATCAAACAAAGAGGAAGGCAGCGCTGGATCTTTTGGTGGAATTTGTGAAGCCAGTGATCCCCACGGCAGACATCCCCTATTTGAAGGCCCTTATTGGTGGCATGAGGAGCACTTATAATAGGGAGCTCAAGAAGGTCCAGGATTCCCTGAGATCAGGAGCTGCAGCAAATGACATTTATGTCCCCAGGCTGTGGTACTATGACAGACTGCATTTTCTGGCAGACCAGACTGAACCCAGGCCAGAACTCTCCAATCTTCCTTCCACACTTCCTTCTTCCCAGCTGAGGCTTCTGATGTCCAACCTGGGCCTTCCAGGCAGCAACATGTGGAGGAGCCCAGCTTGAGCCAGGTATAGCATTCTTCAAAATATTTCTGATTGTCAAATTAATGATGTTAAATATATGCTAATTTTGATCACTAATTTCTGATTTCACAAAGTGGTTTACATATCAATAGACAGTAGTAGCCACAAATGATTGGGACAAGAATGAAAAATGCTGGGGTCAGAATGATAGTCTTTTCTATTTATTAACATTAAATTTGCAACAGTCATGAGTTGAAAATTGTGTGTGATTGATGAACCAAAAACTAAATTGATGTCCCTTTTTCATACACAGGAAAGCCTCACCCAGGCCGTGGAAAGTGGCAGCCAGGAGGTGGTCGGGCCCAGTAGCCTGCCTGAATCGCAGGTCCCTCCCCTCCGCCTGACACCAAAAAGTGGCAGGAAGAGGAGTAGCGTGAAGGAGGCAGCAATTGTCCTATTCCTGAAGGCTATTGAGGCCCTTAGAACCCCCCACAGTGTTCAAGAGGACTTTGCATACATTACAGTATGACCACAGCCTGGGGACAGATATAACATCTGCTGCTGTTCCTGATCTCTTGTAGTCCTGGACCGGATTGTGCTCACTATTATAAGGACTCCTCAGGCCACCAATTTTGACTGTAAAATTATTGATGTCTGCCCTGGGGTACAAAGGCTTTGCAAATCTCACCATTTTCTCCAGCATTGCCTTCCTCTTTATTTTGTTATGACCCAGAATAAATGGATATTTTGTTTTCAGAAAAACTTGCCTATGTGTTTTACTTCAAAAAGGACAGTTTTTTTTGGAGTAGGCAGGTACATTTAAAAAATACAATGTCAAATTAACAAGGAACACCAACCAACCTCATTGAGATTTACAAAGACAAGATAATAATGGTGTTGTGAAAACGTGACATACAAAAAAAAAATGGAGATCACTATAAAATAATTTAAAAAAAAACAAAAAAACAAATGGAGATGATTATAAAATAATAAAAAAAAAACAGGAGATCTTGATTCCAAAAAAAAAAAAAATGACTATAAAAATTAATTATAAACACTATTAGGGAGATCTGGCTTTAAAAACCAAAAGGATTATTCAGGAGATCACAAGAAATGATAAAGAAATACGTTTGTGAGAAGTCTGTGTGATTATGAGCAGCAAAATAACTTCATTCTTCTAGCATTATAAAGAAGAAGAGAATGCGCATTGAAAGATTTAAAAATTTGCAGTGTGACGAATGTGCCATCTCCATTACGAACGGTCGTTTTTCCAGACTGAGCGGCTCCATCTCGTACTTGATTCTGAGCCTGCGTGTTTTTTGCGTGTCAGAATTGCATACACACGAACGGAATTTCCGATAGAAACTTTTTCCGTCTGGAAAATTGAGAACATGCTCTCAATCTTTTGCTGGCGGAAATTCAGCCAGCAAAAGTCTGATGGAGCATAAACACGGTCGCATTTTCCGACCAAAAGCTCTCATCGGTCTTTTGCTGGCCGAATTTCCGATTATGTGTACGCGGCATAAGAGTTTCTTTTAACTCCTTTAGGATTTTGCTTATCTATTAAAATAATTAATATCCTTTAAAAGAAAGGACTAATTGATTTATTGTCTTTTGTACTAACTTCAGAAGAATTGTTTGTTGTTTGTGTAGCTCTCACCCAGGAGGGGGTGCTGATGTCCAGATCTCCCTTGCTAGTACTGAGGCTGCAAGCCGCAGATACCATTCCAAGCAGACCAACAACGCAGGCTGAGTCTAGGGGGTGTCTTTTTGTGAATTGTATTTGCAGAAATTTGAACAGGAGGGGATTTAAAGGATAAATTCACCTTTTTGGGCAGAGTTTTACTTTTTATATTAAAGCAGAAGTAAACCCATCCTTAAAACAGTTCCATTTCCCACATGTGCTGGAAATGTAACACTCCCATTGGTTGTGCTTTCAACCAAACTGTGAAACCATCAAATGGCTGGTGTCATCTGATCACATGTGCAGCATCATGGCAGTTGTAGATTAAACAGAGGCAAAGATGGCAGCTTCCTTGGCTGAAAACGATAGGGGGGCTTACTTACTCTTTAAATAGAAGTGTTTTCCAATGCCATTTCTGGCCCAGCTATCCCAATGTGCCTTTCACTCACTTACCCTATGCACAGGAGGTTTAACCACTTAATGTCCACGCTATAGCCAAGAGACGGCTACAGCGTGGACCTCAAATCCCGGGAGGGCATCCATGTGCTTCTTCCCATTCTCATGCTGCTTGCACACCCCAGGGGGCACTGGTGCAGTGCGCACTGTGATCGGTGAGTCCTGTGGACTTGGCTGATCACAGAGCAGGGTAAAGGGCCAATCACAGTGGGCCCTTTACCACATGACCAGCTGTCAGCCAATGACAGCTAAAATGTATATATGAGAGGGCGCTCTGAATGTCAGGATCAGGCAGATATTGTCTTATATATAGACAAGGGGGTCCGGTGGTGAGATCTTTCACACTTAGGGCTGCACTCCTAGAGAAGAGTAATCTCTAATAAAAAACAAAATAAAAAGAAAAGAGGCGCCTCTAAGTGCAGGATTAAAAGTTTTTTAATGTCCCCAAAAGGGTTAAAAACACTTACAGGATCTGAGGGAAGGAAGAGCATGTCATATTATTCGTGGAGCAGGTGATCCAGCATCAGGTAGGTCCCCAGCATATTATAGGTTCCCAGGGATGTCCATGTGCAGCAGCAGAGGGTCCCAGGGTAACCACCAGATGAATACTCAGAGCCCTGGAGATACCGGTAAACAGTCGCGCTGTCCAAGTCCACGGAGAGCAGAGATCCCGAAAGTGATGTCAGCAGCAGGGGACAACAACCAGGGTGGACCGCAAACCCGAAGTGGTCATCAGAATGGGACACGTTTCGGAACTACTGATTGGTTCCTTCTTCAAGCCAATGACAGCAAGTTTACACGAGCGTAATTTATAATCTGTGGGTGGGCTGTGGGTGGGGCTATGGGTGGGGATAGGAAAGAGGAAGGAGATGCAAACGTTCCTCCAGGATTACATAAATGATAGTACATGGGGGTACGCAAATGCACCACCAAACACAGAAGCAAAACATGCATGCATCACATCCACAGAGAAGACAAAACAAACACAGCAAGACTAAAAACAAAACATCATAAAAAAAGAATAAGAAGGTATAAATAGGGGTCACACACAACCGGACCACCAGTAAAACCAGCACAAGAATATAGAGTGGGATACTGTGGCCAAGTCGTACATTACTCCCCAATGATAATTATCATTGAAAGGGGGGAAAAATGGGGGGGGGAGGGAGGGAAAGGAATCAATCTTATTATATAAAAGACACTAGGATGGACAATAAAAAATTAATTAAAAAATATTATTAGTACATCATATAGAAGATATGTATATATCTGCATAAAATATTCAAAAAACGATCAGATGATCGCTATGATTGGAACGTGTGGGTATGCATGTGCATACTTACACACCCACATGCACATGGGTGCAGAGCATGCGAAACAAGTCACAAATATTTCATAGGTATGTGCACTGCATCTCTACATGTAAAGCCCCATACACACGATAGGACTTTGTACAAACTTTCCCTTGGATTTTTGTACAAAGGGCGTTGGCCAGAAGTTTGTCTTGCATACAGACGGCAGGACTTTTCCAGCCAACTTTCACCAAATCATGTGGTTTTTCAGCTCTTTACCACCACCCTTTGGTCAACTTCTGTATTAAATAATGATATTTGAAGCGCTTCACAATGTGCATGAAAATGAATATATAAGAATAAATATAAATAGTCAAATAAATCCAGCGGTGAGTAAAAATTCCTATAAAATCCAGCAATCAAAATAGTGTAAAATTATAAAAAATTAGTGACACCAAATGTGTAAAAAATTCACATAAAAAATCCACAAAAAAATAAATATATAGGGATGTATTCAGAAGGTTCAATTATACAGGTGTAGAATCCTGATTGGTATCGAGCTTTTGATCACTAGCAAAGCTGTTTAAAAACACTTGCTTAATTAAGGTGCTCATTGATAGTACCAATGTGTTTTTTGCTTCTATTCACAACCAATGTGAGAATCATAAACAGGCAGATAAGAGAAAAAAACCAATCATTGTGCAATAGTTAGGATACCAAGGTACACAGGCAAACTTCAATCCACTCACGTGTGCCTTATAATGATAAGGCATATGCAGGTTTTACTATAGCAGTCAGCCGCCTTAGACAGAAGCAGACTGAATCTGCTCCTGTCTAAGGCGGCTGACTGCTATAGTAAAACCTGCATATGCCTTATCATTATAAGGCACACGTGAGTGGATTGAAGTTTGCCTGTGTACCTTGGTATCCTAACTATTGCACAATGATTGGTTTTTTTCTCTTATCTGCCTGTTTATGATTCTCACATTGGTTGTGAATAAAAGCAAAAAACACATTGGTACTATCAATGAGCACCTTAATTAAGCAAGTGTTTTTAAACAGCTTTGCTAGTGATCAAAAGCTCGATACCAATCAGGATTCTACACCTGTATAATTGAACCTTCTGAATACATCCCTATATATTTATTTTTATGTGGATTTTTTATGTGAATTTTTTACACATTTGGTGTCACTAATTTTTTATAATTTTACACTATTTTGATTGCTGGATTTTATAGGAATTTTTACTCACCGCTGGATTTATTTGACTATTTATATTTATTCTTATATATTCATTTTCATGCACATTGTGAAGCGCTTCAAATATCATTATTTATTCTTTTTAAGTGACTCTGAAAACACTCTCTTTTGATAGCAGCCTCACTTGGTTTTATGTGTAATTATCAGCTATTTAGCATCACAGCGCTTTGTGTTTTATATATATTTTTTCAACTTCTGTATTGTTGTCTGATATTGTGTCAATCTTGCCACTTTTATTGGCGAGATTGACACCTTGCGAGCTGGGTTCACACTGGTGCGGGGATCCGAGTTGGATCCCCACCAATACTAGGCACTGTGTTTGGTATGAATCTTGAGGGCGAACTCCACGCCAAATTTTAAATAAAAAAACGGCATGGGTTCCACTCCAGCGGCATACCAGGCCCTTAGATCTGGTCTGGATTTTAAGGGGAACCCCCTACGCTGAAAAAAACAGCGTGGGGGTCCCCCCAAAATCCATACCAGACCCTTATCCGAGCACGCAGCCCGGCCGGTCAAGGCGGTGGTCGAGCAAGAGGGCCCCCCTCCTGAGCCGTACCAGGCCGCATGCCCTCAACATGGGGGGTGGGTGCTTTGCCCCCCCATGTGGCCCCCCATGTGGCCCCCCCCACCCCAAAGCATCTTGTCCCCATGTTCATGAGGACAAGGGCCTCTTCCCGACAACCTTGGTTGTCGGGGTCTGCGGGCGAGGGGCTTATCCGAATCCGGGAGCCCCCTTTAATAAGGTGGCCCCCAGATCCCGGCCCCCCACCCTTTGTGAATGAGTATGGGGTACATTGTACCCCTACCCATTCACCTAGGGAAAAAGTGTCAAGAAAAAAACACAATACACAGGTTTTTAAAGTAATTTATTAGGCTGCTCCGGGGGTCTTCTTCCGACTCCAGGGGTCTTCTTATGACTTTGGGAGTCTTCTTCTGATTCCGGGGGTCTCTCCGAAGTCTTCTCCCGGTGTCTGGATCTTCTGCCGGCTCTTCCGCTATCTTCTGCCGCTCTTTTGCTAGCGGTGGCCCGGACATCTGGATTGTCTTCTTCCCTCTTCTCTTCCAGAGATGCTGACACGACGCTCTCTCCGGCTGTAATGCTGTCTGTGCGCTCTGCTATGACTTATATAGGCGGTTACCCCGCCCCCTATGACATCACAGTCCCGGGGCATGCTGGGACTGTAAGGTCATAAGGGGTGTGGTCATAGGATGACATGACCATGCCCCCTTATGACCTCACAGTCCCAGCATGCCTCGGGACTGTGATGTCATGGGGGGGCGGGGTCACCGCCTATATAAGTCATAGCCAAGCGCACAGACAGCATTACAGCCGGACAGAGCGTCGTGTCAACATCTCTGGAAGAGAAGAGGGAAGAAGACGTCTGAAAAGACCGGGCTCCTCCGCTAGCAAAAGAGTGGCAAAAGAGCAGAAGATAGTGGAGGAGCCCGGCAGAAGGAAGAAGGCACCAGAGAAGAACCAGAGAGCGCAGAGACGACACCGGAGAGAGGGAGAAGAGGCCTGAGAGACCCCCAAAGTCGGAAGAAGACCCCTGGAGCTGCCTAATAAATTACTTTTAAAACCTGTGTAGTGTTTTTTTTATTGACACTTTTTTCCCTAGGTGAATGGGTAGGGGTACCGTGTACCCCATACTCGTTCACATTGGGTGGGGGGCCGGGATCTGGGGGCCCCCTTATTAAAGGAGGCTCCCGGATTCCAATAAGCCCCCCGCCCACAGACCCCGACAACCAACGGCCAGGGTTGTCGGGAAGAGGCCCTTGTCCTCATCAACATGGGGACAAGGTGCTTTGGGGTGGCACCCACACTCCATGTTGAGGGTATGCGGCCTGGTATGGCTCAGGAGGGGGGGCGCTTGCTCGTCCCCACCCCCTTTCCTGACCGGCCGAGCTGCGTGCTCGGATAAGGGTCTGGTATGGATTTTGGGGGGACCCCCACACCGTTTTTTCATCATAGGGGTTTCCCCTTAAAATCCATACCAGACCTGAGGGCCTGGTATGCCCGCAGAGGGGAATTCCCTCTCACGCTCGCCTTAATAGGAAAATGTGTTTTTCCTATTGCAGCCAGCGCGAGATGTACAGTACCCTGTTGCCGAGAACCAGCGTGATGGGTTCGTGCTGGAAACATTCTCGCGGCCGCGTATTGTAGTTTGTACAAAAGTCCGATGCTTTTGTGTACACACGATCAGACTTTGCTCCATCAGACTTTTGTTGCCGGAAAGTTTGTCCAATCGCACAGCCAATAAAAGTCCGATGGAAACAGAAAAAGTTTGTCCGATGGAGCGTACAAACGGTCGGATGTTGCTCCAAAACAGCTAATTTGCATGTTTGTTGTCAAAAAGTCTGATCGTGTGTACGGGCCAGTGAAGGGGAAATGTAATTATCCAATAAAGGACATACCTAATGAAACACAAACAATATATAGTAACCATAAAGTAAAATAAGAATTTATATATAAAGTGGGGTAGGGATTCTACAATATAGCGCTAATTTCTAAATCCTCATTCAGCCCCCCAGGGGCCAAGACGTTCAAAGAGAAAATCCAATACATTTCTCTATGGCAAAGCCTTCGAAAACGCTCAGCTAAAGGGAGGTCCCTAGGCATCACCTTGATAACCTTGATAGACCATCCGTTGATTTATAATGGTATTAGAGGTAGTGCCTAGGGACACTGTGGGTGTCCAAACCATTGGTGAGCAAAGTTCGCCAAATCACTTACGCAATGGCCTGATGGTTCGCCCAATGTAGAAGAGGTCACAAGGGCATGTCAGATAGTAAACTACATGGCCAGAGGAGCATGTGTGAAAAACCTTGATGGAGTATGTTTTACCTTTCACACAGAAGTCCTTCTGACCATGTTTTACAAAATGACAGGTCTTACATAAGGGTTTGCGGCATTGATACATGCCAGAGATGGCTAGAAAAGTGGGGAGAGAGTGGCCTGGGGGAAGGGGTTTCTCTTTACGTTTTGCTAGGTGCTTACTCTTTTTTTTTTAACAGAGAAAGATTTTATTAACAAATCAGCATTACACTATAGTCAGCATTCGACATTCAAGTATTTCTTAGTTACATTGTCATTTTAAATATGCATTCCAGGTGTTAGCATCTTAGAAGTCCATATTGCCAATATGTAAATTCCTCTACCCACTGAAGAGGGGTTCCGGTTTCACCCTTTGGAAGCGAGGGGTGCAACGGAAACAATACTGACTTGCCTCAGTTTATGCGAACGCCAGAGAATCGACCAAATTCCTCAAATAGGTCTAGTGCCCTCCGCAGCGATTATGAGGCGTCGGCAAGATAAAATAGGGTGTCGTCAGCATATAAGGACACCTTTTCTTCTATCGCTCCGACCGTTATGCCCCTCACCCCTGGGTCTGCTCTGAGAGCAATGGCCAGAGGTTCCACCGCTAGGGCAAATAATCCCGGCGATAGTGGGCAGCCCTGTCTAGTGCCCCTGCCGAAGGGGAAGCTATCAGAGAGTGTGCCATTCATGCGAACCCTTGCTTGGGGACTTGCATAAAGCATCTTCAACCATGTCATAAATTTTGGTCCAAAACCAAACTTCGAGAGTACCCCCCCACAGGTATTCCCACTACACCGAATCAAAGGCTTTTTCGGCATCAAGTGACGCCACCACCCCCGCCGTCTCCAGGTGAGCCCTGTCCATGTGTGTGAAAAGCCTTCTAATGTTGATGTCGGTGCCCATACCTGGCATGAATCTGGTTTGATCCGGGTGTACTAGAGCAGTTATAACTGTGTTAGGTCTGTTGGCCAGTACTTCGGCCAAGAGTTTCGCATCCACATTGATCAAAGAGATAGGGCGGTAGGAGGAGCATAGGTATGGGTCTTTGCCTGGTTTGGGGATCACAACTACCACTGCCTTGCTCAGGGAGCTTGGGAGCTCACCCAGCCTCTGCGCCTTCGAGAACATTACATGCAAGTTGCCCGTCAGTTCCTCGGTGTATTGTTTGTAGAACTCGACAGGTATACCATCTGGGCCCGGGGATTTTCCCGATTGGAGGGTTTTAAGGGCTTTAACTATTTCATCTGTGGTTATGGAGGCATCAAGTATTTCACGGTACTTCGCGGTCAGGACCGGAATGTCCATGGGGTCTAGATAGGAGGTCAGTTCGTTAGTGGTGTAAGTTGCCCTAGAGCTGTAGAGGTTTCTGCAGTAGGAAACGAAACAGTCATTTATCTCATCAGGGGTGTAAAGTAGGTCCCCACCAGGTCCCTGTATACAGGACACACACATCCCCCCTGACTGTTCCCGAGACAACCAGGCTAACAGCTTCCCGGATCTTTCCCCCTGCTTGAAAATGCGGCACGTTTGGGCAAGCAGGTGCTTCTGGGTGAGGGAAGTGCGAATGCGAACAACCTCTCCAGTCAGGGACTGAAGTGCGTCATAGTCTCTAGGGTCCTTGGATCTGATGAATTGCGCTTCCTGCAGGTCTGCCTGTTTTTCAGCATTTATCAAGTCACCTCTTCTCTCCCTACGAACCCTAGCTATGAATGTCTGATACCCCCCTGGTGTATGCTTTGAAGGCATCCCATACTATCAGCACACTGGCCGAGCCGGGGTTGACCCCCCAGTATTCCTGCCGTGCCCCTCTGAAGTGACCATTCACCGCCTCATCCATCACCCAGAATCTAGACAGTCTCCACAGGGTGTTCTCTGGGACCGAAGTCAGGTTCATGGTGAGGAGAAGCGGTGCATGGTCAGATATGCCCCTGGGAAGTATCTTAATGTCCGCTAGTTTTGAGAGATCCAGACCTCCTAGATATGCCAGGTCGATCCTAGAGCAGGATCTGTGAGATGCAGAGTGACAGGTTTATGCCCTGGAGTGAGGATTCCTCCAGCGCCATACATCCGTCAGGCCGTAGAGCTCTGCCCATTCCACAAGTCCAGGGTGGGAGTGCCCGCTCGCTGACATCCTATCCATGTTCGGGTTTGGAACCATATTGACGTCTCCCAGTATTACCATTTTATCGTTAGCAAATTCTGCAGTTTTAGAAGTGATCTGTTTTAGTAGGACCATTAAAGCTGGAGGGGGCAAATATAATCCTGCTATAACACATTTCATAGTACAAATCTGTGCTTGTATAAGTACATATCTGCCCTCCGGGTCCAATACCAAGTGTAACAGTCTAAAGGGGAGGGACTTGTGGATCAGGACCCTAACACCTCTGGCGAAGTTTGAGTGTGTAGAGTGGTAATGATATTCAATCCAGGGCTTTTTTAGGGCCAGTGTTCTACTTCCAAAAGGTGCGTTTCCTGGAGGATGCAAATGTGAGGGTTATGGGCCTTAATGAATTGGAACACCAGAGATCTCTTAACTGGGGAGTTTAACCCCCTGGTGTTCCATGATAAGATGTTAAAGGAAGACACACTTGCATTTTGGGAGAGGAGCCGCAGGATTGGGAGGACACCCTTCCCCCAGCAGAGGCATACATACAGTGCTGACATTCGTAATGCAGTTACAGAACATAAAAACAACAATATTTTCTTAACCCACAAATTTACCATGAGCCATAGTTTTAAGAAAACATTTTACCAAAACAGCAAAAACTAAACGTACCCTCAAAAAGGGAAAAACCGTCCCAATTAGGACAACATTCCCCACCCCCCGCCCCACCAAACCCCCTTAAACTGAGGCGGGTAGTCATCCCGAACCATTCAGCTTGCCGGCTGTAAAAGGGGGTCCGTGTAAGTGGCGATCTCAATCCCCGGGGTACTTCCTGGGGGGCCAAGCAATAGTCTAAGCGGCTCTTTAGCTCGAGACATCCGCTTGCTCAATGTACCAGCTGTAAGGGACGTGGGATCCCGAGAGGAAAAGAAAATTGAAATATGTCCCAGCAGCAAATTCGATCCATTAGAGGGCATTCATACATAGTGTGGCTCTTCATGCCTTAGGAGGGGCCAAAATAAGCTTAGAGAAGCGACAGGTCGCAACTATCTCCTGACTATGTCTTTTGTCAGGGGCACAATCTTGAGTACCCGCAGCACAGGGGGCTAACTTCCGCTGTCTCGTCAGCACACACCATGGGTACAAATAGGGCACAACAGGTGCAACAAAAGGTGTGGAAGTCCCCTATGAGGGTTAGACTGGGTTTAACCCAGGCCTGAGCCTGGGTCAAGCTCAGCACCAGTGAGGGTGTCATGTATTACATACCATGTGTTCAGTCAGTGGACTGGTGGTAGCGAGTCCAGCCAGATAGATGCCTCTCTAGGGGTGCTGAAGAAGCGGGTTGTCTCTCCGTCCTGGACTCTCAGGCGGGCCGGGAAAAGGACACTATAGCGGATGTTGCATGCTCTCAGTGCCACCTTGACATTATCGAAGGATTTCCTGAGCTTCTGGGTCTCCACCGAGTAATCCGGGAAAATCATCAATTTGGCATTCTGATAGCGGAGGTCCCTGACAATCCTAGAGGCATGGAGGATCTCGTCTCTGTCCCTGAAGTTGGGAAGATGGAGACTGAAGGTTCGCGGAGGGGATCCAGGAGGCACTGGCTTAGTGGTATGCGGTGGGCCTTTTCCACCGCGTAATGGGGTGACAGGCGAGCGTCGGGGAGTAGGTCGTGCAGCATACCTTCTACAAAGCACGTGAGGTTGTTTCCTTCTGCTCCCTCAGGTAGGCCCACAATGTGGAGGTTGTTGTGCCGATTTCTGTTCTCGGCGTCTTCGGCCCTGTACTCCAGGGCTTTCACTTTGGTTTGAAGGGTGCGGAGTGCAGCTCCATGTTCCGTGACTGTATCTTCGTTATTGCTCACCCTTTGTTTAGTCTCAGTGACTCTGGACCTGAGTTTGTCTAGGTTTTGATGCATGAGGCCCACGTCCATCTGTACAGCCTCTATTTTTGCTGTTGTTGATTGGCAAGTGGCAATGGCCGCCATGACATCCGCCAGCCAGGGAGGTCAGGACTCAGCCGGTTCCATGTGGGCCATCTGTGAGGCTCTGTGGGCACTGTGGGTGGTGCGAACCTCAACTCGGTTGTCGGTGGGTGTTTGGGGGGGGTCTGGCTGTGACGAGAAAGTCAGTCTTTTGCCCCCTTTGTTATACTTTGCGCCCGAGCTCTGGCACCTCATTCAAATACCTTGGGGCCCTCACAATAGGTTGTATAAGGTGTGGGCCACAGGAGGGAATCATCAGTAGGCTCAGCTGGGTCCCGGGTTAGTCTCTCTTAGGGAGCAGGGCCCCCCAAACAGTCTTTCCCCCCTTAGCGGCAATTCCTTCATGCGGCAGGTGTCTGCTCTGGGTATCTGTCAGGAAAGGCTGCTCTCGCCACGGCTGTGGCCCAGCTGTACGAGAGGACTGGAATGGAAGTCCTCTCTCCTCCGTCTGTGTCCTGCATGGGGGACAGAGCATCCTTCAAGCTTATCATGGAGTACCTCCAGCCCAGTCCGGAGCCTCAGGGCCTGTTAGGAAAGGCTGCGGGCTAGTTACACGTGGGGGCCGGGATGCGTCCCTGGGCGAGCCAGTGCCCACCAGAGTTCAGCCGTCCCCGCCGCTGCCTGTGTCTGTGGTGGGATGACAAGATGCAGCCTCATGAGCAGGGACCTCCGTCCCGTGTGCTTACTCTTAATATTGGGGGCTTTTCTAAGCAAACTTAGGCTTATTCGATATAGCAGGGAGAAGGTGTTCATCCTGAAGCAACAAAGGCCAGTGTTTCCGTACAATGCTCTCCATCTGTCTATGGTGGGAATGGAATTGAGTAATAAATTGCAGATTGTTCTCGTTAGTATCACAATCAGTAGGAGGGCGTGATGGAAGGGGTGTGTTTTTATAATGGGAATTAGCTGTTTCCACAAGATCAGCTGGAAATCCTTTATCAAGAGATTTGTTTTTCAGAATCTTACTATGGATATTATAAACACTGCTTCTAGTGCAGTTCTTTTTAAGTCTGCAAAACTGGCTCTTAGGTATGTTATTGAGCCACTGAGAATGATGGTAGCTTTTGTAGTGAAGAAAAAATTTTCCTGCTGTAGGCTTTGTGATTCTTAGCATGGATTTCTTTACCAACAGAGAACAGTTCTAAGTCAAGGAAGGCTAACTTTTCTTCATCTATGACAGAGGTAAATTGCAAACCCATATTGTTATTGTTGCAATGTGCAACAAAATCTGAAACTATGGATGCATTACCATCCCAAGTGATGATCACATCATCTATATATCATCCATAGAACACGATGTGGGAAGAAAGAGGATTGTTGTGCCAGATGTGCAGGGATTCCCAATGTTGGCATATGAAGGTGCGAAATTTGCCCCATAGCTGTCCCATTCACATGTAAGAAAAACTCATTATCAAATTTGAAATAATTGTAAGGTAAAAGGAAGTGGCCTTAACAATGAATTAGGCTTGTCTGGGATTCAGCCTTGGGTCCTGGCACAGAAAGGATTGTATGGCACGAAGTCCCACATCAAGTGGTATGGAGGTATACAGTGATTGAACATCGAGGGAAACCCAGAGATAGGTGGGTTCCCAAGAGTAGGGAGAAAGAAGTTCCAGCAGGTGAGTACTGTCTCTAATATATGACTGGATGGATTGGGCAAGTAGCTGGAGAAACTGATCAACATATTGTGAGAAGCCCTAGTTATGCTCCCCATGGCTGCAATGATCAGTCTTCCAGGGGGGTTAACCAAACTTTTATGCACCTTAGGCAGGTGATAAAAATATGGGGTATAATGAATCGACTTGATCAAAAAGGAGGCTTCATGCTGAGTGATAATATGATCGCTAAGTGCGTCCTTAACAAAAGAGGTAGCCTCCAGGGTAAACCGGGGCAGTGGGTCGATCTTTAATCTGATATATGTGTTGGTGTCCGAGAGCAGTCTAATAGCTTCTGTAACATAATAAGCTCTATTTTGTACAACTATGCCCCCTCCATTATCTGCAGATTTAGCAACCAAATCAAAATTTTTGGTTAGGGCATCAAGGGCTTTCTTTTAAGAGTATGTGAGGTTGTGAGTAGGGATGAGCCGAACACCCCCCTGTTCGGTTCGCACCAGAACATGCGAACAGGAAAAAAGTTCGTTCGAACATGCGAACACCGTTAAAGTCTATGGGACACGAACATGAATAATCAAAAGTGCTAATTTTCAAGGCTTATATGCAAGTTATTGTCATAAAAAGTGTTTGGGGACCTGGGTCCTGCCCCAGGGGACATGGATCAATGCAAAAAAAAGTTTTAAAAACGGCCGTTTTTTCAGGAGCAGTGATTTTAATAATGCTTAAAGTCAAACAATAAAAGTGTAATATCCCTTTAAATTTCGTACCTGGGGGGTGTCTATAGTGTGCCTGTAAAGGGGCGCATGTTTCCTGTGTTTAGAACAGTCTGACAGCAAAATGACATTTTGAAGGAAAAAACTCATTTAAAACTACCCGCGGCTATTGCATTGCCGACAATACACATAGAAGTTCATTGATAAAAACGGCATGGGAATTCCCCAAAGGGGAACCCCGAACCAAAATTTTAAAAAAAAAAATGACGTGGGGGTCCCCCTAAATTCCATACCAGGCCCTTCAGGTCTGGTATGGATATTAAGGGGAACCCCGGCCAAAATTAAAAAAAAAAATGACGTGGGGTTCCCCCTAAATTCCATACCAGACCCTTCAGGTCTGGTATGGATTTTAAGGGGAACCCCGCGCCAAAAAAAAAAAAAAAAAACGGCGTGGGGTCCCCCCAAAAATCCATACCAGACCCTTATCCGAGCACGCAACCTGGCAGGCCGCAGGAAAAGAGGGGGGGACGAGAGTGCGGCCCCCCCTCCCTCCTGAACCGTACCAGGCCACATGCCCTCAACATTGGGAGGGTGCTTTGGGGTAGCCCCCCAAAACACCTTGTCCCCATGTTGATGAGGACAAGGGCCTCATCCCCACAACCCTGGCCGGTGGTTGTGGGGGTCTGCGGGCGGGGGGCTTATCGGAATCTGGAAGCCCCCTTTAACAAGGTGACCCCCAGATCCCGGCCCCCCCCCTGTGTGAAATGGTAAGGGGGTACATAAGTACCCCTACCATTTCACGAAAAAAGTGTCAAAAATGTTAAAAATGACAAGAGACAGTTTTTGACAATTCCTTTATTTAAATGCTTCTTCTTTCTTCTATCTTGCTTCATCTTCTGGTTCTTCTGGCTCTTCTGGTTCTTCTGGTTCTTCCTCCGGCGTTCTCGTCCAGCATCTCCTCCGCGGCGTCTTCTGTCTTCTTCTCCTCGGGCCGCTCCGCACCCATGGCATGGGGGGGAGGCTCCCGCTCTTCTCTTCTTCTCTTCTTCTTTTCTTCTTTTCTTCTCTTCTTCTCTTCTTCTCTTCTTCTCTTCTTCTTCATTTTCTTCTCCGGGCCGCTCCGCAATCCATGCTGGCATGGAGGGAGGCTCCCGCTGTGTGACGGCGCTCCTCGTCTGACAGTTCTTAAATAACGGAGGGGGGCGGGGCCACCCGGTGACCCCGCCCCCCTCTGACGCACGGTGACTTGACGGGACTTCCCTGTGACGTCACGGGGAATGCCACAGGGAAGTCCCGTCAAGTCACCGTGCGTCAGAGGGGGGCGGGGTCACCGGGTGGCCCCGCCCCCCTCCGTTATTTAAGAACTGTCAGACGAGGAGCGCCGTCACACAGCGGGAGCCTCCCTCCATGCCAGCATGGATTGCGGAGCGGCCCGGAGAAGAAAATGAAGAAGAAGAGAAGAAGAGAAGAAAAGAAGAAAAGAAGAAAAGAAGAAGAGAAGAGCGGGAGCCTCCCCCCCATGCCATGGGTGCGGAGCGGCCCGAGGAGAAGAAGACAGAAGACGCCGCGGAGGAGATGCTGGACGAGAACGCCGGAGGAAGAACCAGAAGAACCAGAAGAGCCAGAAGAACCAGAAGATGAAGCAAGATAGAAGAAAGAAGAAGCATTTAAATAAAGGAATTGTCAAAAACTGTCTCTTGTCATTTTTAACATTTTTGACACTTTTTTCGTGAAATGGTAGGGGTACTTATGTACCCCCTTACCATTTCACACAGGGGGGGGCCGGGATCTGGGGGTCACCTTGTTAAAGGGGGCTTCCAGATTCCGATAAGCCCCCCGCCCGCAAACCCTCACAACCACCGGCCAGGGTTGTGAGGATGAGGCCCTTGTCCTCATCAACATGGGGACAAGGTGTTTTGGGGGGCTACCCCAAAGCACCCTCCCAATGTTGAGGGCATGTGGCCTGGTACGGTTCAGGAGGGAGGGGGGGCCGCACTCTTGTCCCCCCCTCTTTTCCTGCGGCCTGCCAGGTTGCGTGCTCGGATAAGGGTCTGGTATGGATTTTTGGGGGGACCCCACGCCGTTTTTTTTTTTTTTTTTGGCGCGGGGTTCCCCTTAAAATCCATACCAGACCTGAAGGGTCTGGTATGGAATTTAGGGGGAACCCCACGTCATTTTTTTTTTTAAATTTTGGCCGGGGTTCCCCTTAATATCCATCCCAGACCTGAAGGGCCTGGTATGGAATTTAGGGGGACCCCCACGTCATTTTTTTTTTTTAATTTTGGTTCGGGGTTCCCCTTTGGGGAATTCCCATGCCGTTTTTATCAATGAACTTCTATGTGTATTGTCGGCAATGCAATAGCCGCGGGTAGTTTTAAATGAGTTTTTTCCTTCAAAATGTCATTTTGCTGTCAGACTGTTCTAAACACAGGAAACATGCGCCCCTTTACAGGCACACTATAGACACCCCCCAGGTACGAAATTTAAAGGGATATTACACTTTTATTGATTGACTTTAAGTATTATTAAAATCACTGCTCCTGAAAAAACGGCCGTTTTTAAAACTTTTTTTTGCATTGATCCATGTCCCCTGGGGCAGGACCCAGGTCCCCAAACACTTTTTATGACAATAACTTGCATATTAGCCTTTAAAATTAGCACTTTTGATTTCTCCCATAGACTTTTAAAGGGTGTTCCGCGGCATTCGAATTTGCCGCGAACACCCCAAATTGTTCGCTGTTCGGTGAACTTGCGAACAGCCAATGTTCGAGTCGAACATGAGTTCGACTCGAACTCGAAGCTCATCCCTAGTTGTGAGTAATCTTTTTATTTTTGGCTGAGTTGCACATATCCTGTATCTCTGCATATATGATACAATAAAAGGCATCGATGCAGGAGCCCTTAGAGTGAGTGGGGTAAAACACAGATGTGTGTCTAAAATGTGTGTTTTGAATGGGTGGAGAGGTCATAAGGTGCTGAGTGTACAATATTTGGTCAGTCTCAGAACTGTTAAGGGGAGAGAGAGAAATTGGGTAATGATTGCTGGATTCTGTGTTGTAGGGAGATAATTATATAGTTACATAGTTACATAGTAGGCGAGGTTGAAAAAAGACACAAGTCCATCAAGTCCAACCTATGTGTGATTATGTGTCAGTATTACACATTCTTCCAGAAGAGCCAAGCAAACACGGTGATCATGGAAGTAAACAGAAGTCGGTTACCGGCCTTTTTTTATCTTCATGCTGTCAGCAAAAGCATGCTGTCAGTGAAACAAATTGATAATGGTTATATAAAGTATCCCACAAAGGTGAATACACCCCTCACATTTTTGTAAATATTTTATTACATATTTTCATGTGACAACACTGAAGAAATTACACTTTACTACAATGTAAAGTAGTGAGTGTACAGCTCGTATAACAGTGTAACTTTGCTGTCCCCTCCAAATAACTCAATATACAGCCAATAATGTCTAAACCGCTGGTAACAAAAATGAGTACACCCCTTGGTGTTATCGCTCTCGCTCTCTCATACTGGTCACTGGAAGTTCAAGATGGCATCTCGTGGCAAAGAACTCTCTGAGGATCTGAAAAAAAGAATTGTTGCTCTGCATAAAGATGGCCTAGGCTTTAAGAAGATTCCCAAGACCCTGAAGTGGCCAAGACTATACAGCGACAGGTTACACTCAGAACAGGCCTTGCCATGGTCGACAAAAGAAGTTGAGTACACAAGCTCAGTGTCATATTCAGAGGTTGTCTTTGGGAAATAGATGTATGAGTGCTACCAGCATACCAGCATTGCTGCAGAGGTTGAAGGGGCGGGGGGTCAGCCTTTCAGTGCTCAGACCATACGCCACACACATCAAAATGGTCTGCATGGCTGTGGTCCCAGAAGGAAGTCTCTTCTAAAGATGATGCACAAGAAAGCCCAAAAACAGTTTGCTGAAGACAAGCAGACTAAGGACATGGTTTACCTAAACCATGTCCTGTGGTCTGATGAGACCAAGATAAATCTATTTGGTTCAGATGGTGTTAAGCGTGTGTGGCGGCAACCAGGTGAGGAGTACAAAGCCAAATGTGTCTTGCTTACAGTCAAGCATGGTGGTGGGAGTGTCATGGTCTCGAGCTGCATGAGTGTTTCCGGCACTGGGTAGCTCATTGAGGGAACCATGAATGCCAACATGTACTGTGACATACTGAAGCAGAGCATGATCCCCTCTCTTCGGAGACTGGGCCGCAGGGTAGCATTCCAATATTATAATGACCCCAAACACACCTCCAAGACAACCACTGCCTTGCTAAAGAAGCTGAGAGTACATAGCTATCATTCCAGAAGGTTGGACATTATACTCATTCAAGAAACCCACTTTCCAAAAAGCTTTAACCCACCCTTCTTGCACCGTAATTATCCCACCTTTTATTTAGCCAACGCAGACGACAAAAAAAGAGGAGTAGCTGTTCTCATATCAAAACGCTCCCCCTTTTCATTGACCCAAACTGTTAAAGATATAGAAGGAAGATACCTCCTTGTGAAAGGCCACATAAATGATATACTTCTCTCCATTATATCATACTATGCCCCCAATAAGGGACAGGCTTCCCTTTTCTCATCCATGCTTACCTCTCTCTCCCCCCATTTGGAGGGCAAGGTGATCATGGGAGGGGACTCAAACATTGCCTTCGACTATATGCTTGACAAATCGACAGGAAGCCACTCAAAGCTCAAACGACCCCCCAATCAGAGCCTTCGTATTGCTCAACTTCTAAATTCATTAGGAATGATTGATGTATGGAGAGAATTAAACCCGAATGTCAAAGACTACACTCACTTCTCCACTCCCCACAGATCTTACGCACGTATAGACCACATTTTTCTACACACCACTGACATACATTTAGCCTCCTGAGCAACAATTAGCGATGTCCCATGGTCTGACCATTCCTTGGTCTCCACTAAGCTCTGTGGTTTCCTACACACAGCAAGCCCTCCACAGTGACGCCTCAATGAAGCCTTCCTCTCCAACCCTGTACACTGTACTATGATCAGAAAAGACATTTTAGAATATTTCCGTTTTAATGATACACCGGAAATTTCTCCAAGCTCATAAAACAGTAATAAGGGGCAATCTCATACAATTGGCATCACAATTAAAACGAGAAAAACAAACAGATCTTAAAAAGTTACAAAAAAACTTCCAACTCACTTGTAAAAAACACAAGCAACATCCCCCTTCCGCCTCACAAGCTAAAATGGACGCTTCCAGGATTGAATTGAACACCGCTCTCACATCTACTGCAGAAAAACACTTAAAATGGGTAAGTGGGAGATTTTACCTCAACTCAGACAAATTTGGCCCCCAGCTAGCCTCAAAACTTTCTCCCAGACATAGATATCAAGCCCTACCCAAAATTAAATCATTGTCGGGTTCCTTAACACAAAACCCCAAGGCAATTCTGGAAACGTTCTACTCTTTTTACTCTAAACTATACTCATACCCCAATCAGGAAAGTACCCACAAACTCAATGAATTTTTTTATATTATCCCCCTTCTCAAAATCTCTGAATCCCATCGCTCTATAATGGAAGCCCCTATTTCAGTAGAGGAGGTTATGGAGGTAATAAAAGGGATTAAAACAAGTTCAGCCCCAGGCCCAGATGGTTTCTCGTCACTTTATTACAAAAAATTTGGAGCTACACTGTCTCCTTATCTGGTCCGGTTGTTCAATTCCCTCAAGAGGGATTCACCATTAGATTCAGCAACTAATTTAGCCTACATTTCAGTCATTCCCAAACCAAGTAAAGATCAGAGCCAGGTTAGTAATTACAGACCTATATCCCTTATGAACAATGACCTGAAAATAATGACAAAAGTCCTCTCTAATAGGCTAGGTTCCTTTATAGGGTCGTACGTGCACAGGGACCAAGTGGGCTTTATACCGGGGAGACAGGGTCCGAATCAGATAAGGAGAGCAATAGATATCATATCCCTGTTGCAATCAAAATGGGATGGTAATCCACCCCAAGAAGGTTACCTTTTATCCATAGATCTACAAAAGGCTTTTGACTCCATCACCTGGCCTTATCTTTTCGGGACATTAAGGAGATGGGGGTTTGGCCCCCATTTCATTAGTCTCCTCGAGGCTCT